>NC_043707.1:26180966-26210442 GCF_006229205.1 Suricata suricatta
AAAAAAAGTTTTTTTACTGTTTTCATTTATTTTTTAGAGAGAGAGAGAGAGACAGCATGAACAGGGGAGGGTTAGAGAGAGAGGGAGACACAGAATCTGAAGACAGGCTCCAGGCTCTGAGCTAGCTGTCAGCCCAGAGCCCAACGTGGGGCTCGAACCCACAAACCGTGAGATCATGACCTAAGCCAAAGCCAGACGCTTAACCGACTGAGCCACCCAGGCACCCTTAGTTTTAATGTTTTTTTAGTAGACTCTAGGATTTTGTATATACACAATACCATCTGCTGTTAACTAATGGATTGAAATAAAATTTTATTTATTTTTAATGTTTATTTTTGAGAGAGAGCATGAGCAGAGAAAGGGCAAAGAGAGAGGGAGACACAGAATTCAAAGCAGGCTCCAGGCTCTGAGCGGTCAGCACAGAGCCCAATGCAAGGCTCAAACCCACGAACTGTGAGATCATGACCTGAGCTGAAGTTGGATGCCTAGCTGACTGAGCTCTCCAGGTGCCCCTTAAATAAAATTTTCAAAAAAGATCAGGTTTTACTTCCTTTCCTATTTGGATGACTTTTATTTCTTTTTCTTGCTTGATTGCTTGAGGCTAGGACTTCCAGTGCTATGTTGAATAGGAGTGTGAGCGTGAGCACCTTTGTTTCATTCCTGATATCAGAAGAAAAGCTATCAGTCTTTCACCATTGCATATGATGTTAGGTGTGGGCTTGTCATATATGGCCTTTATTATGTTGAGGTGCATTCTTTCTATACTCAAGTTGTTGAGAGTTTTCATCATGGAGGGACATATTTTTTCAAATGCTTTTTGGCATCTGTTGAGATGATAACGTGATTTTTATCTTTTAGTCAAATGTGATGTTTCACATTTATTGACTTGACGTGTATGTTGAACCATCCTTGCCTCCCAAGGATAAACCCCACTTTATCATGGTGTACAACCTTTTAGTATGCTATTAAATGGTTTGCTAGTATTTTGTTGAGAAGTTTGAGAAAGATTGGCATTAATTCTTCTTTGAATGTTTGGTAGAATTCACCAAGGAAACTACCTGGTCCTGGGATTTTCTTTGTTGGGAGATTTTTGATTAGTGATTCAACATCCTTGCTCATTATTGATCTGTACAGATTTTCTATTTCTTTATGATTCAGTCTTGGTCAGTTCTATGTTTCTAGGAATTTATCCATTCTCCTAGGTTATCCAGTCGGTTGGTGTAGTCTTGTTCATAGTAGTCTCTTACGATCCTTCGTTTTTTCTGCGGTATCAGTTGTCATGACTTCTCTTTGGTTTCTGATTTTATTTAGTGTCTTCTCTGTCTTTTTCTTAGACTCATTAAATTTCTGTCAATTTTATTTATCTTTTCTAAAAAATTTTTAGTTTTATTGATCTTTATTGTTTTTCTTGTCTCTCTCTTGCATATATTTCTGCCTTGATCTTTGTTATTTCTTTTCTCCTGCTAACTTTTGATTTAGTTGGCTCTTCTCTGTAATTTCTAACAGTTGATTAACAGGATCAAAAGTGATCTTACACAAGGCAAAGGGACTTCTCATATTAGGCTATAAGGTGTAACACTGGGGACTCAGCTCAAGGTACTACTGTCAATGGAAGAGGCCTAAGGAATTCTGAAAGGACTAGCAATGGTGCTTACAACCTGGTGCTGGAGAACATGACTCAGGAGAATGCACGTCCTCATCAGCCATCATAAGTGAGGTGAATGGCATACATGTACGGAAACTACATATGTCTAGGCTAGCTTGTCACTTCCTATTCCCTGGTCTGGGCCAGCAGTCCATGGTGCAGTAAGCAAAATAATGGTTAATGTAGTGTGTTTTGGTTGTCTTTCATAAAACAATATGCAGTCAGTGTAAATAAATGTCCTTTATTCTGAGACTTTGTTCTTTCTTTAGGTTTTTAAATGTTTGTTTATTTATTTTGAGAGAGTGAGTGTGCACATGTGCATATGCAAGTTGGTGAGGGGCAGAGAGAGAATTCCAAGCAGGCTCAACACCGACAGCGCAGAGCCTGATACAGGGCTCAATATCATAAACTGTGAGATCATGACCTGAGCTGAAACCAAGAGTTGGACACTTAGCCGACTGAGCCACCCAGGTGCCCTGAGGCTTTGTCCTTTCTAAATTTGGGGGATTTAAATATTATTTTGTGAACTGGTGCTAGCATATTTGTTGTTGCTGTTCTTGCTTTGGCAAAGGAAGAAATTGGCAGTTCTATTTTTGCCTCCAAAATCTTTTTAGAAAAGAGTTTCAGGGCATGGGATCTGAGTTCAGGGGAGCCACAGTTCAAGCTCTAGGTATTTAGTGGAAATATCAGCAGCTGAGACATATGTCTGAGGAACACTCTTGAAGCTCTTCTTCTTTTCCACCTTCCCTCCATTCTAGACCCTCTTGCCCTTCCCTAGACCAACTGGTCTGGATCTCTCTGCTCTGTTTGGCCCTTTTTGATGATATGACTTTTAGGCCAACTGCTTGGTTCTTGATTCTGCTGCCATCCCTTTGTGCTAAACTTAAGAGCTTTTTTATTTCATGTGCTGCTTCTCAGTGCCCACTCCCAGCCTCATCCCAGGCCCTAGAACCCAGCTCAGACACGTGGCCAAACTCCTCATAGAAACCTCGGAAGTCATTCTGTATGTGTATTCCCTAATTTGATGGTCTCATATTGTTATTGTGTAAATTTCCTTTTGGTTGACATTTTGGATACCAGGCATTCCCAAGAGCACTGACTATGTCGGTCTTGGATGGTACTGTGCACAATGTGTTCCTGAAGGTTCTAAAGAAAGGACAGGCTATCCCCATGGGAAATTCATTTACAAATGCAAACATGATGTGGACATGGGTGTGTACACGGAGCTGAGGAGAGAGCTATAATTTCGTTCCCGCTTTGCTGTTAATAGTTGTGAGTTTTCAGTTAAGTCACCACTAATGGATGCCCTGTTTTATGGAAAACTAAAGTGGAATTTGGGCTGGAGTCTGTCCCCAAGGCTCTTTTTAAATCTGCAGTCCTCTGACAACATGCTTGGTTTTGAGGTCTGCTGTCACCTCTGAGAACTAGATTTGGAGATGACCAGTCATGTCACCATGTAGGACCGAATAACCACCAGATGGGACCTAATTGACTGACCTCCTGCTTGGATGAGAGCAACAGAGTCTGAGATGAGGAGGAGCTGACTGTGGTTCTCAAAGGTCTTTTATTTCTTTTCTCCCCTCCCCCATTCCTCCCCTCTGCCCCGTGACTCCTTCTTCAGTGGGTGCTAAATTTCAAACTGAATTGTTCTTGCATTTCATATGTATTGGTTTGTTCTCTTTAAGTAGATATTGCTCCTGTGGAGGGCTGTGACTGGATCTTTTCAAGTGGTGTGCTGGTAAAATGTCTCATAAATGGCTCTCTGGAAAAGAAAGAGCCCTGGTTTGCCGTGTTTACAGATTTCCGAGGTGGAAAAAGCCTCCCGCAATGGCCAATTTCAAGCTACCAATGGGATGTCACTGAAGCCAAAAAGAGATGTGCACAGTTGGCTCTAGGGAGCCAGCATGAGCTGGTATAAGCCAGCTTTAGCACATTCTGGGGCTCTGAGAACAGACAGCATGGGGCCGGGTTCACACAGTAGGTTTTCAGGAATTGCTTGTTCGACAGTACCTCTACTGTGAGGATGAGCAGGAAAAAAAAGAACAGAGAGAAGCTGCTGTTTAGACCCACTTCTTGGGGCATTTGTTGCTAGCATATTTGAAAAGAGATCCTTCCCCTAGATGACTTTCCATCTTCCACCTGTGGTCAGGGAGTCTTTCTCAAATACATTTGGGATCACATCACCTTTACAAATCTTCAGTGGCTCCCCGTTGCCTACAAGGTAGATTCTAAACGGTTTTGCCTAGCAAAGTCCTCCAGGGTCTGACACCACCTGCCTTATCAGTTTCTTCTCCCACATTCATTGGCATGGACTCTATGTCACACCTGCTCTGTACTTCCAAGCCACTCAAAAGATCATGGATTTAATTCTCCTGACTTAGAATGTATGATAGCGTTTACCCCGACTTGCGTTTCTTCCACTCACTGACTGGAGAATTCTGACTCACTCCCAACACTCTGTTCCCTCCTTTATGGAGCCAGCTCTGATACTACCTGGATAGTTAGACTCTCCCTAAAGTGCTCCTTGCAATTTTTAGATAGCTCTAGTAGAGCATCGGTCACTCTGCACAATATTGTTACACAAGTGTTCATCAATTGTGAGTTCTTTGAAGGCAAAGATCATTTCTTAATTTGTTTTAGCCCTCGCATCCAGTGCTACACCTACACACAGTAGGATGCACCAGCTGTGTGTTAAATGAGCAGCCAGAGAGACAATTGATTGGACCTTGTCTCTCCTCCCCCTCCCTGTCTCTGATTCAACTGCATAATTAGGAACTGGCAGCATTTTCAATTCTTGCCCGCCCACCTGGCTTAAACCAATACTGAAAAGTTTTATTTGGTTGACTGTTGTCCTTCCGGGAAGATGCAAGTGGCAATTCAAACCCTCTCTTTCTTATCAACCCCTGCATGTGTCAGAGCATTTGAATACGGTGTGTGTGGGAGCTCCGGCTCTCTGGTGACTTCTCTCGATTTAATTAGTCTGACCTTCTGCGATAATCCCCCTTGGATGTCCCCGACTGCACCCCCCCTCCACTTCTGTATCATACTCAGGCTTCTGCCTTCATCAGCAAAAGACCAACTGCTCAGCTCAGCCTGTAGCATAATTCACAGCTTGGCTCTCAAAAATGAACTTTTACTCCAGTGGAGCTGCTCTTAGCATTAAAATTGGCCTGAGAGAGCTAGGAAAGTTTATCTTGGAGCCAGCATGGGGTCCATTCCTCCAAGTCAAATATTTCTCTTTAAAACTAGAATGAGCTGTAGTGTGGCAGTACCGACGGCTCCCTGAAATACTGGTATATCTTTAAACATTAACATTTAGTTACAGCGCTGAGGGCTTTCTGGAGAGTTTTAAGTCTCTCCCTGCTCCTCTGAATAACAGGGCTTTCACGCACATTTCCCTTTCATTTCAGAGCATGCAATCTCCCCGTGTGGGAGAGGCAGTGCATTGAAATAGCTCAATACTGGGTTAATAAAACAGCTATTATTTTAGGTCCATCCTCATAGGACTTTCCAAATGAGGTAGAGAGGCCACTTTAGAATGATCCAGAAAGTCAAAGTGGTACTGCTGGAGCTTCTGGTCTTCAAGATGCTAAGAAAACTCTGGGGAATTTAATGTTCTCCTTCAACCCCCTGGACCAGGCTATCTTGTTATTATTTTATCCATATCCTATTTCTCTTACTATTTTGGAATAAAAACATAGCAGCATATGAAGGAATGACGTCTTTCTCAGCAGTGTAAGATGGAATGGGGATAATTTGTAACATGGGTTATTCAACCCTGATTGACGTTTCCCTGGGCAGGAATTGTTCTATCCAACTGGAGGTAGAGAGATGAGGCATGGCCACTGCCAATGAGAAATCCACACTGGAGAAGGTGGACATGCCAACAGAGAAGTCCAATCGAGGCACATTACTAGGGTATCTGGAACCTAGAGTAGGGGAGGGTTAGTTCATTGAAGAGAATTGGAGGAGTTGTGGAGTTTCTACAGCTGATGCAGATTGGAAGGAGCACTCTGGGCAACGCCGTGGTGCCTTGGGGAGTGAGTGTGAATCTGGGGTGGCTTGAGCATGGGGGACACAGGAGTGGGGAGGATTTGAAACAGAGTAAGGGTATGGTCTGATTTGAATTTTTAAAAGATAGTGAGTGGAGAGTGGTGTGGCAGAGAGAGGTAGTGGAGGCCAGTCAAGGACACTGTGATGATATATTCAGAAAAGAAATGACAAGGGTGTCAATGAAGTCAGTGGCAGCAGAGAGAGATGGGAGGGAGTTGCCTACAGCTGCTGATTAAAACCATCATGCGGGGGCTCAGAAGGTGACATTGGTGACAGCAGCCATCAAACACCATGGTGGTTGAGGAACCTATGAATCATCAGGAAGAGCTGTGAGAAGCTTGTTATCACAGTGATTCACCTAGAGGAGGTGGGAGGAGGTGTTTCAGGGTCAAAGGACTACTGAGATCATGTGGCAGAATGTTTACTACTCCTTGAATATCCACCTGCTCATCCATAGATTTCCCAGCTCCTTTGCAGTTAGGTGGGGCCATGTGAGTAGCTCTGGCCAATGACTTACAAGGGGAGGTTAGGTGAGGCCATGTGACTAGCTCTGGCCAATGATCTATAAGGGGAAGTTAGGTGGGGCCATGTGACTAGTTCTGGCCAAAGACCTACACGTGGAAGTTACCTATGCTACTCGTAGGCTGAAGCAATTAAGAGCTGGCTCTTCCCTTGCTGCGGGGTCTTGGAAGCCATGTCCATCAGATGTAGCTGTGAGAGGCAAGTCCCCTGCATCACCCCTGGAAAGTTAGACTCCTCTGGGGAATTGCCAGATCCACAGTGAAATTCACATGAATAAGAAATCAATTTTTATTGCTAAGCCACAGAGATTTTAGGGCTCTTTGTTACTATAGCATATCCTATCCTATCCTGACAAAAATACGTCCCTCTTCTCTAAGGCTAATACAGTCTGGGAGAGCTGGGCTGAAGCCAGTATCTATGATCGCAGGTTATTTTAGCTCCTTTACCACAAGCTGATGCATCAGAAGAGTGTTTGGAAGGAACCCCATGGCAGAGGCACGCTTATCTGCGTCAGAACGCTTTGGCTCCCCTTGGCTAGAGAATATGACAGTTTCCTCAAGCAGGCAGCCCCTTGGGAGGAAAAAGGATGATTACATGGTGAAATGCCAGAGTCCTTCACGATGCCAGAGAGATTGACAGCAATTCTTAGTACTCCTGGAGTATGTGTCATCCTGAGGAAGCATAAATGTATTACAAGCCTCCGGGGGCAGGATGAAAGCTTCTCCGGTCATCAATAGTATATGCCTCTTGTCAAGCCCGAGGCAGAGAAAGAAGCCCTGGTGGGAAGGGGTATCCGTGATCATGCGCTGGAGGTGAAATGGCTAAGGAATCTGGGGAGGCTGGGTCTGGAAGAAAGAGGACTTGGTGGGGGGTTCCGTGATTGGGCCTTTAACAATTCAAGGGCTGTTATGTGAGAGAGCAGATTTATTGCTGGTGGCCCTGCAGGGCAGAGCTAGACCCACGGAGGGCCCTTACATGGAGACAGATTCCAGCTCAATAGAAGGATAAACAGGCCGCAGAGAGAGCCGATGGAAAATGGATTGTTAGGGCTGCCTCCGTGGGTGGGGAGTTCCCGAGGGCTGGAAGTGCTTCGTCACAGGCTGGAAAACCATTTGGTAGAAGTTGCCGTGATGGCTAAGGGAGAAGGGTGGAAGACAGGCCAGGGCTCCATACCTGTGGACTTGCGCTTCTTCCACGCCACAGCCCTGTGATCTGGGGCAAGTCAAATGCCCTTTCTGAACTGGTTGTTTTCATTGTGAATAATAATAAGTCCTGCCTCTTATGAGCCATAATAAGACATTTGATGAGAAATATATTTACAAGCTGGTTTTGAGACATATTGATAATAACATTATCATGAAGTGCCACCCTAAAAGGACCTCGCCTTTACTGGACACTTACTCTGTGCTAGGTACCACGCTGTGCACATCTTCTCCTTTGGCTCTGATAGGAACTATTTGAGACAGATGCTATTATAGTCTCCGTTTTGCACATGAGGAAAGAGAGGATTGGAGTGACTTGCCCAAGGTCACACAGCCAGAATGTGGCCAAGCTAGGATTCTAATCGAGGTTATGTCTGGCTCTGGAGTCTCAACTCTTACTTGTTAAGCTTATTACATATAGCTCTTCAAGGTAAAAATAGAAGGTGCATGTGTGGCTACCTGAATACTGTAAAGGACTAAGGTTTTATTTAAAGAGGCTCGTCATTGGATGGACATCTGATCTTGATGAAATTCATGTTCCTTCTAGTATCTTCTATCATTGTGTCCATGCTATTCCATTGTGCATGGCCTATATTTTACAATTGCTATATTCCGGTTATCTGCAGCTACATAATAAACTATTCCAAAACGTAGTGACTTAAAACGGCAATAGTTATTTTATTAGCATTTCTCGTGCTTCTGGAGGTTCGCAGGGCTCAGCTACGGACTCGTGCTCAGGATCTCTCATGAGGTTGCCGGCAGATGATGGCTGGGGCTGGAGTTATCTCAAAGGCTTCCTTGCTGCGTGTCTGGTGGGGTGGTTGCTGCTGTTGGCCGGGCCACCCACACGTGGCTCTCCACATGGCCTGGGCTTCCCCACAGGATGGTGGCTCGGTTTCAAGAGTGAACAACCCAACAGAGCCAGGTGTTGCTTTGGCTTACCCTCGGAAGCCCCAAAGCATTACTTCCTCTGGAGTCGCAAATGCTCCCAGATTCAAGAGGAGGGACCACAGACTCCCACATCCCAATAGGTGTGCCAAGAAGGACATGAACGATCGGTATCATTATTATGGAAAGTTTGAGAAAATACAATCTACCACTGACTGATAGAATGCATTACTTCAAGGCATCCTCTTGGGCAAGTAGTAAATAAAGAGCTAGAAAAGGAAGGGCTGAGAGTTTCTACTCCGTTTCCATTTTGTGCTCATTTCACTTTAAAGAAAACCATGCCAGTTGGTATTTCCTATAATTTTTTAAATTAACCTTAGCATCGGCTTTCAACCAGGCCAATGTTTGATTTCTATCCTTCGTGGACTATCCTGTGTTACATAGTTCTTTATATATGAAAATAACCATCCCGTGGCTTACAAAGGCAACATTTACAGTTAGGTCATTTCCTGCCCAAAGATTTTGTCAGAAAGTATCTATGGAAAATTTATGTTGACTGATTTAAAAAATTCCTTTATTCTTTTAATACTTAAAAAGAAGTGTGTGTGTGTGTGTGTGTGTGTGTGTGTGTGTGTGAGAGAGAGAGAGAGAGAGAGAGAGAGAGAGAGAGAGAGAGAGAGAGAGACAGTGATGATATTTCTGGTGGAAAGGAAATATTTGAAAGAAGGCCAGGAGGCTGTAGCAGGTTCATAGAACACAGCTCTCCCCTTTGGGAAATTGTCCTTCGCATTTCTTCCTCAGATGGTCCTACAAAGGAGCTGAAGAGGCCTGGGTTTGCTTTGATTAAAGTATTCTGGGGGAAATATGGTTAGGGGTGACAGATTAAGTTTTGCCTTTGGGTCTTTTAGTTCATGCTCTTGATGGAAAGAATTCTGTCAAGAGAATCTGGGCAAGGGGTTGGGGCATCATGTCACCTGCTGCTGAATTGTGACAATGGGGCTTTAAGGGCCCACCTAGCTAGGCGCAGCAGAGAGGAAGAAGCAAGTGAAAATAAAACCGCAGGAGGGAGACACCACCTCGGATCTTCAGGGTGTCCTCAGTGGTCTCCCAGGATGCTGCCTTCCCCTTGTTTCTGACATGGTGCGCGCTTCTGCTTCTGGGCTGTGCCCGCCCGATGGTGTTCCAGCTTGTGGTGGCTTCCCCGTCTTGTCTCTCCAGTCCCAGGGAATCCACACAGGTGAGTGCCTCAAAACAAAGCAGTGCCTTGTGGAATTTCCCTCAGTGAGCAGGGCACCAAGGAAGGGCTGGTTAACTCTGAGCCATGGACTGCAGCAGGACAGGAGCATGCAGGATCTCCTAGGCAGAGAAAGGGCAGGTGGACGAAGTGACCTCAGGCTACGTGGAAAGTCATGGTGTCCACTGAAAGAGAGACTGCATCATGAAGTAAACACATGTACAGTAAAACCTTGGTTTGCGAGTGTAATTCATTCCAGAAACATGCTTGTAATCCAAAGCACTTGTATATCAAAGCGAATTTCCCCATAAGAAATAATGGAAACTCAGATGATTCGTTCTGTAACCCAAAAATATTCAGGCCGCACTCCCAACAAATCAGGGCATCAGCATTTTTACAAAGTTCCCCAGGTGAGTCTAATGTATAGTCAAGTGAGAAGCAGTGGTGTGGAGTGACCAGGCATGAAAGCATTTGGGTGGTGTCCTACCACTACCGCTTACAAGTGATCTTGGACAAGTCATTAAACATCTCTGAGCTCAATTGTCCAGCTAGGACTTGAAGAGGTTGGACCAAATGGTTTCATTAGTGGCTTAAAAAATAACCCCAGACTTCTTTGAGAGGTAGGGTCTGTGTTCCCTCTCACTGAATCTGGACTCTGTGACTTCCTGACCAATAGAATATGGTGGAAGTGACATTGTGCCACTTTGTAGGTTTTGGTCTTAAGAAACTAACAGACCTATTTTCTACCATTGGGGACAGTTGTTTTGGAACCCATCTACCACGCAGAGAGGAAGCCCAGACCACAGGGAGAGGTTTCACATAGAAGTTCCAGCAGAGACACCCATGTGAGGTGACTGAGGGTCTCTAGCATCAACTGCTAGACATGCGGAGATGCCTTCTTATGGTATGATCCTCAGCTGTTGAGTTACTCTAAGCTTTGAATCTTTTGAGCTGATGCCCCAGAAAGGCCTTGTTGACAGAGATAAGCTGTCTACTGTGTCCTGTCCAAATTCCTGGCCCACGCTGTCCCTGAGTGTAATAAAATGGATGTTTTACTTTATGAAGTATTGGGGTGCTTTGTTACACAGCAGTGATAACTAGGACAATCTTTCAGCTTTACCATTTAAGGAATATTAGAGAATGATAGTGTCACAGAGTCTTTAAGGGGGCGGGCTCTGGAGGAGGACTGACTAGGTTTGAATTTCAGCTCTGTGAGTTAGGGTAAATTACTTACCTCTTTAATGTCTATCTCTATTCCTTCATTTGATACTAATAATGCCTCCCTCATAGGATTATCATGAGTATTAAAGCACTTAATACATTTAAAGAGTGAATCCCATGTGTCTGCAGTGCTTATATTGATGGTGATAAAGAATTTGACTTAGCCTTGGTTTATCTGTTATTTGCAAGCTGTTGGAGCAGGGTGGAGTGGGGTAGGTGGGGCTGTCCCAAAAACCGGCATGACCGGCATCTGCCAGTATCTGTCCTCTGTTGCTAAGTTCTTCCAGGGACCTACAGAGTTCTTAGCTATTCAGCAGGTGTTCAAAGGCACCTTGGAATTGTGTATCATGTCTCCGGACCTGTCACTGTCACATTGCTCAGAAATTGGATTCTGCAGAGTGGAAACATGTGGCTTGTTGGCAAGGCAACTGGTTCAGAGCAGGGACATTTCCAGGCTGAGAGAGCTCGCCTTTGTCAATTGGGTTACAGACCTCATAAAAATCTGTTTATTTGTGTTCTTTTCTGGATGCTCAGAGCCATCAGGCACGAGGGGAGAGTGCTCTCCACAGATGGGTGTCTCCAGCCAGACTCCTTTCTTTGTACACCTTGGCTGTCAAAACAAGCCTCTGACCTTCTAAGTGTGGAGATGCTTGGGCCCGGTGATGCTGGGACAAGATGGCTCGGTTCCGTGCTGGAGAGGGGAAGGCCTGCCGCCCTGTGTGCTTCTGACTTTTCTATTTTTGCCTCAAGGTAAAGGGAGAGATTCAGGAGCGGGTTTGTAGTTCCTGTACTCCCGCACACGATGTCATCAATTTCCATTTAAAAACCAGAAGGGTAGCCTTCTAAAATATCGCATTTTGGGTGTGACAAATAGAAATTTATGGCACGAGGGTTAACTACTGAACTGTTAAAATCTGTCAGCAATACCATTATGAATGAAATGAAAGACTATGAAAGTTGGAAAAATGCACATTTTTAGGGTGGCAGCATGGGGTTTGGTGGCTGGTGGCAAATTCTTGGTTTAAATCCTGGCTCTGCCATTTGCGATCCCTTGATCTTCAACAAGTTAGCCTTTCTGAGCTTTTGCTTCTATGGAAGAAAGACAAGGATAATGACATCATATCAGAGCACTGCTGTGGGGGTGAGGAAGGATTGAGTGTGTGCAAAGCACTATTTATTTATTTACTTAATATTTATTTAGTTTTGAGAGAGAGAGAGGCGGAGAGAGAGAGAGAGAGAGAGAGACAGACAGACAGACAGACAGAGACAGAGACAGACAGAGAGAAAGAATCCAAGCCAGGCTCTAGGTTCTGAGCTGTCAGCACAGAGCCCAATGCAGGGCTCCAACTCATAAACTGTAAGATCATGACCTGAGCCAAGTCGGACCCTTAACTGACTGGGCTACCTAGGGGCCCCAACAAAGTGCTTTTTAAATCATAAAGCTTGACAGATGTCCTGCTATATAGAGTGGGTTGGGTGCCTATGTAAAGGATCCTTAGATCTGGTTGTCAAGGTCATAAAATGTTCCTTCCTTCCTTCATTTACTTATTCACTCACTCGCTCCTTTATTCAGCAAATTCATCAAGCATCTACTATGTGCCAGGCACTGTACAGTTGTGGAGGCATCTGTAATCAATGAACAAAACCACAAAAGGTCCCTGTCTCTTTGAGCTTAGTGCTAGTGGGTAGAAACATAGATAAAATAAGTAAGTAAAATGTGGTACATTAAACAGTGATCATAGAAATGGTGTTCTTTAGAAAAAAATAACTCAGAAAAGGGGGATGGGGACCAATGGAATGGGGAAGCATTTCAGTTGTGAATGCCATGTTTGGGAAGGCCCCACAGAGAGGGAGGCATTTGAATAAACACTTGAATGAGCTGAGTCATGACTGTACCTGGGGGAAAGCTCCCTGGGCAAAGCAGACAGGACCTGTAAATGCCCTGAAAGTGCACTGTGAGTTTGAGAAACAGCAGGAACGTGGGGTAGCTTGAGTGGGAGAGGGTGGGAATGAGGGTATGTTGGTTTCAGGGCCAGATCATCTAGGGCCCCATTCCAACACCTTTGGCTTTTCTCTGAATGCGATGGGAAGCCCATGGAAGGTTTGGAGCAGAGGAAGGATATGATCCTATTTAGTTCTAAATAATAAAATTTAAAAAATAGACAACAGCATTATTGAAATAAAAGTGACATACAGTAAACTACACATATTTGAAGTGCACAATTTGATAATTAAAAACACGTGTTAAGTATGGTAAAATACTCATAATAAAAGTTACTCTCTTAGCCACGTTTACATGTATAGTTCATTAGTGTTGAGACCATTCATGTTGTGCAACCACTACCATCCTGCCAAACTAGAACGCTATACCCATTAAATAAAGACTCTCCATTTGCCCCTCCCCCTAACTGCCCAAAACCACCATTCTGCTTTTTGACGATGAACTTGACTACTCTAGGTATCTCTTATGGGTGGAATCATACATTATTTGTCTTTTTGTGATTGTCTCATTTCATTTAGCATAATGTCCTTAAGGTTCATTCATGTTGAAGCACGTGTCAGAATTTCCAGCTTTTAGATGAATAATATTCCATTATTATTATGTCTTGTGTTTTATTTATCCAGTCATCTGTCAATGGACACTCCCATTGCTTCCTTGATTTAAGCATAAGCAACAATGCTGCTATGAACATGGGCGTACAAATATTTCTTAGAGACTCTGCTTTCAGTTCTTTTGGGTATAAACCCTGACATGGAATTGCTGGATCATATGCTAATTTTATTTTTAATTCTTTTAGGAATCACTGCATTATTTTCCATAGTAACTGCAGCATATTACATTCCCACCAACAGTGCACACGTGTTCTCACTTCTCCACATCCTTAAACACACTTGCTATTTTCTGCATTTTTTTTTAATAGTGGCTATCCTAATGGGTGTGAGGTGGCATCTCATTGTGGTTTTGATTTGTATTTCCCTAATGAGCAGTGATATTGGACACCTTTTCATGTGCTTGCTGGTCATTTGTATGCCTTTTTGGAAAAAAAGTCTATTCAAGTCCTTTGCCCAGTTTTTAACCAGGTTATGTGTGTGTGTGTGTGTGTGTGTGTGTGTGTGTGTGTGTGTGTGTATACATTTATAGTTGCATTATAGAAGTTCTTTATATAATCTATATATTAATCCTGTATCAGATGTCTGGATCTTTCTCTAATTCTCTAGATTGACTTTTCACTCTGTTGATTGGATTGGGTCCTTTAATGCACAGACATTTTTTACTTTTGATGTAGTCTCATTTATTTCCTTTTATACTTTTGTTGTCTGTGGCAATTTAATAACTTCTGGCATGTGTGTGCTTGTATAAATATATATACATAGAGAAGTATATGAAATCTGCATACATATAATCATAAATAAAATTTTATATAATATATAACCTATATATATAATATATGATCTATAATAATACCATGGTATAATATACATAATATAATGTATATAATATATAATATAATTTCTATAATATGATACATAAAATATAACATTATTTTATGTATAATCTATAATATATAATCTATTTTTATATATGTATATATGTAGATAGATAGATGTAATCTGTGAAACCAATGCAAAAATCAAGACAGTCAATTCATCCCATACTCCCCAAAATATCTTCATGCTTCTTTGTGATTTCTCCCTTTTGCTCCTCCTTTTATCCTTTCCTGTCACTTGTCCCTAAGTAGCCACTGATCTGCATTCTGTCATTATAGATTTTTTCCCCTAGAATTTTACATAAATAGAATTATATAGTTTGTACTCTTCTATTGTCTGGTCTCTTTCCCACAGTGTAATTATTTTAAGGTTCATCCATGTGGTGTCACTAGTTCATTCCTTTGTATTCTTGAGTATTATTCCGTTGTATGGGCATACCACAATTTGTTTATCCAGTTTCTCTGGAGGTTTGGATCATTTCCGGTTTTTCAATATTAAAAATGAAGTTTCTCTGGGACACCTGGGTAGCTCCATTGGTTGAGCATTCAACTCTTGATTTCTGCTCAGGTCATGATCTCAGGGACAGGGGTTCAAGCCCCATGTTGGGCTCTGTACCAAGTATGAATTCTCTCTCTCTTTCCCTCTGCCTCTCTTCTCTGCTTGTGTGCACTCTCTCTCTTTAAAAAAAATGAAGCTGCTCTGAACATTCCTGTACAAGTCTTTGTGTGGGTATCTGCTTTCTATTCTTTAGGATAAATACCTAGGAGTGTAATGGTTAGATAATATGGTGGATATAGCTCTAACTTTTGAAGAAATTAAGTGCATTTCCAATGTGATTGTACCATTTTACACTCCTGTTACCGGTTTGAGAGAGCTGTTTGCTCCACATCCTTGCCAAGATATGGCATGATCAGTTATTTTAATTTTAGTTTTTAAAAAATATTTGTTTATTTTTGAGAGATAGAAAGAGACAGAATGTGAGTGAGGGAGGGGCAGAGAGACAGGGAGACAAAGAATCTGAAGCAGGATCCAGGCTCTGAGCTGTCAGCGCAGAGCTCGATGCAGGTCTTGAACTTATGAGCCATGAGATCATGACCTGAGCTGAAGTCAGCCACCCAACTGACTGAGCCATCCAGGCCCCCCTAATTTTAGCTATTTATTTCTAATAACTGGGTAGTAGTATTTCACTGTAGTTATAATTTGCATTATCTAATGACTATTTATATTGAGCATCTTTTCATGTATTTATTTGCCATCCTGATATCTTTTTGATAAAGTGTCTGTTCAAATCTTTGCCCAGTTTTTAGCTTGTGTTGCTTATTTTCTTATTTTTGAACATTGAGAGTTCTTTACATATTCTGGATTTAGGTCCTTTTGTCAGACATATGCTTTGCAAATATTTTCTTCTGATCTGTGGCTTGCTTTTTTTTATTTCAACAAGATGTTTTTTGTTCTTTTAATTTTTGTTTTTGTTTTTGTTTTTAGAGAGAGCATGGAGCTCAGCGTGGAGCTTGATGTGCAGCATGATCACGGGACTCCGGGATCACGACCCAAGCCAAAATCAAGAGTTGGACACTCAACAAACTGAGCTACCCAGGTGACCCTTAACAGTGTCTTCTGAAGGGTAGATCTTAATTTTGGCAAAATCCAATTTATTAGTTCTTTGATGGATTTTTTTTTAAGGTGTCATACCACTTTGGTTTTCAGAGGATCCTCCTGCTGTTATGTTGAGAACAGAGTGAGTAGGGTACAAAAGTGGAAGTGAGGAGACCAGTTAAGAGGCTGACAAGAAGATAGGCAAGAGATGATGATCATCGTGATGGTGATGAGAGGCGGAGGAATCGGGACATATTTGTAGAACGAGCCCGTGGGTGGATTTTCTGATGGATTGGATGTGAGATATGAGAGAAAGTAGAGGGCCTGCCGGCATGGTGTTGCTTTTGCCTGAGACGGAAAGACTATTGGCAGAGCAGGTGAGGGCAAAGACCGGGAGCTTGATGTTTCCCATATTAAATTTGAGATGCCTCTTTGACATCCCAGGTGAAGTAGGTACATGGACACAGAAGTTTGAGCTCAGTGTGATTCAGCCTCTGGTCATGCCAGGTTCTGGGTCATCCCCTGACATTTCTCTTCTTAATTTATATCCTTCGCTGAACTTGTCACTTCTTTTTTTGGAGCTCATATACTAGCCACGTAAGTTCTGACTCATGTAGACAGTTGTTCACGAATCAAGCTCAAGACCACAGCCTGGATGGATTCCATTTCTATCCTTCAGCTACACCATTTGTCCTTCACAAGCCTGTGACAATGCAGGAACTGACAGCAAAGTGACTTTCCATGTGTGCCTTTGTAGTGGCTGGAGATTTTCAGGCCTTGCTGACTTTGGGGGAGGAAAACCCAAGGAAAGCCTCTAGCTCATTCCCTCATTACTCTGACATCTGTCTCTCCAGTAGATGGAATTATTCCGATTGGAAGATTTAAAACTGGAAGCTAATGCTGGCTGGCTAAGTCTATCCTGCTCATTAGGGTATATTCTGGTCACATGACCAAAGGGAGAAGTAACAACATTCTGCTGGGTTCTGAAGATGACCTTCCTCACCGCCACGCCACTCCCCTGGAATACTGCTGTTCGTTACGAGTGGACTTGCATCTATTCCCAACCACTTGGAGACTTTCTTGAGATGCTTCTGAGTCTCTTTTTTAAGAAAAAACATTTTCATTTTTAAGGAAAACAATCACTAGCTTTCATATATTATTGAGGCCAATACGTGCCACTTTGGTCCCTTGGGCAAGTAAAACAGAGCATCTGCGAGCGGTCCCCACATACCACATGGTGTCTCCAAGGGGCGCCTGTGCTGAGTTTAGTGTTTCAAATGTAGACGCAGTGATCCCAGATTTAATACTAGGCTCCCCTCAACATGCCAATTCCTTTTAGGAGATTTTGTATCTTCTAATTTTGTTTCCCTCCAGATTTCTATTTGTTGTACTAAAAACAAAATAACTCAAAAAGAAAAGTGCTTTTTTATACGCTTGCCTTGCTCCCACTGCCCCCATTTCCATTTTTCTTTATTCCATCTGGGCCTTGTGCGCTTGCAGTGTTTACACTGCTGTAATCCTATTGAATTGGTATAATTTTGTATTACCAGTATTTATTTTTTTTTTAAGTTTATTTATTTATTTTGAGAGAGAGAACACAGGTGAGCAAGGCAGGGCAGAGACCGAGGGGAGAGAGGGAATCCCAAGCAGGCTCCACCCGGTCAGTGTAGAGCCTGACGTGTGGCTCCATCTCATGAACCTGTGAGATCATGTCCTGAGCCGAAATCAGGAGTTGCATGCGTAACTGACAGCCATGCAGGTGCCACTGTATTATCGTTAGTCTTAATAATCATGTCCTGGCCGTGGGCTCCAAAGAGCTACATTTAAAGTGATCCCTCTGGAGGTATTTGCTTCATCCCTCCTTTATGGATGAGGAAACCAAGGCTCAGAGCAGAGACTCATAATCACCCTTTAACATTGAAAGAACATGAGATTTGATTGGAGTTGTCTGAAAGCCGCTGATGGCATGATTGGGGGTAGATCACTTTTTTTTTCTGGTTCTTACTTAGTTAATTCGTATCTATCTCCCGAGACTGTTCAGGATGAAAAGAAGTAATGTATCTAAGAGTGGTTGATAAACTGTGATTTTCATTATAATTAAAAACAATAATTACAACCCTTCCTTAATAGTTCAGTTGTTGGATTTCTATCATCGTTTATTTACTTATTTATTTTGGTTGTTAGAGTGACATTGCCATGAATATCTCATCTACCTTTATTTTTTATATTCTTTATGAATCCCTTAGGAGAAAGGGATATATTATGGAATTTTAAGATGGTTCATAATATGCATTGTCAAGAGATGATGCCAGTTCATATGGCTTCCGACAGCATGCAAGGGAACTAGTTTTAGCACGGTGCTGTAATACCAAATAGTTTCTAAAATCCCGGGCTTAAGATGCTACAACATTATTTGGGTGGGCATTTCTTCAATCATAAGCGATGTTGAACATTTCCCCACATGCTTGTTTACTAATGGCATCACTGTTTTCATGAATTGTCTTCTTCAGTTCTTTGCCAGTTTACACATTAGGGATTTAAGTTTTGGTGTCAATATATATAGACTCTTTACGTAACAGAGAAATGAACCCTTTCTGTATTTGCTGTGAAGCTTTTCTCCGGATGATATTTTCCCTTCGGTGTTAGTTCTAGCCTTGCCAAATGGTTATTTATTTTCAAAATGTACAAGCTGTCCATCCTTTGTAATTTCTCCCAGCTTAACTGATAAAGTTATTATCCCTTGTGCAGGCATTCGCAGCACATATGCTGAGACTGGTAGGATGCAGGGAAGACTAGCCTGGCCCCTTGTGCCGGGATGACACACACATTTGTAAGGTGTTTCACATTTTTTATCATGTAAGAAATGTATCTCAGTAAAGCTGTTACAAGAAAAAAAGTCCCTAGAATTTATCTCGCCAGATTGAAGCAGTGCAATAAAACAGGTTCCTTTTTTTTTTTTTAATGTTTATTATTTATTTTTTGAGAGACAGAGAGAGACAGCGCGAGGAGGGAGGGTCAGAGAGAGAGAGACACACAGAATCCGAAGCAGGCTCCAGGCTCTGAGCTGTCAGCACAGAGCCTGACGCGGGGCTCGAACCCACGAACCGCGAGATCATGACCTGAGCCGAAGCCAGACACTTAACTGACTGAGCCACCCAGGCACCCCAACAAGTTCCTTTTTTAGAGGGGAGGGTTTTATTTAAGTTTTTCTTATTCATGTTCACTGTGATGCGTGACTATAATTTTCTTTTTGTGTGTTTTACTTTTATCAGGCTTTAGAAAGAAGATCACGCTTGCCTAATGGACGTAAAGGTACTCTTAATCTCTTTTTGCACTCTGGGTGTTCTATACAACATCAGAATTATCTGTTTCTTAAAAGTATGAAAATTGTTCTTGTGGAAACGCTGGGGCCAACTACATTTTTTAGTTTGTTATCAGATAATTTCCTCAATTTCTTCCTTGGTTATTATTCTGTTTAGATTTATACTTCTTGAGTTATTTTTAGTAATCTATATTTTTCTAGAAATTATTCATTTCATTGAAGATTTCCATGTATTAGTCTACAACATCCTCATTGGATTTGGAGGGAAGAAAAATCTATTTTCTATATTTTTCTTCTATCTCCTTCCTCATTTCTAATTAAAAATGTTCCCTTAATTATATTTGTCAGAAGTTTGTTTATTTTCATAGTCTTATCAAGAACACAGCATTTAAACTACTTTATCATTCTCCTGCTTTATGTTTTACAATTTATTTATTTTAGCTTTATCTTCACTCACTGCTTCTTTTAAACTTATGTTTCCCCTTAACTTTTAAACGGAAGCCTTTGTTAGTATCAACTTGGATAATCCCAGCCTGAATAGGATTCTGAAGACTGAAATGAGTTAGGGGGAGAGAAAGGGATGTATTAGCATGATATGTTTATCAAGCGGCTACCAGCCAGGGCCACGGAGCCCTTGCTGGCCAATCCAGTAGAGGGAAATTCATTCAAGAAGTTGTTGTAAGTTTTGGTTGCCTGGTGGGAACCCTAAACACAGGTCTGATAAGAAGCCACAGAAGGCAGATTGGAGAGGTGGGTTGAGGAGGAAGACTTTCTTCCCTCCAGCCTCCTGCCAGAGCCTCTCTTTGAGAGAGATTCACCAGAAGCCACTGGGCAAAGGAGCCTGGGAAGTGTAACTGGCAGAATTTGGGCTGAACGGGGATGGACAGCCATTGGACCTGGGGACAGACAGTGATCCGCACTGACACTTTCCCTTCAATGTGGTGCGATCAGAAGACTTTGTGATGCTGGAGAGATGGTGTTGTTGGCACCAGGGTGCTGTCAAGTCTTTGTTAAGTCCTGCTGGGCTGTAACCCCTTCCTCCTTCTCGCTGTCTCTTTTCTCACTTTCCATCGCTGAGTCCATTTGGATCAGGGAGGTCAAGTTTCTGGGCTGGCTCTTTCCTTAGTTAAGCCCCGCCCCCCTGCTCCAGCCATCTTACCACAGCCTGGATCGAACGCGGACCTGCCACCATCTGTACTTCTGACTTTGTTCAGCTCTAGACCTGGGTTTCTAGCTGCCCAATGGGCACCATGGATGCCACAGGGGACTTGTAAATGGAATTGATGACGTTCTCTTCTCCCCAGATCGCTTCTGTCCCCTGCATTCCTTTGTCAGTCCATAATATCCTCCATTCCTGCATCAGAGAGGACCAGCCTGGAGTAGCTTTTAGTCCTTCCCTCTCCTTCACATCCCGTGCAGGCCTCTGCCCATCTGCTCAGTTCTGTGCCCCAAGACCCTCGTTTCTTTCCTCCTCCCACACTGCAGCCACACCAGCTCTGACCTTGTTATTGTCCTCTGGCTTTTAATGGCCCTTCTCCCTTGTCTAGTCTCCCTCTGTTCTAGTACATTCTGCACATTATCTGCCAGAACGATAGTTTTGAAACTACAGGCTGATCATGTCACCCAAGGCCATAAACTTCCAAAGTGTTTCCAAGTGGACAGATTCGCCCACGTGTCTTTGCTGTGGGAACAGCTCCCGCTTCCCTTTCCCACTGCTACCTTTTGCCACCTTGGGTCTAATCATGCTAATCTACTTTCTCTCCCCAAAGAGGGCCAGGGAGTTTCATAGTCCTGCCTCTGTGCCCATGCTTCTTTCTGATTCTGGAAGGCTGCTATTCTCAAAGTGGGTGTCCAGACCAGCATCAGCATCACCTGGGAACGTAGTAGAAATGCACATTCTCATATCCCACCCAGACCTACTGAATCAGAAACTCTGGAAGGGAGGCTTGGGAATCTGGGTTTTAACAGGTACCCCCCCCCCAGGTGATTTAGGTACAAGGTAAGGTCAAGATCCACTGCTATAAAGGACCTCCCCTTGTACCTGTGCCCTACTCAGTTACAGACCCAGCTTGGCTTAGCCTCTCCTGTTCTCTCGGAGGTCATCACTCCCTCTTCTGCCTTCCTTCCTCCCTTTCCTCCCTCACCCCTTTCTTCCCTCCCTCTCTCCCTCCCTCTCTCCCTCCCTCTCTCCCTTCCTTCCTCTCTTCCCTCCCTCACCCCTTTCTTCCCTCCCTCTCGCCCTTTCTCCCTCCCTCCCTCTCTCCCTTCCTTCCTTGCTTCCTTCCTTCTTTCCTTCCTTCCTCCTTCCCTCCCTCACTCCCTCCTGTGGTTTAAGTGTGGACCATCTGGCTGCAGATTCTGGTCATTGATCCCTCCTCCGTACCTCTCCTCAGCACCCCTCCTCAGCAGTGTTAGCTGCGTTCAGAGACTGCGCAGAAAGGCCTCTCATGGGCACCCACACTGCCCTGCACTGCAGAAGTTCTTTGTTGGGCCGTGTGGGGCTCCTTCTTCAGCTAAGGCAGCCTCCCAGAGACACACAGCACAGAGCCCAACCTAGGGCTTGATCCTACAGACTGGGAGATCATGACCTGTGAGGACATGAAGAGTCTGATGTTTAACCTGCAGAGTCACCTGGCTACCCCTAAGGTTGTAATTTTTCATGTTAACTAAGTCAGACTACTTCTTAAAACATTTGGAGGCCTTTAAGAAGATAATGTAAGACAATATTCTCCTCAGGACAACATGGGACCTGCTCAGAGAAGAGTTGGCTTAACCAGAGATTTAGATGTCAATTCTAGTTCTGAAGTATTCCTCTGCTCTCATTAGGCTCCTTGATACACCGGCTTACTGGAGCTCTCCAGCTGGAAGGCCCTCTGTCAGTACCCTAGTACTTGGTCTCACACTGCATCATTTACCATGAAGGTGCTGGAGAAGCGTATGATTGGCTTAGGGGAGTCTCCTCCAAGAATCCGAGAGAAGAGCTAAGGCACACGCATGTGAAGAGTTAGGACGGGGTGTGATTTTATATATTAGCATACAGTAATTAGCGTGGGTTCAAGTGCCAAGTTGAGTGATACCAACAATTAGAGAACAGGACAGCATGTTGTAAGATGCAGACTATGTGCTGTGAATAGCAAATGCAAGATGAGCTGGAGAACGTGGATACATGGAGGCTGGGATGGGGAGGGGTTTTCAGGAGGGAGTGAGATTCAATCTGAATCGTGCTACAAGATGATAAATAATAACATCAGATAACTTTAATTGGGAACTTTACTGGGCACTCTGTACTCTTCTGAGTGCTTTTCGTTAAGTTGTCTGAATTTCACAAGGGTCCTAAGAAGTAGGTCTTATATATTTTGAAGTTTATTTATTTTGAGAGAGAGAGAGAGAGAGAGAGAATAGGGGAGAAACAGAGAGAGGGAGGAGGGAGAGAGAGAATCCCAAGCAGACTCTGTGCTGTCAACACAGAGCCTGACTCAGGGCTTGAACTCATGAACTGTGAGATCATGACCTGAACCAAATCAAGAGCCAGACACTTCATTGTCTGAGCCACCCAAGTGCCCCAAGGTAGATCTTATTAATAGCCTCATTTTACAGATAAAGACATTGAGGCACAAAGAGGTTGAGTAAGTTTTCACAGTGAGACAGCTGGGTGTAAAGGAGCTTGGTTTGAACCGACAGAGTACCTTCACCCTTATGCTTACCCATTGGATGCTATAAGTTAGGTTTGCTTTTTTTTCTGAGATACTTGAGAGCCCAATACTTGGGTTGAGTGAGGTGGGTCGGGACCAACCAGTGGGCAGCAGAGTGTAAGGCCAGGGGTGATCTGAGAGATGAGGCCCAGGAGGTATGGGTCACCCGATGGCGGGAAGATTGTCCAGCTATGTACCCCTAGCGGGTGGGAGGCAGGTGTTAGCTGCAGGTGAGAAACAAGAAGTGGCTGACTCTGGGGCAGGGGTATCTACCATCACTTCCCTTTGCACCCTGCTGGGAGTCCAATGCTCCCCACTTCAGTGACTTGTCTCAACCACCATCCTTCCCAGCCTCCCCTTGGCCCCAGTCAATCATATTCCAGCTCTGGAAAAGCCCAACTTTCTCTAAGCCTACAGATAAGCAGCTAAACTCTGGAGGAAAAAGTTACCCATAAGGCCGATGGGGTTTAACAAAACTGCATGCTTGCTGATTGTAGCAGCAAAAATTCACACTTGCTGATTGCACTGGCATTTTTAGCACTGCCTACCCATCCCTGCGACACGTCCAGCACCATCATCTCTTGTCTGGATGTCTGAATTGGCCTCCTTCCTGGGCAAACCAGTTCTGAAGACTTAGCACCCAGAATGACAGAATTAAGGAGGACTCAGGTAGTGTCACTTTCTGCTCGTCCCTCAGCCCCTGCTTATCTCCCATCACACTTGGAATGAAATTCGCAAGGTCCTTCATGAGCTGGCTTCTCCCTGGCTCTCTGCCGTCATCTCCAGCCACATCCCCCTTGCTCACTCTGCTCCACTGACTGGGGGTTCTCTTCATTGGTGTTCCAGCAACCATTGTCACTCCTCGTTCCCTCCACCTGGGGTTCCCTTTCCCAGCTCTCTCTGTGAAGGACTTCTTCTCATCACTCCAGTGCCACCTGGCATTCTCCCCTCCCCTGGGTAAAGCTACACTGTTTTCCTTTCTTTTTTTGATCACATTTTTTTCTCCTTCAAAATACCCATCACCAATTTAAACTTTGTTTGTTTACCTGTTATGACAGAGACTGTTAAATGCCTACTCAATACTTACTTTCTTCTTTACTAATGGAATCCTGTTTTCTTTTTTTTAAGTTTATTTATTTATTGAGAGAGAATGGGGGGGGGAGCAGAGTGAGAGAAAGGAAGAGAGAGAGAGAATCCCAAGCAGACTCTGTGCTTAGTGCTAAGCCAGAGGTGGGGCTTGATCTCACGAATTGTGAGATCATGACCTGAGCCAAAATCAAGAGTCAGATACTCAAGTGACTGAGCCAACCAGGTGCCCTGAACCCTCTTTAGTTTGTGTCAAAAATATATCCACCTGGGATTATATTTTCCTACTAGTCTCCCTTGAAGGTAAGAGTAGCCAATAAGTTGTAAGTAGTACCTGTGGACTAGAGCTTCAGGGAAAGCTCTCTACCTGGGCCTGGCTCAGTTGGGAGACACCTCCTCTTGCCTTCCTCCTTTCTCTTTCTTCCTACTGGGATGAGGGTAAAACTAATGGAGCCCTGTAGCCATTTTGAAATACTAGGTGTTCTGGAAGGTGGAAGACAGGTGCTAAGCATGGTGGATCAGAAAGATAGGAGGCGTCTGGGTCCCTGATGACATTATAGAGCCAACCTACGTGTCTTGGAGTGCCAACTTCCAGACCAATTTTATATGAGAGAAACTATATGTAGAATTTGCTGAAGTTGAAATTATTTTGGTTTTCTGCTCTATAAAACCTATTCCTAACAGAGAAACTTACTTATAATGTTTCCTCCTTGACTGGAATGTAACCTCCTTGCATCCAAAGACTTTGTCTTTACTATTACTACTAAATCTCTTTACCTATAATATTTGGCACAGTTGCTGAACATCGTAGGTGCTCGATAAATATTTATTGAATGAGAAATGGATGGTAGTGTATGGGGGGGGGGTGATATTTCCTGAGGTGTAATCAACAGGGTAAGGTACTATGCTGAAGTCATAGTACCAAGACGTCAGTGATCTAACACAACAGAAGCTTATTCTTGCTCAGCTGGGGGCATCTATGAGTCTGAGCACATTTCCAGGTAACTATTCTCTGTGTTCACCATTCTTGGTTGCTTTGGCCTTGTAGCATCTTTACTCAAGTTCACCATAATTCAGAGCTCACTATAGCAGAAGAAGGGTGTGTGGAGAATCATGAGCCAGCTCTTACATGCTTCTGCCTGGAAGTAACACATATCATTTTTGTTTATATTTCATTGGCCCAAGTCAGTAATATGGCCATGATCAAGTTGAAGGGGGCGGGAAAGGAGAGAAATGGAGATATTGGAGAGCATCAGTAGCATCCACCATAGGCTCTCTGCAGCCTCTGAAACTTGTGGGGAGGGAATGGGTAAGAGTCCTGAGCACATTCAGGAGGGGAAGAAATAGTAAATAAATCCAACGGAGGATACCACTTCAAGTTGGGGGGAAGGAAGCCATATACATATTGACACTTCCTTAAGTTTATCTTTGAAGTGTGAAGATGACAACTTCCCAACCACATGGACGAGCCATGTGGCTGCCGCTCAGCCAGGATTGTTGAGAGCACAGGCCCTTCTGTATTAACTCCGGACCTCATTTTTGGGGCCATCAGACTATATTCTGTTTTCTCACTTGGTCCCGCTATCCGGGCCTGCTTCTTAGGCAACACATTTAAAACCCTAAACCTTTGCATCATCTTTGCTCACATTCAAACTTAACAGCCCCATGTCCCATCACTTCAGGATTTTGAATTAAGCCATAAACTAATTCAAGCTAAGATGTGATAGTTTGATAAAATAACTCACCTCACATATTTGCATTTTAATGGAGGCTCTCAGTGCCTTAAAAGCAGAAGGGTTGTAATTTCAGGCACCCTGGTAAGCAGGTTGGGGAAATATTTTTCTCCAGAGGAGCCTTTTAGTGCTCCTTAAATCTTATCACACTGCTCTGCAGACAGAACAGGACTGACTTCCTCGGCTGATTTCTGTCACGTCCCAAGCCAGATACCTCCTGGGAAGAGGGCAAGATGATAACAACATAGGCCCTATTTTATTAAGTATATTGGCAAGAGAAGAAAGGCAATGTATTCAGAGGAAATGGACTCAGGTGTGCAGAGAAAAACAAATAAACTACCCCGCTACTCTGTCCCCTGATAAAACATCCATTGGTGTTCATAGTGGAATTATGTTGCTTTCCATAAAAGACAACTTGGGCTTTTTGTGCAGTTGTGGAAACAGCTAGGTTTCTTCCCCACTGTTTGACATTTTCCATGCTTGTTGCTAAATCTTTGACAGAAGCATTAGCTGGGCTGAAGAATAATAGTGTTGTAAGAAAGCTGATAATGGCCTAGAAAAAAAAAGTATGTATAATACATACCTTGACATTGAATCGCTGAATACTTTAATAAGTAATGCACACAAACGGAGGCCTTTTGTGTTGACATAAAGTGTAAGCTCTACCTTTCTTCTCATTGAGAGGCATAAAGAACAGGAGAGGAAAAGAGATGGAAGAAATTCAAATATTTTCCTTGGGGGACTTTGATGTGCCAATGTGCTATACACCAAGAGGTTCTTTTTAATTTCCTTAAGTGTTACAGATGAATGAGAACCAGAGAGAGAGGAGATACAGTGTGTGTTGCGTTTCTTGAGGTTTTCCAGAAACCAGTTCCAGATGTGAGAATCTTATGCTAACATGGCTTTCAGAATCCAGGGGGACTCGATGAGCCTGCTCGCAATGACCGCCACTGGAGTCAAAGGGGCCCAGGCTCCAGTGACCAAGAGCCAGAGCAAGTGCCAGAATGAGTTGATATGACCTGAAATGAAAGGATCCTCTTGTGTGATGCCATTGGGTAAGACACAGGATCAAAGGCAGAGCCTTCAAGATGGGGAGTGAGCAGGGGCACCTGGGTGGCTCAGTTGGTTAAGCATCCGACTTTGGCTCAGTTCATGATCTCACAGTTCATGGGTTCGAGCCCCGTGTCAGGCTCTGTGCTGACAGCTAGTTCAGAGCCTAGAGCCTGCTTCAGATTCTGTGTCTCTATCTCTCTCTGACCCTCCCCTGCTCACACTGTATCTCTCTGTCTCTCAAAAATAAATAAAAAATACATAATAAAAAAATGCTAACTTCACAAAAGTCTGATGAACACAGTGCCAAGTTCACATACGTAGGTAACATTCAGAGGAAAGGATGTTAGCATTGCTGTAAAAAAAAAAGATGGGGAGTGAGCAATAAAAGCAGTTGAATGTATGAAGAAGGTTTCAGTGACGCCTATAATGTTTGACTCAGATTTTTGTGGGAAAAATCATTTCAATTTCCCTTGTGAAGACTCCCCTTCTAGAATGTCAAACAATAAACTTGAAACCTCTTTATTTCTTCCTCTCAGTTTCAGACCTTCTTCGGGAAAGTTGTTAATGCTTCCACTCCTCTCCACCTATCTTCTGCATATCCTTTGAGCAGCTACTTCATTGGGGCTATTTCCCCACTCTGTGACATAAAACTCTGACCTCAAGTATGCCTAGTTGCCTCCTGCAGATTATACTTAACCCTGACCAGAAATTGATTTAGTCAGGGTGTATTTTTGACTGCAGGTAATAGAAATCAAGGCTCACAGTGGTTTTAACAATAAAGATGCTTACTTGTCTTACATAATAAGAGGTCTGCTATTAGTTCTGTGGTTGGAAAAGTGGCTCCTAATGCCATTAAAATCTTTCTCATTTTCTACTATGTCATCTCTAGTTATGGGCATTTGGGCCTTGCACTTAATACCTCATGGTCACTATGATGTAGCCCTTTACATTCAAGAAGGGAAGCATGGATCTGGGTGACAAAAAGGATCCTCCCTTTATCAGGGAGGGAAAATCATGTTTCTCAGGAGCCCATCAGCAGACTGGCTTTCCAATCTCAGTGTCTGGTGCTAGATCCCAGGCTATCCCTAGCTGCAGAAGGGGCTGCCAAAATTAGAATCTTGCCAAGGGAAAAAGAACTGTCCACAATTAACTCAGATTTATGATGATTCAGTGCCTGGAATTGGATAGGTGCTGCTGGCAAGAAGAGCAGCCAGTGTCTATCCATGTGTAGATGGCACATTAAAAAAAGAACTTTTTAATATTTACTTTTGAGAGAGAGACACACACACACAGACAGAGTGTGAATAGGGGAGGGGCAGAGAGAGAGAAAGACACAGAATCTGAGGCAGGCTCCAGGCTTCGAGCTGTCAGCACAGAGCCCGACAGGGGACTGGAACTTAGGAACCATGAGATCATGACCTGAGCTGAAGTCAGATGCTTAACTGACTGAACCACCCAGGCACCCCCAGATGGTACATTTTTATCCTGCCACAGACATGTATTTTACTCTGCAGTGTAGGTATGTCCCTGAGCAGTGGCTGTAAATATTTATACATGAAATAATTATTTTTTCACCGATTTACATAAAAAAACTTAAATACGTTTATGCAGAAAATGTTTTGCCCAAGCTTATACCAAATCACATGCTTAAAATGGTGATAATACAGATATTGAAATATAAAACTCTATAGGTAGTTTCCATATTTGAGCAATAGATGTGTTCCAGGAAAGTGCCCCTAAGGTGTCTTTATGTAAAGTGGATCTTACATTTCCTTTAACTACTATTATGAAATTAGAGATATATTTCATCGGAAAACATAGTTCGGTAGTTGGTAGATACATCTGAACAATAATAGCAGGTCAAGTTTCTGTATGGTGGCCCAGCTCTGAAATGGGCCTTTGTATCAGAATCACCTGTTGGGATTTTCAAAAACTACAAAACTCCCAGACTTGTCTTCAAATTGGTGGAATCACAGTCTCTGAGAAGAAAGCTGAGGAGACGTGGATTTACAAAGCTCCCCACGTGACACTGATACATAGGCAGGCTTAGGGTTCACTGCCACAGACTCAGACCCATAGAATTATGGAACCTATAGGATTTTGAAGTAAATTTGGTTTAAATCCTTCATTTTACAGACACAAAAAGAAACTGCCTGAGCCTTGCTAGCAGATAGAAGAGGTATATGGCAGCAGAGCCTCGACTTCAACCATTTGGAATAGGATGCCTGTGCTCGCGCCAGGATATCGCCCTAGTGGGGAAGGGATTTGACATATTTCACACGGTACCTGCCAAATCTCATGGTAGTTTCCGAATATGGAATCTACTGCTTGCTTTCATATCTCTTACTCCTCTCTTTGATTAGAATGTAAGATTTCTCTAAAAGTCATCAAACTCCTGATCCTTAGAACATCTTCCTTTGGGCCAGAGCTGTCCATGGCCTTCCGGAACCAGACCACATCATCTAATTCACTGAGAACTACTAAGAGCCAAAGGGATACCCTCCTAGAAGCCATCCTAAGTCTGAAGTTCTTATGACATTTTTTTTTGGCAACTTTGTTCAAAAGTTTGTAAAATGAGCATATTTACATTTGGAAGTTACTAATGAAAGGCTCGTGAAGCTAGCATATTATAAGGGAAAAAGGAAGGGTGTTAAAATTTCATTCATAAGATGAACTTTGGGGGGAATACTTTTATTTATTTATTTATATTAAAAATTTTATGTTTATTTATTTTTGAGAG
>NC_043707.1:26210542-26503121 GCF_006229205.1 Suricata suricatta
CATTTGTTATTTCTTATGATTAACTATTTGGCTGGGTGGTTCTCAGAATGGACTGGCCGGCTGTTCTACGATGGCCACCCTTACATGTCTTGTGGTTGGCTCAGTGTCACCTGGGTTATTAAGATGATTTGGCCACATATTTCTCATCATCCAGCAGGCTAGCTTAGGCTTGTTTGTATGGTGGTGATTTAAAGTCTCCCAAGAGGAACAAAAGAGGGAAAAACTCCAATGCACACTTTTCAGGTTTCTGCTTCAGATATCATATTTTCTCCATGTCATCTGTCAAAACAAGCCACTTGGCAAGCCCAAAGCCAGCATGGGAAGGGACATAGATATAGAAAGGGGAATTACTCTGGCTATTTTTGCAGTCTCCCACGTGAGCATGACAGGTGGAAACCGAACCCGTGGATATCTGAGCATCTACTTTGTGTCTGGCAGCGTGCCAAGCAATTTAGAGAAATTCACGGAGGCAAGGAATCAGTTCAAAGTCATATTTACTAAGTGAATGAGCTGTCATTCAAATCTTGCTCCATCTAGGTCCAAAGTCCATACTTGGTTGTACCCCCATGGTCTCTATTTAATCAATATAAGCTCCTGGCATCAGCAGACCTTCCCACTGTGCTAAGAATTCCCTTTGCTAACCCTGCAATAAACATATAACCTGAAAAGAACAAAGCTACCCATAAAATGTTCAGATTAGAGGTTATGTGCTTGTATTTGACCATTTGTTCTTGATTATGACTAAGGCTAATTGTTTATCTTATGGCTGTTGGGATATTAGGACCTTAAGTGCTGCTAGCGCATTCTGGGGTTTGGCACATTTGGCTGGGGATGACTCATGGGGAGTGTTTGCTTGCCTTTGAAAGGTGTTTATTTTTCCTCATTAAGTCTGTGTGCAATCTATTCTCTCTGCAAATGCCGATTGCTTCCTTCAGGCTTGCTTTCAAGAGGAGTGCCCTGGACCAGGTGCTTTGCCGCATCCTCACTCCCCTCACGTCACCGAATCTATTTTACATGGTTAGCTCTGAGCTCTTAGCAGAGACTCTGCATGTGAGACCTTTATTGTATGAGCAGGTGTAATATTGTGAGGGTCATCAGAAGGCCCTGGGCAAGTTGCTGCTGCTCATTGTAACTCCTTTCCTGGGTTACAAAACAAGAAGAGCTGAGAGATGACATACGTGTAAGTTTGCATTCTAAGGGCTAATTGTTTGTGATTTGTGGTCCTTGCTTCTTGGTTCTGGGAGAAGGTCAAGGGTCCAGGTTAGCTCACCATACAAGACTCTGTGTGATCCTGGACCTGAATGTTTCTCTAGCATCATTCTCCACCACTGCCCTTCATGGCCATGCCATAACATTAGCTATTTCCTCACAGCCCATGTGCCCTCATATCCTCACTCTGCACTCGTGGTTCCTTCTCCTGGAAGGTTCTCCTTTACAGTGATCTTTCCTTGTCCTGGAAATCCCAGCTCAAACCTCAGAGATAACAGCCTTTGTGAAGGCTTCCATAATCTCTACCACTGCACCCAAGCTCCCGACAATACTAGGAACCCTTCTCTCTGTCCTCTGATGTCCTGCGTCTATCTCTAGTGGAGCAGGATCATCAAAATTGTGTTACAATTTTGCATCTTGTCTTTGGATTGGGAATTCCAATGTGGCTTGCTTCTCTGTGTCTTTAGCTCCCTAATACAGTGCTTGGCACATAAATGATGCTCAGCACATGACGAGAGATTAAATAGCTGCCCCCATCCTACCCTGCAAAGTCTCCAACTCATGTAGCATTTTTAAAAAAGTAAACATCATGCCCAGCATGGAGCCCAATGCAGGGCTTGAACTCAGGACCCTGAGATCAAAACCTGGGCTGAGATCAAGAGTTAGACACTTAACCAACTGAACCACCCAGGTATCCGTCATCCAACATTTTCTGACAGTGGTGCTGACTTCCATCTTATAATGCTGGGAGGATATATTGTAATTGCTGCCGCCCCTGTAAGTGTTAGGGGTAATGTCTTTAGGTTTAGCAGTTTGGTGGGGCATCTCCAGCTTCTGGGTGCCCATTAACAAATCCCAGGAAAATTCTAGCTTCCTATACCTGCACTTTCACTGACCTCTGGTTTGTGTGATTTGAGGTCCTTGGAACTTTCTAGTCTTTGCAGAGAATGATCAACTACTGTTCTGATTTCTGACAGCTCAGATGGGCTGAGGAGTAACCAAATCAGGGAATGTGTCAGATCAGTTGAGGGGAAGAAAACCAGAAGGCGGGGGTTAACTTGGAGGGATATCACTGAAATCCAGGGAGGTTTTGCGCTTGGGTCACTGGGAGGATGGAGGTGGTGTCATGTGTAGAAATGCCCGACACAGGCAGAAGCTCAGGTTTGGGAGGTAAGATGATAAATGTTTGATCATGCCAAGATTGAAGTGTTTGTGTGACGCCATGGTGGGGTTCAGTACGCAGTCAACACAGAGACCTGGGGCTGGGGAGAAATAGGTCCGATTCATAGTGAGCAGGACAAGGCTTACTAAAGCCAAGAGGGTGGATGGGATTGCCAAGAGAGAACCAGGAGAGGCTGCTGGATGGACATGTGGAGAGCATCTAGTCTAATAATAATTCACAAGGATGGAGAAAGATGTAAGGGTCCTGAGAGAATATGAAACCATTAAAATTTATGGAGTAGAGTTTGTTGAGAGCTGGTTTGGAGACTCTTATATATCTTAAATGAAAAATAGAATATGTCTTATGGAATGATACCCTCCTTAACTATTAGAGCATTTTCAGGCTTACACACGAAGGCTGGCAGTTGACCCAGCAAATCTGATTAGTCGAATCAGCTCAGACAGTAGGTAAGGAGACAGATTTTGTGTGGGAGTGGGGAAAATTTCAATAAGATGGGATAAATTAAGAATGTCTATTGATACAGAGAATCACAGGGGGTTTTAATACTTGTAGAATTCTTGACTGCATTTTTAAATAATGTGGGGGTTTTTGTTTGGGTTTTTTTTTGTTTGTTTGTTTGTTTGTTCTCTTCACTCTCTAGTCTTTCACCAGGAGCAGAAAGTATATATCTGGTTTACCAGTGCAATAAATGGATCTGAATGGGATGAGCTCTGTACTTGAACTAACTCATCATTCATTCATTCATTCATTCATTCATTCATTCATTTTTGGTATTCACTCAAGCTTCAGAAAGAGGCTGCATAATTGGAAACTATTCTGTTTTTTGTTTTAAGTAAGCCTCAGAAGGCACATTGGGAGTTCTTATTTATTTATTGTGGTAAAATGTACATAACATTTACAATTGTTAAAATTTTGCCAAGTTTTTAATTTCAGTACAGTTAACATACCATGCTATATTCATTTCAGGTGCAATTTTAATCATTTTTAAGTGTACAATTTTGTAGAATTGAGTACATTCACGATGTTATGCAACCATTCCCATTATCCATTTCCAGAACTTTTTCAATATCCCAAACAGGAACTCTGTAGCCATTAAACATTAACTCCCCACCTACTTCTCCCCTCAGCCCCTGGGAACCTCTCTTTTACTTTCTGTCTGTATGAATTTTCCTAGTCTAAGTACCTCCTCTGAGTGGAATCACACATATCTATTCTTTTGTCTCTGGCTTCTTTCACTTAGCACATCCTTGGGAATTCCTGATAGCTCTCTGGAATGTGGCTATCCCATGTCTTCATACAGATTTCTGGAGCATGTGACATAAGTCCTCAATTATTTTCTCAGAGGCCTTGGCTCTTCCCTCTCTTGAAATGGCAAATGGAAGTTTCTCTCCAAAGAAGTGACTTTGCACATTTTAAACTTTTAAAAAATGTTTATTTTTGAAAGTGAAAGAGAGAAACAGAGACAGAGCATGAGTGGGGGAGGGGTAGAGAGAGAGGGAGACAGAATCTGAAGCAGGCTCCATGCTCTGAGCTATTGGCACAGAGCCGAATACTGGGCTTGAACTCATGAACTGGTAGATCATGACCTGAGCCGAAGTCCGACGCTCCACTGACTGAGCCACCCAGGCGTCCCTGCCACTTTGCACATTTTAAACACAACTTCCATTTGCTACAGTTGTGGGACGGCAGTCCTGGGGGTAGTTTCAACTTCAGCCAAAGTCCCGCAGTGGCGGACCTGTGGCACATGGGCACCTGACCCACCACGCAGGCGCCACGCACCATGCAGCCCTACCCACGAAGGGGACCCTGGAAGCCCTTCGTTGTGCGCTAGAACGAACGTGGGCCTCCTTATCCTGAGTAATTGCGACCCTGTCGTGTGAGCACTTGTCACATGTCAAAACACTTCTTCGTTTTAATGGCTTCAATAAAATTTTTTTTGCAAGCCCCAATTTTTTTTTATTATTAGCTTCAACAGACATAAAATTACTCTGCCAAATTGCTAGAAAAGTTTCTAAATGCTTATTTCCCAATTTCCATAATTATCTCGTCATGGCCCAGTAGCACATCTTCCCCAGACCACACCCCGCGTGGTCCCCCGTAGAGAGCTCCACACGTGCGGGCAGGCAGCTTGGAAGCACACGTAGATGTTTCGAAATACATTTTCTCTCGAGGCAGCTTCTCCTCTCATGGGCTCTTTACCCCTTATGTAGGAAGGGATTGCTTTGCCTGAAATAATCTCTAGCTATTCCCCAGCGTCCGTGGAAGATGCTGTCTGCCTGCTATTGTTCTGCATCACACAGTTAGGGACTGATGTGAAGTCGGGGAACATCAAGGGCTGGAATTCGTATTTTGAGTTTGCAGTTGTCAGACTTGGTTCTCTCAAGGCACTGCTGTAGGGCTCTGTTGTGTTCATTCCCAACATGACCATCAGCATGTCACTTGAGAAATAATTCATCTGGGCTCGCTGGCTTTAAATGGCGCAGTTCTGCAACATACAGACCAACTCCCAGCCACTGGGGGGGGGTCTTATAAATAATATTTTTAAGAATTTTGGGGGGTTATTTATTTTTGAGAGATAGAGATAGAGCATGAGTGGGGGAGGGGCAGAGAGAGAGGGAGACCCAGAATCTGAAGCAGGCTCCGGGCTCTGAGCTGTCAGCACACCGCGAGATCATGACCTGAGCTGACATTGGATGCCTAACCGACTGAGCCACTCAGGCGCCCCAAATAATATTTAAATCTCTGAATGATTCCTGGTGCTAATAATTGAGTATGTCCAATAATTCGGCACGTTAATTCAGTGTTGAGTTTCAAGTGACAGGTTAATCTCAGGAGAAGATGGGAGCATGAGAAATCTTATCAAAGTCCATGTTTGGGCTCCAGAGAGAGGCACTACCCTAATACACTTCTGCTTAGAAGGTCATGATGAAGGTCAAAAGATGGCCTCCTCGCATGTGACTCTCCGGATACAGGCCCACGGACTTCAAACAACCTAGCAGAGTAAAAGGCAGTGTGGTGTCAGGCACCGAATATGGGTGCTGGCGTTAAGACCCGGCTCTGCTCTTTCTCTGCCATTCATAATCTATGTGAGTTTGGGCAGGTACTTAACCTTTCCAAGCCTTGGGGATTAAAAACGTTAGGAGGATTAAATGAGAGTGTATGTAGAGCTTGGGACCTAGCCTATAGCGTGCACTTGCATGTTGGTTTCTGTCTCCTCTGTGATTTCTCTACCATAGGCCAGAAAGCAGCTTTTGAATGCTCTGGTTATAGGTGGGAAGCGCAGTCCATTGCTTCACAGTAGTGGTTGAGAACAGATTTATACTGCCCACTGTTATACTTATCTTTCTCTCCTGGAGATCTTTAGTCCTTGTCTCTTAAAGAGATTGTGTTTGGTAGTAACAAACAGGCTTTTAGCAAAATGGTTCTTTAATCCTGTGCAAGCATATTCTGGACTCACAATAAAAATGCAGATGAAAACAAAGCTGAACTAACACTTTTTACCTATTGGCCAGGCCACCATCAAGAGTTTGATACCAGGGGAGTGCCTGGGGGGCTCAGTCGGTTAAGTGTCCAATTTTGGCTCAGGTCATGATCTCACGATTCGTGGGTTTGAGCCCCGCATCAGGCTCTGTGCTGACAGCTAGCTCAGAGACTGAAGCCTGTCTTTGGATTCTATGTCTTCCTCTCTCTCTGACCCTGCGCTGCTCATGCTGTCTCTCTCTCTCAAAAATAAATAAGACATTTTAAAAAAAAGAGTTCGATACCAGGAAGGGTACTGGAAAGTGAGCCCTGGGGTTGGGGGAGAGTAAATTGGGATGTTTATGGAGAACAATTTAGTAATGTCTGTCAAAATCCCAGGTGTGTATTTTGTTTCTAGAAATGTATGCTTGCTCATATGCAAAATCAAGTATTTACTGATGTGATGTCATCTTCAAGACATATTTTTAAAAATTATTATTTTAATATTTTAAATTTATTTTTGAGAGAGAGAGAGAGAAAGAGAGAGAAAGTGAGTGGGTGAAGGGCAGAGAGAGAAGGAGACATAGAATCTAAAGCAGGCTCCAGACTCTGAGCTGTCAGCACAGAGCCCGATGCAGGGCTCAAAGTCATAAACCATGAGATCGTGACTTGAGCCAAAGTCAGATGCCACCCAGGTGCCCCTTCAAGATATGTTTTTAAGTGATAGATGCAAATGGAGAGGAATGTGTACAGTTTGCTTTGTATATATAGTATCTATGTGAAATAGAAGGGAAAAACTCATTCATATATCCAAAAAAGAGCTGATCTAGACATATTTATCTGTGGAAACACAAAGGTACTGAAATAGGACCATGGCGTCTGCGGCAAGGTGTACTAACACGCAGTCTTCTCTGGAGGGGGTGAAACCTGGGGCTTCTCTAGCTCTTTGCTTTGGTGGATTACAGGGGCCAAGGGGGGTCTGTTTTTGCATCTCTACTCTCAGCACCAAGGACAGGGTCTCTCCCAGTAAACACTGGTGAATGAATGACTGAATGAATGAATGAAGAAACTTGACCTCTTTCCGGAGCTTGCAACTGGAGGAGTCCTGACAGTGGGACCAGGGAGGCATTGTACGGCTGCAGTCCCCTAATGGTCACTGGAGATGGTCTGGAAGGTCTCAGTTGTGACGGTAGAGATGCAGGAACAGCACCCATGTAACTTGGGACTGTGTGCCCTGATTATTGATGGCTGCAAAGAGCCAGCAATATTATACGAAAGAATAATGCTTGGAACCATTTGAAAGGGTGACTTACACAGAAGACTTCTTGTGATCAGGTCAGTTTTACTAGTTATTTCATAAAAAAATGTATAGGGGCACCTGGGTGGCTCAATCAGTTGAGCATCTGCCTCTTGATTTTGGCTCAAGTTATGGTCCCACAGTCATGGGATTGGGCCCCACATTGGGCTCCATGCGGGATGTGGAACCTGCTTGGGATTCTCTCCCTCTCTTCCTCTGCCCCTCTCCCCTGCTCTCTCTCTCTCTCTCTAAAAAAAATATAGATGTTTGTGATAGAAAATAAGGATAAGTAAAAATTAATAATTAATAATCCCACTAGCCAGGTGTAGCCACTGTTAATATTTTGGGATCCATTTTTCTAGTCTCCACTTATAACACATACACATACTCCTTTTTTTAAATAAAAAACTTTTCAAATGTCAGATATTTTAATGAAGTCCTTTAATTTTTTTAATTGAAGTACAGGTGATACATAATGTCACATTAGTTTCAAGTGTGTAACATAATGATTCAGCAAGTTTATACCTTCTGCTGTGGTCACCACAGTGTACTGACCACCTGTCACCACACAACGCTATTAGAATATCACTGATTATATTCCTTGTGTTGCGTCTTTTGCCTCCATGACTTCTTCATTCAAGACTGGAAGCCTGTATATCCCACTCACCGTCACCCATTTTGCTCATTCCCCCTTTTCCTCCCCCTCATGCAACCGCCAGTTTGTTCTCTGTATTTATAGGTCTGTTTCTGCTCTTGTTTGTTTTTGCTTTATTTTTTAGTTTCCACATATAAGTGAAATCATATGGTATTTGTCTTTCTCTGTCAGACTTAGTTCACAAAGCCTGTAGATCCATCTGTGTCCTCGCAAATGTCAAGAACTCATTCTTTTTTATGGCTGGATAATATTCCATTGTAGATGTATACCACATCTTCATTTTTTCTTATTCATTCATTCATTCATTCATTCATTCATTCATTCATTCATTATTTATTTGCAGAGAGAGAGAGAGAGAGAGAGAGAGAGAGAGAGAGAGAGAGAATCCCAAGCAGGCTCCTTGCTGCCAACATGGGGCTCAAGCCCATGAACCCTGAGATCATGACCTGAGCCAAAATCAAGAGTTGGATGTTCAATTGACTGAGCCACCCAGGGGGGACCTCTGTCATACTCTTTTCTGTTTATTCCCCTTAACATTAAGATGAATTCTCCTACAGTCATGCAGAATGACCTTCATTTCTCTGGAATGTCCCACCCGTTTCCTTTGTGTCTTCTTCTGGATTCTCTACCTTGAAGGTCTCACAAATCTTGGTTTCTCTTACCACTTGGTTTCTTTGTATTCTCTAGGCCTTAGCTCTCAAATGTCATTTCCACAAAGAAGACTCACCTAGCTGTCCATTCAATTAGATGTCCCTTCTCTGCATGTTGGTTACCCTTTGTGCAGACTTCGGTGTCTTTCATTGTATACTGTCATTTTTGGCTTCCTTGTCTCTTTCTCCTGCCAGACTATAATATTAAATAAAGGAACAATGTCCTATTTAAACCAAGTTTCCTAGGACTGAGAAAATAGTAGATGTTTAATAAATGTAGGATGAATTGAGCAAAAGCATAAAATGCATACAACATTTTATAGTTTACATAAAGGCTTTCGCCAGCTTTACGTTGCTTAGCAGGCTTCTCCTGGTGTGAAGAGAACACATCTTATGAGTCACCTTTGGTTGTTCTCTTCCCCTTCATCAACTCCTCTTCATGGGAGCTGAGGGATCTATCTGACTGGTAGTCTGGAAAGAATAACCTGGACATGCTGAACTGAGCATAGCCCTCCTATTTCCTTTTGGGAGTGACCTATCTACTGAGGGTCTGAGATTTTCTCTCCTCCCTAAACCCTAAGTCTTAATTTGACATCCCCCCAGCGTGTGGACACCTGCCCAGCCCAGAGAGGCCTGAGACTGAGCAACTCATCTGCCTCCTTCTGGGGCTCAGGTAGCAGTCCAATTTAGCTCTCATTCCACTCTGTCTTCTAACCTGGCTTTTCTCAGGAATAAAGGTGAAAATTCTAGTCTCTATTGTCCTCTTTGTTTTGCTTGTTTTTCTATTTATTTAAGGACTTGGGTGGGGAAGAGAAGTAATACTTATAGAGATGCCCTAGGGCACCCCTGTAGTTGATTTGACCATTATTCCCATTTAATTGATGGAAACCGAGACCCTGAGGGGTCAGTTGACAGGTTTAAGGTCATGTTTACTGAGACCTGATATCAAGTTCTCTGACTCTCCATACTCAAGCTGGTTTTTTTGTTTGTTTTGGTTTTTTTTTTTTCAATTCTCCTCCCACTTTGTAGACTGGAAGTGGTAGCCTGAATTGCTACACAGGGTGGAGGGAGGGACTCCCTTCCAAGGGTGAGTCTATAAAGCATCTCGTGGGCTGGCGTAGGACTATCCATTTCTTTGTTATCCTTCCCCATGGGCACATGCTAAAGTGTTCAGTAAATGGACGCTTACCACCAGCCTGATTGTTTAGCATGAGAAGCCCTCAAGAACAGAAACAGGCTGTGTAAACATTCACTACAGATGGTTGCAAAGGAGCTATGAAGTCATGTCTTCAGTATGGGAAGCACTGAGCAATGGTTTTCTCAGTCACACCCACAGGCACAGGTCACAGGGCCATCCACCACATCATCCTCAGAAACGGAGACTGAGCATAAGCGCTAGGGCAGGGGCTGGTGGGCTACCCGACCCCGGCCCCTTCCCCTGCTCTGGGGAGCGGAGCCAGGCATTCTGCTAGAGCACACAGCTTCTCCAGTAAGCTTAGCTTTGGAAAACAGTTTCCCTTTACTTTTTATGTGTTTTCTGGGCTTTCAAACCCATGGGTATTTTGAGAGAAACATAGCCCATATGTTTCTGATTTACTTACATTAAACTTGCCAGAAGTTTCTTTTGTAAAATCTATTTCACGTCTGGGAAACCTTCTCAGCCTGTTTTTTAAAGCTGTTTAGGCTGGATCTTCACACTCAAAAGGAAGCAAAGAATTGAAACAATTATTAGGATATAATTGAGACCAGAAAACCCCCTGTGTCTTTGTTACCTGGGCATTTATGGGGAAAGGTAAAGCCAGAAGTCCTCTGTCACTGAGGTAATTTGGCCCTGGTTATCCGCTTCACATTTTGTGCATGGGCACAGTCTTTAAAGACTAACATCTTTCTTCAAAGCACCGTCTGTAAGGCTTTGGTTTTCTAGTTAAGTTAATCTTGGCTAAGTGTCCCCGGTCTGTTTCCTATTCAGAAATCTCTGAATTTGAGTAGGGTATAAATTTGATAAAGTGCCTTTATTTATTTATTCTTTGCCTGGAGGAGAGAGTGACATAAATCCAAGGAAAAATAAATGTACATAAAACTTTCAAACTATACTACTAACTTTCAGATGATAAGTAGTATTATTTTTATTAGCAATAAATGTCGAAACACTGAGGAGTGGTTGGGAGAGTTGACATGGTGGGAGGAAGAATAGATTGGGCAAAAATATGGACAACCCACTTAAGAATCAGAGAAAGGAAATTAGAGCCAACCCACCCAAAGTACACATCCATTTAAGAAGCTGAAGCTCTGTTTTCATAGCCATCTAAATTCCTAACCTGGAAGTCTGGCTGCAAGTCAAATGCGGGCATGAAGCTCTGGGACCTCCTAAAAACCAGAGCAGAGCACCCACCCCCACCCCCAACTGCTGGCAGGGTGTAGTTCTCACAAATTGGCTACTCCCCACTGTCACGTTCTAGCTGAATTTTCGGTTTCTCCCTTACCCTTCACAGCATTTCATAAGTTGAAGTTTTGATTTTGGAATCATATTTGCTACCTTTTTCCCGTTGCAAAATTGAATGTGTGCCTTCTCTGAAAGGTGTTTATGCTGAGGCATTCTGGAAGTGACAAGTCGTGAAGGTAGAGAGGCAGGTAGGGAAAACCAGAGGTCCTTGGGAAAAGCTCTGATTGTAAAAGGTGGGCAAAGGTTCCAACTCCCACAATATGTAGAATTCCCCGAAGAGGTGGAGGAGATGGGAAGGATGGGGGAAGGAGAATGTCAAAGAAGAGATGGAGACCCAGGAGGTGCCTTGTTCTCAGTGGGACCCCTGGCTGTTGGCTTTTTCCTTTGAGTAAGGCTTCTAGCCACCCTTGGAGCTATGGTCAGATTCATCACTGTCTATTCTTCTCAGTCTTTTTGGGGAAAAAAAATCAAATCATGCACTTTTGATCAAGAAAGGACTATGGAGATCACATAATTGGACATTTTAATCTTACAGTTGAAGAAATGGAGACCCAGAAATGTTAAGTGGCTCTTTTGTGGCCACAGAACTGGTAAGTGGCTAACCTAGCACTTGACTCAAAGTCTGTTGACTTCTCCAGGAGCCTTTTCTCTTGTAGCAAGTGCCACGATAGAATTTGTCCTCAGAAGATAACAGAAGATGCTCAAAATTGCCTGTTACTGATACCCTTCATAATTTGTTATTTAGACATTTTAGATTCTATGAATGTGAACTTTGAGGTAATGATCTATTACTAGATATTGCTTCTTGAAACATCAATCTGAAATTTCATATGTTGAGTTGGTATAAAATTAGAAATTCTCATCCTATCCCTGAGAGCATACTATTTTCCTTGCCTGTTTAAAAGGGTTTATTTTTAAATATGAGAAACTGTGCATTTTTTCATGCAGATTAAACCAGATACAAACCAGATGAAACCTTTTTTGCATTTCATTAATTTCATTTATTTTATTATTTTTAATTTTTTAATGTTTATTTTTTATTTTTGAGAGAGAGAGGGAGAGACAGAACATGGATGGGGAAGGGGCAGAGAGAGAGGGAAACGCAGAATCCAAAGCAGGCTCCAGGCTCTGAGCTGTCAGAACAGAGCCCGACGCGGGGCTCCAACTCATGAACCATGATATCATGACCTGAGTCGAAGTCGGATGCTTAACTAGCTGAGCCACCCAGGCACCCCTATTTAATTGTTTTAAATTGACAAATGTTTATTGAGTACTTATGTGGACCATGTGCTTTTTCAATATATTCTCTTGCTTAAAAACCAGATGCCACCTTGACTTTCATTTTCTCCCCTTGGAATTCTTTAAAAAATTTTTTTTTCTGTTCACTTAATTTTTAGAGAGAGAGAGAGAGAGAAAGAGAGAGAGAGAGACAGAGCATGGGTCAGGGAGGGTCAGAGAGAGAGATAGACACAGAATCTGAAGCAGGTTTTAAGCTCTGAGCTGTCAGCAGAAAGCCCAACACAGGGTTTGAACTCCTGAACCATGAGATCATGATCTGAGCTGCAATCGGGTGCCCAACGGACTGAGCCACTCAGGTGCCCCTCTCCTCTTGGAGTTCTGCCCTGCCTTTCATGAATCCTTGCTTTACCTACATGTGTCTGTAAGTCGGCAGGTTCTAAACTTGGTTCCACTGCTTCCCACGTAGGTAAATTTGTATGCATTATTTATATTCCTGGGGTTCCATTTCATTGTTTGAAGAAGGCAGTATTTGGGGTAGATGGGCAAGCTTCTCTCTGGAACTGTATAATCATACCCAAAGCAGATTATTTTTCTCTGTTTCTTTGGGGGAAAATACACAAAGGAAGAAAAGGTTTTAGGAGCTGATCCAGAATGCTGGAAATCCCAATCTTTCACACAGAAGAAAAACAATGACTACAGGTAAAGTGATCACAGTATGTTCTGAAAACTTGATGAGAAGGCATATGCTGAGTTTTGTGTGATGCTATTGTTCTCGGAGGGAGCAAAATGGGAAATGTTTTACCCGCACGCTTGTTTTGACACAGTGCACTAACATGTTACTGCATTCTTGACACAGGCATTTCCCATGCAATGCTAAACTCAAATCCCCTTCAAAGAATCATTCCAGATTGATTCCACACATGGGGCTGGATGAGCAGTATGCATAAACACTGTCCTCATGTCTTAGGTCCAGGGGACAAGATGTTCACTTGCATTCCATGAGACAAACCACAGTTCTAAATGTAATGTAGGGAGGCACCTGGGTGGCTCAGTCAGTTGAGTGTCTGACTCTTGGTTTTGGCTCAGGTCATGGTCCCAGGGGTCCGCGCGTTCCAGCCCCGCATTGGGCTCCACACTGCTTGTGCGCTCGCTCTCTCTCTCTCTCTCTCTCTCTCTCTCTCTCTCTCTCTCTCAAAATAAGTAAATAATAAATAAATAATATAGAAAAATGCCACTTTTTGAAACAAAAATCACCCCTGGCTTCTAAGCATGGTAATAAAGACGCCATGTGTTCAGGCCACTTCTACGTCATGCCTATGACCTAGCTTTCATTATTCAATGGGTCCCATGAGTGTGTATTTTGTTGTATGCAAATTCAGATCTGGAAGAACACTTTGTAATTGTGTTTCCATTTGTTAAAATCTCTTGCACCACTGACAACCTTTTTTCTTTATTGACCAGGGCCTCTGTGCTGGGTTCCGCCAATCCAATGCTTTCTCAGAACAAACTTCTTTAAGGGAAGGTCAAGCTGCTCCTCCATGAACTTGACTGGAAGTGGAAAATCAAGATTACAGAGGAAGTAAGTGCAAAGGTCAGGAAAATATGTATTCAAAGTCAAATCCTCATGTTTTCGCTTTTCTGGCAGGAAACAACAACAGGGATCAGACAATGGAATTTTGAAGGAAAAAATGAGAGGATGGTATTTCAGTTGTGACCTGGGACCTTAGGACAAGTCTTTCTACGCTTCCTCACTGCAGAGGGGCCAGCCATCTCTCAAAGCCCTTCAGCACATGCTAGTCTTCTCTGAAACTTCAAGATAGAGTGGAGGAAAAATTGCCAATTTCAGAGTTAGCTGCATTTCAAACTCCAGTGCGTCCACATCCTAACTCATGACCTTGAGTACGTTAATGTCTCCGAGCCTTTGTTTCTTTACCTTTAAACAGAAAAAGGCAAGGGTTCTGATTCTTCAGTGTAACGTGGAGTCCCTGATATAATGTTTGCAGAAGTGGCTAGACTATACATTGCACATAGTAGATGCTCAATAAATGATACTTCTCAGTGTCTGTATCTGCCCACATTAAAGACACTAGCTATTCTTTGACCTCACAAGCCTTTCTTTCTGGATGTGGATGTTGGGTTGTCCAGCATTCCGGAACATTTTTTGAGAGCCACAAGAGCCTCTGGTACAGTACTAGGGGGCCTTTGCTTATTTGCGGTTTCTGTTGACTTTAATCTTCCAAGTGCCAGATCCTGTATGATTTTCTGCATCTTCTTTCCCTTACTTGATCTCATGGGATTTATCTCTCTGACTGCCTAAAACTGCCGTGAGGGCCCTGGAAGCCTGATTAGTCCCTTTTCCTTCTAGCTCGGGCTTCAGCATTACCTCCAAAACGTTCTAGTTATTTCTGGTAGAATCATAGCAGCTAACAGTTAGTTGGTGCTTAACAGGTGTTAGGCATTGTGCTAAATTCCTGCCACTTAGTCTCGCTTAACATGATCTCCCAGCAACCCAAATGAGGAAAATGCTTTTTTAATCTACATCTGATAGTCCACTGCCCAAGGCCTTGAAGAGGCTGAATAATAGGCTGATTAAGGGGCAGAAGTAGGATTTGAATCTGGGGCTCCAAGACTTCAAAACCAGTGCTTAGCTCCTGTGCCTGAGAGCTTTCTCAGTTACCACCTGGTCATTGGACTGGCCGGAGGCTGTTCTTACAGTTTGGGAGGGTGTGGACTCCTTCATCCTTGAGGGGGAAACATTGGCCAAGAGAAACCACTCAGCCAAAACATTCTGTGGCTATGAACAGGATGCAATTAAGTCTATAATCTGTTATGGTCACCTGAAGGATCATTTGGAAATGAGAACTCTTTCCGACGAGCAGTTCAGATGATGTAGGTGTTCTTGTTTCATACCCATAATGTCTGTGCTTACCATTGCTTATCATTCCAGATGGACAAGCAGGAAATATCTCTGAGGTGTGTCTTCAAAATGAACAGTTGGAGAAGTCAGAGTGACCCTTCAGCTCTCAAACTCTAGGATCTTGCACACATTAGAGCTTCTAGTTCAATTGCTCCGTCCATACTTTCAGAGCAAGAGAACAATGTGGCTTCAGCCTTCGGGAAGACACTATTTACTGGCAGAGTGGTGACAGGTTGGAGAGCTCCCTTCTGTTCTGGTCCTCAGTGTGGTGACATCACCTCCTTATGTCTTAAGTTCCACAATCCTGGGTGGGGGGCAACATGGAGGGGGGGTGGTAGAGCTGAACTGCTGATTCGCAATAACTGAAGGAGGCAAGGCAACCAGGTGGCCAGCTGGTGCTTACATTAAAAAAAAAAGAAGAAGAAGAAGAAGAAGAAAGAAAAAAAAGAAAGGAAGAGAGGTTTCTAAAATTTCTGTCGTTTCTGTAAATAGAATGCATGTATAGTCCCCTCTCCCCCTTGGATTGGAAAGGCAAAGAACGTAGGACTGTCCAGCTTACTGGGCACTTGTGATCTAGCCAAAGGGGTGCTTGGTTTGGAATCAGACAAGGTTGGGTTTGAATTCCCATTCCATTCAGTTTTAGGAATGTGATTTTTGACAATTTAGTAATTGTTGTGATCCCCACCCCCCAATTTCACACTGGGGATAATAATATAGTGGCAATTAAAAACTGTCTCCAAATTCTTAGATACCTCTCCCACTGGGCGCCTATGTCTCCTCTCCTTCAATCTAGGTGAACCTTGTTACTGTTTTAGCCGATGGAATATGGCAGAAATGATGCCAAGTGGCTTCTGTGGCTACGGTATATGAACCACCTAGCCTCTGACTGGTATCTTGAGACGCATACTCTGGGGAAGACAGCCACCACAGAAGAGGTCCAACTACACAGGAAGGACCATGCGTGCAGACCTGTTGAGCGACCAGCTGACAGCAGCCTGGAGTAGCAGCTGCCTGGTAAGCCAGGTAGGACATCTAGTCTAGTCAAGCCCTCATGGCTACTGTGCACCTGACATCTGACCCAATGGTGTAAAAGGTCCCAAATGAGAACTGCCCATCCACACCCTCTGCAGATTCCTGACTCACAAAATCATGAGCAAAACCCAGTTATGGTTTTACACTTCTAGGTTTTGGAGTGCTTTGTAACGCATCATCCTTATGCAGCACACGCGCCAACATTGGAGGGTTGTTGCAAACGTTACGGCGGGGAGCATACATGGAACTGTATGAGCCTGAGATTTTTCTACACGGGTCCTCTTCCCATCTAAGGTTGTCATTGGTGCCCAGGATGACTTTGTGTCCCTGGGATACGGTTTTTGGCAGTGACTGGAAGGACATAGCGAGGTCATCCCCCTAGTGACAGCCCCATCTTGCTGTTGTGTGTCTTGAGCTTGAGTCGCTGCCTTGGGGCCAACTGTGTAAACTGGGGGCCATGTAGGTAGACGTATGAACTTCAGTAAAAACTGGTACGATGGATACCATCACTGAGGGCTCACTGCCAATCTCAGAGCTCAGTGGGCTTTTCTCCCTGCCCTTGTTGTGGGCAATTTCCGCAGAAACGATCCTGACTGCACACTGACTTGAAGCCGGCTACTTTTCTTTTTCTGTTCACTTGCTATGTTCAAATCAGTCCTAATATACGAGGGAGAGATTGCAACCAGGAGTATAGATGGCAAGGGGAAGGCTGTGGGGAGAGTAGTGAGGGAGAGCCCTGAAGAAAGAGGAGTCACAGGACATCAGAGCTTCATGGACAGCCCATCCAGCATGTGGGCTGTCCCCAGGGGGGTGCGGTGGGGGTTGCCCCAGTTGACAGGAGGCCCAACTAATTCCATGTGGCACAGGTGACGGAGGAGACTCTGAGACCTAGCTGAACGTCATTTGCTTGCCAGGAACAGAAACTCTGACACACATTGATTTAAGAAAGAGGGTCTCCATATCAGGATATTGGAGAATCTCAAGGCATTGATTGCATAGAGTAGTTAACGTAATCACCCAGAGCCACGTAGCTAACATGAGGTGAAGTCGGAACTTGCGTCAGTGACCACTGCCTTAGCATCCAGTATTGGCTGCCTGTCTGAAGCGCTGGCTCTTTGAGATAAAGTCTCTTAAAGAGTACAGCTTTTTTTTTTTTAAGTTTATTTAATTTGAGAGAGAGAAAGAGAGAGCGAGCACTAGCAGGAGGAAAGAGAATCATAAGCAGGCTCTGCGCTGTCAGTGCAGAGCCAGACTCGGGGCTCAAACTCATGAACAATGAGATCACGACCTGAGCCAAAACCAAGAATCAGATGCTTAACTGACTGATCCACCCAGGCGCCCCGCTTGAAGAGCACAGTTGAACTGGCTGGGGCCCAGCGAGTGGTTTTGAGTCAGATGTCCAATCCTGGCTGTGACATGTAAGTCCCTCGCAGGCTCTGGGTGGGGGTGAGGTTAGGGGGTCATTCTCTAAAAAGGGAATGTGAGCAGAGAGGAAATACTGAGCATTGTTAGCAAAGCAAGGAGTGGTGAGGGGGTCACGGCACCAAGCACAGGTGTCCCCGTGGCTCCTCTGTCCAGGCAATGAGCTCTTGCCGGAGCTGGAGCTCACACAAGGCTCCCCTGGCAGAGAAGTGATAGGCCAAGGACATCTGAATCTCAGGTGTTCTTGCTCTTGTCTCCATTCAAGCCGACTCCGAGCCAGCCTGCTGTCTTTAAGGAAGAGTGTCTCATCCCCACTTAACATCAGCAGAGAACTAGACTTCTAAAAAAACAAGTTTCTTTTTTCTTTTTTTAAGTGTTGAGATGGAAATCACAACATTGGAAGGAAGATTTACTCCTACCTTTCTCACCTCAAAGCCAGGTCCCACTCTGCCCAGCAGCCCAGCTGCATGCCTAGCATTGGCACAAATGCCAAGTTGTCCCGTAGTTTCCTCCGCTTCGGACTGTATAACTTCTGGGAGGGGGTTACCACTGTCCTTGGTCCTCTTGACCTCAGCCGGGCTGTGTTCCTTTCAGCTGGTGCCTCTGGGAGGTGTGGCGACTTGGATAAAACACCTCGCTGGACTCGGCTTCCCCAGGGAGCGCACTGAGATAAGAGCCCCAGTGAAACCAGACATTTGGGTGTCAGCCTTTGTGTCTGGGAGAGAAGAAGCTTATTGGGAGCCTAGAGAAGGAGACGCTGCTCTGTAGAAAACAACAGAGGGAAGCGTGGCCTTAGTGCATGGGCAGCCTCCATCAGGGAGCACACAGGGCTTTCTAGGCAGAGGACCGTTTCCAGAGGCCACATGGGACAAAGACAAGCTCCTCCAGGGGCTGCAGGTGACACGGTCGCCCCTGGGCCTGGGGAGCCGTGATCCTTCCTAAGAAGGCACAAAGCTCCCTTCCGTACCCCTCTGCATGGCACCCGCCTCAGCCAGTGCCAGCAACAGAAAACCCGGCAGGACTGAGGTCTTAGGTGCACGGCTGTCAGGGATGATGGGGAAGGGGGTGGACCAGCCTGATGATCCTATCTGTCCCGGTGCTGGGGTGGAAGGGCATGGGCTGGGGGAATGCAACAGCCTCGACTTGGCCTTCAGGGGTCACCTTTATCTTTGCTGCAGGCCCCCGCGTTGTGTTTGCCTAGCGCAAGACCTGATCGTTATTCCCTTGCGCTAGCTCTGAGACAGGCTGCTGATGGCGGATAACTTGTCTATGGGCCCCGATGGACACGCTCTGCCCGCTTTCGGTCTGGGTGTAGTCTGTGTATGTTGTGTCATGAACTTTCAGGTTCCTGAAATGCTGAGGACTCCCAGATGATGGTGCCCGCCTCGTGTAAAGGCAGTAACAAGTCTCTGATATTCTCTTCATGGTTTGGGGGATAGTAGGGATGCTTCAAGAGACTGGGCTTAAAAGCTTGATCCAGTCCGCTTATGCTGCCTGGTTGGCGTAGAGAGAGTTAAGGGTGTTCTCTGTATTGCCCTTAGTCACCCTCCTGGGCTACCTGTGTGTGTGGATGCATGTGCACACACTTACTTGTGTGTGTGTGTATATGTGTGCATGTAGTCACCTCTTTGCTCGTATGTGTGTGTGTGCATGCATGTTTGCGCACGCTCTTATGTGCGCATGTGTATATGCACCTGCATGTACTTAGTCTGCTTCTCATTATGTAATTAAGGGAGAGTTTGTGGAGAATATAGTAATGGGGGTTTTCCTCTATACAATGAATCTCAAAAGTTTAGGAATGCTAAAACAATGAAGGGAGTTAGGCATGTGGCTGTGTTAGGAAGTGGGCTCTGGAATCCATCTGCCTGGTCTGGACCTCAACTCTTACTTTACACACCAGCTCTGTGATTTTGGCTAAACTTCCCTGAGCACTAAGTTTCTCATTTCAAAGACCAGGTTAATCACTGTGTTTACATTACAGGGTTATTGTGAGGCTCACATGAGATAATCCGTGCCAAGTATTTGGCACCGTGCCTGTCCTATTGTAAAGGATTTATAAATGTAAATTACCGCGATGATTAATCAATATCTCTAACAAGCTCTCAGTGTCGCATTATAGATGGTTTTTGTGTCTCTGCTGAACTCTTGCATACTTACAGCTTTACCAGCCTTTGGAGACAACGCATCCCACATGGGTGTTCTGGGACAGCTGGGAGCCTCTGGGTGCCACAGCCCCTCTTCCAAGACACTGTCTCTCATGTCAAGCTGAGTGTTTGCTGGCTTGATGTTTTGAGTGCCCGTCTTCCTCTCCTGGCTTCATTCCAGGTGGGGACTGCTGGCCAAGGTGACCAGCGCCCTCCTGGTCTAAAGGAAAGGATTAAAGAAATTCTGCCCAAGATAAATACAGTTCCTTCCATGATTAATAAATTCATTACCTAAATTGAAAAAAACATGCAAATGGCAAGAGAAGCCATAGGCAAGAGTATGCATGTGGTGGGTGGGGGTATGTGCAGGTGTGTGTGTGTGTGTGTGTGTGTGTGTGTGTGTGTGTGTGTGAGCTTGTATGTGCCTCGTGACTATGCACGAGGGTACTCACGGCCATGTGCACCCCCATAGAGTGAGGGGAAGGAAAATGAAATCCATAAATCCCATACTGCTGTTCCCAGAGCATCTTTGGAGTTTGGGTCTGAAGATTATAGTTGAACTCTGCCAGTTCATTCATTATTTAATCCTTTAATTGATGACCGTGGCGGATGGATGACAGCGGCACATCCTTGGCAGGGAGGCAAATTCCATTTATTTGTTTGTTACAGTTGCACAATTTAGTGGAGAGCGGGTGATGGGAGGTCACCCATGCTTCATGGTTCAAAATGTTATTATAAATAACAATTAATCCACTTAGATATCTGGCTCCGCTCAACCTGGAGAATCCTACTGGATATAAAAGATCCTGGAGAAGAATGTTGGGAAGGAAAAGCAGTTTTCCATCTGCTTGGCTCGTTCTTACTGGCTGGTCTTCCGAAGAGCACAAGGTTTTCCAAGATGATACATATTCAAGAAAGTCGGTGCCACCTCTTAACTCTGTTGTTTTTACCAGAATCCTCTCTTTGGCTGTTATAACCACACTTTACCTTGGGATGTTTAAACTGCTGCATGCAACTGTTAGAATTTCTGTTATTCTTCTGTTCTCTATGTATTGTCTTTTTGAAAAGATTCCATATTCCTTGAAGGCAGAGATGATCCCATAGCACAGGTACAGGATAGATGCTTAATAACACAGGAAGTGAACGCTCATTCAGCTTCTAGTGCGAGCCAGGACCTGTGTTGAGCGCTTTTGTACATACTCAGTAAGGTTTGAATGTGGAGGACATGGAGAGAGAGATCTACCTGAATTCCAAAAATGACATAAAACAAAGCACCATCACGTAGCCTAGAGTAACAGGACACAATAAAGGGGAAAAAAATATTAGAACTGTAAAATGGTAAAAAAAAAATGCAATTTTATAAATTTGGAGAGAATATAGTAACAACTCTGATTTATGCTTCATGTTTAAATTCAGTCTGGTTTCCACCTGTGTTATGGTCTTCAAATGGTTCTTTCTACAATTTCCGTATACTTCAATGAGCAAATCCGTGGGTTCATCAGGTTTGGTGATGAAAACAGAAGCTATTCCATGCATCCTGGGTACAAAGAATTTTTTAAGAAATAGACTTTTTTTTAAGAGCAATTTTTGGTTCAAGGCAAAATTGAGCAGAAAGTACAGCCAGTTACCACATAGCCCCTGTCCCCCCCTCCATACCCCGTACCAGAGTGGTACATTTGTTACAATCGGTGAACCGACATTGACATATCATTGTCACCCAAAGTCTGCAGTTTGTATTAGGGCTCACTCTTAGTCTTGTACAATATACAGGTGTTGGCAAACATACAATAATGTGTATGCACCCCTATAGTATCATACAGAATAACTTCACTGCCTAAGAAGCCCTCTGTGCTCTGGGTACAAATAATTTTGATGTAGGATTTAGAGATTTATTTAGATACTGGAAGACATAGGGAACTGAAGTTTATGGTAATCCACAGTCAATGGTTTTAGCCTGTGGTATAAAAATGGGGGTGTAAGAACGGGGTGTTCAAAAGAGCCCCCTGGGAAAGCTTCCGTGAATCTGCTGTTTGACCTTATATCCCACATCATCTACTCTCAGAAAATAACGGGCTTCCAAATCTCTATTCAAATGATTGTCCTTCCTTGGGAAACTCGAACTCAGCACCATCTGGGGAAGGTGATTCTGGGAAATGCTTTTCTCAAGTGATGCTTAACTGGAGAGACCTTCAAAGGGGCTGGTAAGTGCGGAGTGATAACAATCTCTGAGTCGTTGACCTTTCCATAGTGTTAGTCCCTCGTCCTCCTGGAAAGTTCACTTTCCAGAGATGTACAGCCCAATGTACTGCCTTTATTTATGGATTGAGCGTCTATCTTCAAAACCTGCCTCCTTCCCTGTCTTAGGATCCACCAGGCAGGACAGCCTAGAAGAAAATCTGGAGCTCAGAACACATCTAATGCATCCAGAAACTGAGATGATCAGTTGTGTTTCATAAGCCCAAGGTCTTTTTTCTTACTACTTGGGCTCCTTCACCATACATTCCAGGTCAGAAGTATTGTTGTAAACTCTCCACCATATCTTTTTTTAGTATAAAAAGCAACAGTGTTTTATTTTATTGTAACATACCATGTGAATCTCAATTACAGCACCTCATAAATGGAAAGAGTGACTTGTCCAAACCAGAGCCTTCCAGAGGGCTGAACGTTAATTTGCTGAGATTTCCAGGGGTTAATTTTGGGAACGACACCACATCCAGCAGCAATGGAGCCAGGAGCTCAGGCTGCCTAGGACTTCCCAGCCTTTTCTGCTCCAGTTGTAACTGATAAACAGCCGCTTTGTCATGTGAATAGGAAGATAAAGCAGGCACTCGGCTCAGCACTGCATGTAAAATAGGCATCACTTGAATGTCATGGTCACTGTCATCAAATTGATGTGAGTCCATCCTGTGTAAAGCTTTTCTATTACTGAGACAAAAGAAGAAGAGCAATGAGCTTTCCAGTGTTTGTTTATTCAAGGAGGCTTAAGGTCCAGGTGGCAGTATTCACAGCTTTGAAGAGCCTTCCTGCCTGCTGATGGTTTCCATTGTTTTGGGGTCACACTTCGCAGTGAATGGGAATCCCTGAGAACATGAAACGCCTAAGCAAACCCCATGGAAAATTAGTCTCCATTGTGCACCACCTCCTTCCAGGGTCACACTGTCTATTTTGCTCCTTGTCTTTCTAAAGCTGCAAATAAAAATTCGTGACTCATTCTTACACTGCAAATGGTTTGAGGTCATAAACAGAGGCTCTCTCAAATTTGTGGCCACTTAAGTTCACTCGTCCTTGTCTCATTGAATCAAATTTAGATCATCACTTGAAGTATCTGAAGGCTGCTTGGCCTCCTAAAACTCCCGAAAGTTAAGAAAAACAAAAACAACCTGTCTTTCTTTTTATAATGAAAGCAAAGCAAATTCATTCGAGAAAATCTGGGAAATAGTGACAAGCAAAACCAGAAAGCCAGTTATAATGTAGTGCCCAGAGATTACCACTATGAATATTTGGGTGAATATTTTTTAAGACCTTTCTTTTGGGGGCACCTGGGTAGCTCAGTTGGTTAAGCATCCGACTTTGGCTCAGGTCATGATCTCGTAGTTTGTGGGTTCGAACCTCACATCGGGCTCTTGCTGACAGCTCAGAGCCTGGAGACTGCTTTGGATTCTGTGTCTCCCTCTTCTGTGTCTACTTTTCCCTTGCTTGCACTCTATCTCTCTGTCTCTTTCAAAAATGAATAAACATTAAAAATTTTTTTTAACCCTCTTTGTTTTTATTTTTAACATTCTATTCCAGACCCATCACTATCTATATATAAACACCCCTGCACATAATGTATTATCAGTGACTAGAGATATGTACACTGTGCACTCCTTGATAATCTGGATTCACTCAAATATTTACTTATATATCATTAGTTATTCTGTAGCATCATAGCTGATGTCTACCTTCTCCCTTTTAATGTTATTTTTGCAACAATGTTTCATGATATTGCTTCATAACAAAGTTTTCTCAACTCATTTATAGGAAAATCTTGTCCAGTCAAGCCAGAAAAATGCAGACGTCAGAGCAGTTCAGCCAAGCTTCGGTTGAGGGCTATTATGTATAATATCCCATGGTAACTGAGCCAAGGTGAGCATTGGTGAGGGGATGTGAAATGGACCCCCTAAACGAAGATGTTCTTAGGGATGTGTTTTGGGGAAGTAATTCAGCAAGCAGATGCTTTGTCTGCCTTGAGGACAAATGTAATTTCTTTTACTCTTTTTTCTTCCAGTATACCTCGCAAAGACCAGCAGGTGCTTACTGAATGTGGAACCATTTGTAGGCAATTGTGAACTGGTAATACAACCAGTCTATTGAACACAAAGCATGCACAGGAAATTTTGGTAAACGTTTGAAGAGAAATAAAGACAAAAATTCTCTTATCTCTCACATGAGTGCCAGATACTGTGACTAGACTAGTCACCCACTCCGTTATCAGCTGCCTTCTAACTTTTTGCCAACAGTATCCCAATATTGTTGTGGATATTGTCATGCATACCTTGCTCGGATGGAATATTCACTTTTCCAGGCTCTCTGGCAGGTAAGGGCAGTTGTGTGATAGTACTCTGGCCAATGAGTTGATGTGGAAATCTATGGGGACTCTGAGAATGTTTTGACTTTGTCTAACAAATGGGACTTACTTGATTGTCTGGCCCCTTCTCTTCTCCTTCTCCTGTATTCAGGCATTGAACACAGATTTGGTGTCTGGAGCCATGGCAGCCATATTTTTATCTTGAGGTCGGGCAAAGAAAAAGAATTCCTGGTCTCTGGTGGCATTATCGAGCCATCAAACCAAGAGAAGCAACTTCCTATCTCTGGACTTATTATGTGAGAATAATAAACTCTTACTTTTTTATGTCACTATTAAGTCAGTCAGTCTTTCTGTTTGAGTGCAGAGATCAGTCAAAAAAATGCAAATGATCAAAGATGTTCTTAGGAATGATGAGAAGTTTTGTTTGACCAGAGCAGAGAGTATATCAAGAATAAGGAACCGGAGTTTCCAGAGTTCGATTGGGATCATAAAGAGGGTTTATATATGACGCTCATCTGCGATACCTTGAAAGTACTGGTGACTTTGTGCTCTGTGTGGTAAACAATAGGAAGTTGCTAGTAATGTCGGGGCAGAATTCAGGAATTATAAGCTGGCAGTAAGTGGGAGAGATGAGTTGGAGTGGAGAAAGGTAGGTGGGGCCAGAGTCAGGAGGCTATTGGTGCAAACCAGTAGAGAAGACCTGAAGTAAGATGGTGGCATCTCAGTCTGCTTGGGCTGCTATAACAAAACCGCAGCCAGAGTGGCCTCAACATTAAAAATTTAGTTCTCTCAGTTCTGGAGGCTGACAAGTCTCAGACCAGCCAAGGGTATTAGCCAGTTTGATTGTCCTGAAGGCTAGCTTCTGCCTTGTAGATGACTGTGCTCTCACCATGCCTTGACATGGTGGAGAGAGCGATCTCTTGTGTCTCTTCCTCTTCTTATACAGACAACAGCCCGACTGGATTAGGGCCCCACCTTTATGACTTCATTGTTCCTTTGTCACCTCACAGGACCTCTCTCCAAATAAGTCACACTGGGAATTAGGGCTTCAATGTATGTACTTTGAAGCAATGTGAACATTTGGTCCGTAACCGTGACCATGGAATGGAAATAAGGGGTTGGTGTCTGCGGCATTGCAAAGATGAACTCTACCAGACTTAACACTGACTGATGTGGGGGAGAAGGCAAGTGATGGTCAAAGATGTTCCTGAGTGTCAGGCTTCAGTGACTGTAAGAATAGTGACATCATGTAAAGAGTTAGGAAATTTAGAAGCAAAGGCAGATTTTAGAAGAGGTGGGTTTTTAGGCCAATTGAACGGGAGGTGCTGTCAGGAGGAAATGATGTGGTGGCTTGTCATAAATTTTGGGGGAATGTTTCCTACATGCTAGACAGCAGCCCTTTAAGTGCATGATGCCATTTAATTAGCAAACCACCATATGGGGTATTGCTATTATAGTTCCAATTTTCTAGATGATGAAACAGACACTTGTGGCATTCTAGGCTGGAAAATTATAGCCCATGTTACTGTAAAAAACTTGTCCAATTAGATCACCCTAATGGCTATGGGTGGTCTTTGTGAACCATGGAGAACCTAAGTGGTTTGGAGAACTGGAGACAAGCAAATGGAGTTCAGATTTCCAACCAAGAAAGAAGATGGGGTCTGCAACCGAAGAGGCTTCAAGACAGCCTAGTGAAGATCAAAGGGCTGGCATGTGAGCACCTAGAAAAGGAAACCACAGACCTAGCAGCCGGCGTGGGCTCCCCACGATCAAGTTCTGTGCGATTAACTTCACCCAGGATGCTGACAGTCAGCACGCCATTTGGCAAGAGAAAGGACAAGTGAGTGGAATAGCTACTGATTAAAGAGCTTTTATTTTTAAAGGGACTGATTTAAAAGTAAATGTTAATCCAGTGGGAAGTGTCTAGTGAATGCTTTGGAGCTTTGCCCTTGCCTTATGATTTTTTTCCTTTTAATCTGTGATTTGCATGAATATTTAGAAAGAGGTTTATTAAACTAATGTACAGCTTGAAGCTGGCAGCCTCATAACCATGATGGAGTTAAAATCAATATCCTGAAGGGTGCAGGGGCACCTGGGTGGCTCAGTAGGTTAAGCATCCGACTTTGGCTCAGGTCAAGATCTCACAGTCTGTGGGTTTGAGCCGTGCATTGGGCTCTGTGCTGACAACTCAGAGCCTGGAGCCTGCTTCAGATTCTGTGTCTACCTCTCTCTCTGGCCCTCCCTTGTTCATACTCTGTCTCTCTCTTTCAAAATAAAATAAAGACATTAAAAAATTAAAAAAATATCCTGAAGGGTGCAAACGAGAGGGTGAGGGGACTGCATTTAACAAAATCAATGCATTGGAGAAGTATAAGATCCCAAGCACAGGTTCAACTGCTCGCGACTGGAAAGACATAGCCTGACAGCACCATATGTGAAAAGAAGTGTTAGTTCAGAGTAAACTATGGCTGAAAAAGAGTAAGTGTGATCTTGGCTGGCATTATTGCAAGCCCAGGGGTTCTAGAATTCACAGCAAAGTCATCAGAGATATCTTTGTCAGACATAGATTGGCTTCTAACATAGAAATTTTTTTTTTAAGTTTTACAAAAATGTGTATTTATTATTTTTAGAGAGAGGTAGAGCACAATGGTGGGGGCAGGGGTGAGGAACAGAGAGAGAGGGAAACAGGGAATCCTAAGCAGGCCCCAGGCTCTAAGCTGTCAGCACAGAGGCCGATGGGAGGCTCGAACTCATGAACCATGAGATTGTGACCTGAGCCAAAGTCAGATGCTTATCCAACTCAGCTATCATGGTGCCCCAGAAATATTTTTGATGACTCTCCACTCAGTCTAAATGCTAAGGCTTCATGTGTCTATCCTGCCCCAGGAGCTCATTTTCTGTTCCACTTTCCCCCGGGTATATCTGATACATTGGTCTTACTAGAAAATTTTGTGTCCCTGAATGATACCAGGTCACTTCATGATAATGGCTTTGCTTATTCTGGAAGAGCCTGGACTCCCACCCTCTCAACCCTGAATCTCTGTTAAAAAGCTTTATTCCTTGAGAGCAAGTGAGCAGGATGGTCTCCTTGTCTGCAAAGTCTTCCCTAACTTTTGCTACCATATTCTGGCACCTAAGAGGACTTACTCTTCCCTCCACCAGGATCCTAGGGCTCTGCATACAGTGCCTCTCGTGTCTCATGATTACTCATTTCCTTTCTTGTCTCCCTTGAGGGGATGGCCACTCTTGCAATCATCTTTGTATTCTTTGTTACTAGGTTAGTGTGTTATGCTTAGAGCATTCCAACTTTTGTTGGGCAGAATCAAAGGGGTTGTAGTCGGTCAAGTGAAAGTCCTTGTTTTACTTTTGTAGGACACAGTTGGGTTATTTTAAATATCCATTTTATAATTCTACTAGTCCTTTACCTACTGATAACTTAATAAGCATGGGTGTGCTTTTAGAGGGAGAGGCAACACGGAAGACTTATGGACAGACCTACAAATTGTATGGACAAACTGAAGTTTAAGGATAAGAGAACAACAGGATAGGGAGCACTTGAGGTGAATTTTGGAGTCAGAAAACCATGGCTTCGAGTCTGCCGTACTAGCTGAGTAATTTTAGGCAAACTACTTAACCTCTCTGAGCCTCAGTTTTCCCATCTATAAAATGGGTATAAAACCTTCAGAGGATGGATATGACGGTTAAATGAGAACATAGAGGTAACATATCAGGCAACTGCAATAGCACACAGTAAGCTTCAGTAGCTGGTGCTTGTTGTTTGGTGAACAGATCAAAGAGCGACTGGTCCTTGGCCGGGAGGGAGGGCTCAGGACACCTGTTCTGTGTCTTGGGGAAGGCGGATCAGTCTTGGTCTGCATGGCTCCAATGGTAGAACCCAATGATCGAAAGCAGCAAGGAGGCCAAACTGAGCTCAACTCCAGAGTCCTGAGAGTCACAGGTCACTTGAGAAGAGCTTCTAATAAGGTAGCCAGCTCCCCATCACTGGGGGTATTTAATTAAGCACAGGTTGTTGCTGCCTTGCTGGGGCTGTTGTAGAGGAGACTCAACCAATGGGGCAATAGTTGGACCAAAGGTTCTCTACTAATTTGAAATGTGATGATCTTTAGTTTTGGGTGGCTCTAGAATAGGAACCAGTGGTCTCTTAACCACAGGAAGAAAGGATTTTTTTTCTTTTCTGACTGAAGAGTTAGAATGGGGATGGGCATGGTTTGTACACCCTTGGAGTCCCCACAAGGCCAGTCCTATCTGCAGAAGCACCACGTGCTCTGAGGAAGAACTTTCCCTCACCCCATCCTTAGAACCTGGGGCAGCTCTGGCACATAGAACCTGTTGAACAAATATATGAATATATGAGCCTGTGAAGGAAAACACCATCACCAGAGCCCAGGTTGCCAGTCTTGCTTATCTTGTCAATGTCAAGGTCCTATTCCAGAATTTCTTTGTTCGAAATTCCTCCTGTGGTCATGGGACATTTATAAATCTTTCAGAATATGTTCTAATTACATCTCAGTACTGTTAGTTCCTATAAGCCAGGAGGAAGAGTTCGTTTTTGGTGAATATGAGTTAAAAAAGAAAAAGATTCCTTCTGTTTAAACCCACACCTCTTGGAAGGCCCTGGCATATGTTACCACTAACCCAAAACTACTACTAACATATTCTGCCTCCAATGAATGATTTGTGTTCCTTTGGAAACAGCCTCCCATGGGAAGTGCTGGAAACAGAACCCTTAACTCCCCCTGCTTCCCCAAGAACAACACGAGTCAACAAATCTGTAAGCCTTGCCTCTGTCCGCTTTTAAACAGTTGTTCCTGAGAATCAAAGTCAGCCCACAGTGCATATGGCTTGATTCAAGTGGCTGCATCGGGAGAACAGAGCTCCAGGAATACAGATAGCTTTCTGCTCTCCGCGGCCTCTCTCTGTTTGCTACTTATCACTCCGTGAATCAGTAAACAGCAGCCTGTCACCACTGGCACCAGGAATCAGCTGGATAGATTCTAGTGGCCGTAATCTCATCTCTATTTCCTTTGAACTCCTGAGAGGGGAAGACTGTCAGAGGTTTTATTTCATTATTTTTGCTGTTTGATGCTTAAAGTGAGGACCGTGTGGGTTGGCTGCACGGATCGTCTCTGGAGCGATCTGGGACTTGAGGTGGGGGGGGGGTGTGTGTCTGCTGTGGGCTGAAGACAAATTGAGGACCTCCAGTATGCAAAGGAGGAGAGAGAAAAAGGGTTTAAGGTCTCCTTATCTTTGGGTTTGTTTCGGGGTGGCTCTCCTCTCTTCCATGTGAAGGTTTTGGGGATGGCGTGATAAGACGGGGCCTGAGAGGGCCAGGCTGAGAAGCAACTCTCCCCTTACAAAAGCCAAGTTCATTGGGGGGAGGTGTACTTAGGTGACTTAGTTGGTTGAACGTCTGACTCTTGGTTTCAGCTCAGGTCATGATCCCAGGATCATGGAATAGAGCCCGGAGTAGGGCTCTGCAATGAACACCGAGCCTGCTTAAGATTCTCTCTCTCTTTCTCTCTCTCTCTCTGCTCCTCTGTCCCACTCATGTGTGCGCCCTCCCTCTCTCTTTCAAAAAACTAAGACCCCTCCCTGGCCTGTTTCATGTTCCATGTCTGTGAAGGGGACATGGAACACGCTCCTCGGGGCTCCAAAGGACACCTTAAGGTAGAGAGACCAGAAGACCTTTGGAATCCTATATAGGGCTCAGCCTAGATCACCAGGCTTTTGACAAAATAGGAATTTGAAGCCAAATGCTCATCCTGGACTCCCCTGGGAATACAGCAGGGATGGGGTTGAAGGCAGCCATGCTCCGTGTTGGCCAAGGGTTCTGGATCTGGTCCATTTGCCCTTGATGTTAACCAACATTTGTTCTTCAGCAGACAGAGGTGAGTGTATGCACAGAAGTTGGGGGTTTTGGTTTAGCCTCCTGAAGAAACTTGTGTTGTTAAGAGGAGCTCTGGTTTTCATTAGCAAAACTCAGAGAGAGAGAGTTTGCGCCTTGATTTTGATTAGTAGGAATCTGGACTTGGCAGAGATGGAAACTTCTGGGTTCTTGAAAAAGCTCACTTTAAAATCAGCAGACTTCTGGTATAAAATGCCTTGAGTATTTGGATTGTGGCATGATTTAGTATTAACAGATTCCAGTTTCACTTTATTGTCTTGTTTTTGTTTAGTTTTGTTTGTTTTTGGTTTTGATATTTTTTCCAATTAGAGATGATGTTCCTAGAATACACAGTAGATGAGGTCAAGCAGTGGGAATTGGTGGGGTTTATCTGGGAACAGATTAAGTCAAATGGGGGCGAGCACTCTGTATGCAGGTGCTGTGTAATCTTTTTAGATTGAGTCAGGGGAGCAACTTAATGAAATTATCCAAAAGTGAGTGGTTAAGAAGGAAGCAAACAAGCAACAATAAAGCAATTTCCTACTGCTGGGAATCATGTTTCTTACTGAAGGTGGAGAAGGAGGTAAGTGAGTGGGATTATTTGGAAACTGGTGTGTGAACAGAAAATGCTCAGATCTTGGGCGGCAACTCAGGGAGAAATGAGATCAACTTAAAACAGTTTTAAGTCTCCTAGCCCTGGAGGGATCTCTGGGAAGAGGAACAGGAGGTGAGGAAGATGATGAGGGGTCAAAAATGTCTTAGCTCAAGAGGGATAGGAAAGGAACAAGATGCTCATCTAAGGGCAGCTCAAAGGTTTAAAAATTCATCTGAATCTGTGTTCTGGGAATGTAGGGTTTGAGCTGTCAACACTTGGGGAATTCAAATGTTGAAAGAAGACAAAGGTTATGGGATTTAGGACCTTATGATATTACTGAGAGCAGGTTTAGGAAATTCCCCATAGGCAGCTGACATTCAGAAAGCAGAGAAAGGGGAACACTTTTCACTGTTGGTGGGAATGCAAACTGGTGTACCCACTCTGGAAAACAGTATGGAGATTCCTCAAAAAATTAAAGCTAGAACTAACCTATGACCTGGGAATGCACTACTAGGTATTTATCCAAAGAATACAAAAATGCTGATTAGAAAGGGCACATGCACCCCAATGTTTCTAGCAGCACTATCAACCATAGCCAAAGTATGGAAAGGGCCTAAATGTCCATCAACTGACAGATGAACATAGGGGAAGGGAAGGTAAAATTAGGTAAAAGCAGAGAAGAAGGCAAACCATAAGAGACTCTTAAAAAGAGAAAACGAACTGAGGGTTGCTGGAGGGGAGGTGTGTGTGGGAATGGGCTAAATCGGGGATGGGCATTAAGGAGGGTACTTGTTGGGATGAGCACTGGGTGTCATATGGAAGCGATGAATTACTGGGTTCGACTCCTGAAACCAGTAATACATCGTATGGTAACTAACTTGAATTTAAATAAATAAATTTTTAAAAAGAGAAAGTTTTCAAGTGGATGACTCCAGCTGGGACAGATATGGAAACTAAGGGGGATGTTCTCCTTGGAGGACGGCATTATGGGGCAAAGCTAAGGTGACCCAGAATGGAAGGAGGAGGCAGTTGCCATAGAAATTGAAATGTCATACAAGTAAGCAAACCTTGATAGCCTTCCGATTTGGAGAAGCACAGAGAGAAGGGTGTAGTATGCTCTTGGGATGTGGGAAGGCTACATGGCCACAGATTTGGACAGAATTTCTAGCTGCTGCAGGGTCCCATTCAGGGACATTTACAGCACCACGTATGCAGGATTGGGGAGGGAAAGGAAGGAATCATGCACAAATTGTTGAGGGAAATAAGTTTTACTGGGTGGTAGACAGGTCCTTTATTCACTTTTCAAGAGGTGTTTTCTCATGATATGGCAAACTTGGTGTCTTGAAGAAATTCTTCTTTCAGATGAGCATTAACTTTGGAGGGGGTGGACTTTGGACACCTGGCATGGCCACCTGACATGTTTCCATCACAGCTGAAGCCCACGGGATTTTCTGGCTCCTCCTTTACATTTTTCTGGGTTTTTGGCGTTGTTTGTTTATCAAACTAATATGAGCTCCTTACTGATGATTGGTGGTAGCAGCATGGACCTAGATTCTATGAGATGTTGGGTTTAGGAAACATTACATCTGCTCGGGAATGGGTGTTAACATTGTAAATTGCTCTAATGGTTGTATTTGAATTGGAGATTACATGATTTTTCTCAATATTCTGGAAATGGGCCCCATGCTATTACGTTTCTTTCCTCATGATTCCCTGAGATTCTGGAAAGATCAGACATTCAAGAGATTGGGATAATCGCATTGTGAAGGTGTTTAATGTTCCTGTGGGAAATTTCTCAGTCTGCAAGAAAGAAACCAGGCCCCAAATGCACTTCCTTTGGCTGGGGTTGAGTGGACCCCGAAGGAAAGGAAAGAAAAGAGAGAACTATGTGACATTACAGTGAGACTTTAATTGCTCTAAATTGATCTGAATGAATGAAGGAAGGAAGATGGACATAAATGGGTTTTTACATATTGAGTTAGTTTTGCCTTTCTGGAATAATCCTAATTTAACCCAATTTATTTTTCCATAATATCATATTATCTTTCTTAACTTCTGTTCTACCTAGTTATGTCACTTCAAAATTTCTTCTATTATTTCTTTGTGACTTCTCTCTTTCTGCCTCATTAGAAATTTGTGTATTTCACTGATCTTTTCTTTTTTAAACTTTTTTTTAATGTTTATTTATTTATTTATTTTTAGGAGACAGAGAGAGACAGAGCATGAGTAGGGGAGGGGCAGAGAGAGAGGGAGACACGGAGTCCGAGGCAGACTCCAGGCTCTGAGCTGTGGGCACAGAGCCTGACGTGGATTCGAACTAATGGACCATGAGATCATGACGTGAGCTGAAGTTGGATGCTTAACCAACTGAGCCACCCAGGTGCCCCTTTAATGAGCTTTTCAAACAATCAACTCTTGGATTTGTTCATTCCTTCTACTTATCTTTCTGTTGCATTAATGCCAGTCCTTTCTTCCTTTCTATTTGTCATCTCTTTCTTCTTTTTTTATTTAGATGTATATTTTTGTCTACCAACCCCCTACTGTACCCAAGTTCTTAAGTTAGATGTTTAACTCACTAATTTTTAGCCTCACCTTTTTGATGTCAGAATTTGAGTATAGATTTCTTTCTATCTACTCCTTTATCTGTATGCCACAAGTTTTGACATATGGTATTTTCATTCTATTTAATTATAATTATTTAAACATTTCTATTATGATTTCTATGTTGATTCATGAGTTATGGAGAAACATGTTTTTAAATTTTCCATTTTATCATTATTTTAAGTTAATTTAAAAATTGATTTCTATCTCAATTGTACTGTAGCAAAATAATACAGTTGCAAATATGGTATGCAGGATACCCAATTCTTGAAAATATTTTGAGGGTTGTTTGTGGACTGGTACATATTTATCTATTTTTTTATATTCCATGTGTTCTAGAGAACAATGTTTATCCATTGAGTCAAACTTGAGACATGTGTTGTTAACATCTTTGTATCCCTTTCACTTAGGGTGTGGCCCTTGGGATACTCTGGTAAATTCAGGGTTCTTAGGTTCCCCTTCCTTGCTTTGCATGGACACTGCCCTTGTTCATTTCCAAAATTTTAGATTCTTGGAATCAATGTTTTCCCAAGGAAACTCAACTCTGGTGTTTGCTTGGGAGTCTGATGTTATATAAAACTTCTTTTTTTCTTTTTCTTTCTTTCCTTCCTTCCTTCCTTCCTTCCTTCCTTTCTTCCTTTCTTGACCTTGGGGATTTTTCTTATTTTCTTGTGAGCTCAGGAATTACTTTTATTGTAATTCCCCCATCATCTGACTATCATCTGACCAGAAGGCTGTTTCAGAATATCCAGGAGCACCATATTGCCAGAGGCAGAATTCTCTAGATATTCTTTACCGAGAAAATAGGTAGAACTCATTCCTTCTGTCTCTTCTTGCTTTTCTATTAGGTCTGGAGTAAGACATAGTCCTTAGGAATACCCAGTGATCTGCCATCTTCTTGATGAGAAAGGTAAAAAACTCTTTCTCTCCAACCCCTATTTCATTCTGTGATGATTTTCTCTCCCATCACAGCTGGAAGTATTGATCTGAAATTTCACATCAGTTTGGTGACACTGTATGCCCCTTGCTTATTCATGCAGAGATATTTTAAGGAGTAATTTCAAAGGAAAGCAGAACATCATGGTGGCAATGCCAGCATACTTAGAGGGATGTGAAGGGAGAGAGCAGGAAGGAGATAATGGAATGGGGAAATGAGACTAAAAATAGGTATTGGCTTAGACATAAGTTGTGTGGTTGTAAGTGAGAACCTGTTGGCATAATGATATGTTCTGGGCCCCTAGGTTTTCAAAAAGGGTCTCTCTCATAATTTATTACTCATAACACAAACAGATAAAGTAACACAGAATTGCTTGCCTACTGTGTTTATGGTCTGATTTGGGGGATCAGAGTTTGAAAACATAAGGACTTCAATTAAGTGCTAACCATTTAGTTTGTCAGATAAGTTGTAAAGAACAATAAGAAAAATACACAGCAGTATGTGATCCCTGCTGGTGTATGGTATTAAAATAGGACCACAGTTCATTTGGGGCAAGTTCAGTGTGAACCAGAGGAGTCAGATAAGTCTTCCTAGAGAAATCAAGTGACGCCTGGGCGGCTCAATTAGTTAAGGGTTGATGTCAGCTCAGGCCATGATCTCACGGTTTGTGAGTTCAAGCTCCACATGGGGTTCTGTGCTGACAGCTCAGAGCCTGGAGCCTGCTTCAGATTCTGTGTCTCCCTCTCTCTCTGCCCCTCCCATGCTCATTGCTCATGCTCTGTCTCTCAATAATAAATAAATGTTAAAAATTAAAAAAAAAGTCTTCCTAGAGAAATCAAGACAGGAATTGGCCTTGATTTAGAGGGAGAAGAGAAAGACAGCAAACAACTCTTTGCAGAGAGGACGTGCGGGGCTGTCTTCCCTGCTCCTGATGTAGGCCTGCTTATGGAGCAGATAGCCTACATGGCTTAGGACAGCAGCCTAATATTGCTGACTTAAGAGAGCTACAACTTTGTCATTTTACAAATGAGAAAGCGGAGGTTCATGATACCAGCTCACACCCTTCCCCCGCCCGGGGCTTCTGACCCTCAATCTATTAGTCTTCCTCCATGTACTGGTTTTAAAACCTCCTATAATTATACTACTTGTCCTTGGTTGGTCAGTAGTTACTTCAGACCATAATTGGAGTATGACTAATGCACGGAAATGCATAGGCTCTGCATGGACAGTAATTACATAAGAAACAGTTATTGATTTTACTTTTTCTGTAACTGAGAACGGTCGAATTCAGCGAAATACCTGTAATAAATAATGAGTTGGTATTTGCAAATGCTTAGCTCTCTCTAGAGCAAGGTGGTATATTAGTATAAAAATAAAGACCCTTAGGGCCAAGCTCAGTACCTGTGAGCCGGGAGGTATCACTTAGCTGAAAAAAAAAATTCCTAGCACAAAAGTGGATTTGATGATCTATCACACCGAAGAGTCAAGGGGAAGAGGTAATAATCGCAGATTATTTACCCTGGAAAAAAGAGAAGAGACTCCACAGATCACCAGAGAGAGGACTCTTGATTTTCATGCTATTTTTGAGGAGAGTCTTTTACCGATATTTGCGAAGCGGGATGTGGTATGTTGAGCCGCTTCTGGGTGAGGATGACAGGGGACGTTTGTCGTTCCCTGCATAATTTGGTAGCTGGTGTTAATGCCTGCCACAATGGATCCCAGTGCCGTGTTCTGATAGGTAAAACCTCGAGGCAGAGGAATCGTCTTTTGAAGTAAGTGGAAACCAACTGACGATAGCCCTAGAGATTGCAAAAATCAGACATATATTAAAAAAGAAAAATGGCTTTTCTCATAGGGGAACTGGGAGCTCCAAGAAGTAATGTGTGTTACGGTAACTAAATCTCATTCCTTACTCCGGAACTATCTTTCTTGAATAAATACTATATGTTAGCTCTTGGTTAGCGCCGTGTGGAGAGGCCCCGTCATGCTGCTGGACCTGGGTCTGGGATTGCAATTCTCTGGAAGCCGTTTTCTTACTGTTGGACTTGATTTTCCAACTGGCCCATCCTCCACAATTCCATCCATAGCTCTTGGATTCCATTTCACCATGAACCTGCTTCCTCTAGCCAGATGCCAATTCTTCTTCCTGTTATTCCACTTCTACTAGAAATCCCAACACTTTTTTTTTTTTAAGTTAAGGGCTTGAAAACTTGATCCTAGAGAAAGTGTCCCTCTGTATTTCTGCATTGATCTCCTATCCTCGAAAGGTGCCGCTCTCCCAAACCATGTAAGGAGAGGAGGGTGTGGCAATTCTGGTGTTCATTCCCGGAGCTCTATAAGAAAACTGGAGAGGGTCTCAGGTAAACTTCCACTGTCCCCATTTTTCAGGGGAAACAAAAGAGGCCCAGAGAACTTGTAATTCATGTCATAGCTGTATAAATGTAAAGCAATCGTAAGAGTGCCTGACAGACAGTAAACGAGCAATGCCATTATAATTTTTTATATTACCAGGGACAAAGCAGGGGCTCAGGAGGTCTAAGATGGACTAAGATGGAAAGGATGGTGTGTGTGGACAAAGAAAACCCACCAAGGTAGTTCAAAGTCAATGCCCCCCAATTGTGCATGCCCCAATTGTGTGCAGAACAGTAATAGTTACCGGGCACGCTCTGCTTGCTTGAGACAGAGAGGAAGGGTCCAGGGCCCACCTGCCACTCTGGCAGAAGAGAGAACAGAATCTCAGCTCCCTGTACCCCATGGCACAAAGCCTGGGGTAAGGACTTGGGAACAGACTGTGAGCATGAATGCAGATCTTGGCTGAAAGGCTGTGGTGGCCAACAACAAGGCTGGGTCACACACCAGGTTGGCAGTGTCAGTGGGGTCCCTAACGGTATGGTTGGTTGTGCAAGAGTGCAGTGGGGGCAGGGCTGGGCCACCTGGTGCAGGGGTGCCTTCAGAAGGTCCAGGTAGCTGGGACAGCGCCAGGCGGTCGGTCTCCGAGGCCTGCAGGGAGGCAGGGCCCCATTCTTGGAGATGTTAGCAATTCTCCTGTGGTGCTCAGTGCTCTGACTTGGGACAGAGTCAGCCTCACAGCAGAGGGAGGACTGGGCTGTAGGTGGGGCCCATGGGATGAGGGGACAGGCAGTCCTATGGGCTTCTGTAGGATGTGGGGGACGGCCTTGTCTCCGGCTCTGACTGGTCAATGTTCTTTTCCATCACACACAGTCATTTCTTTTAAGCGGCTCAGTAGGTCAAGTGGGCAGTGTCCGTGTCAGCAGCACTTACAGGATGTGCCAAACTCTCCATCTGAGGCGCCTTGCCAGCTGGGAGGCTTCCCTCAAGCTGTAACTGAGCCAGACTTTCTTCCTTTTGTCTCTACAAAGCTTTGCCTCTTAGCCACAGGCAACATGGTGATTTCTAGTCTCTAACTTAACCTTTTTTCTTTTTTAAATTTATATACTTACTTTGAGAGAGAGAGAGAGAGAGAGAGAGAGAGAGAGAGAGAGAGCGTGTGAGAGAGAGCGCGGCATGAGGATGGGACTGGGCAGAGAGCAAAGGAGAGAAAGAATCCTACACAGGCTCTGTGCTGAGTCTGATGCAGGGCTTGAGCTCATGGCCCATGAGATCATGACCTGAGCTGAAATTAAGAGTCAGACACTCAAGCGAGTGAGCCACCCAGGTGCTCCTCTAACTTTAACTTCTTTTTTTTTTTAATGTTTTTATTTATTTGTGAGAGACATAGAGAGATAGTGCGAGCAAAGGAGGGTCAGCGAGAAGGAGGGTCAGAATCCAAAGCAGGCTCCAGGCTCTGAGCTAGCTGTCAGCACAGAGCCCGACATGGGGCTCGAACCCATGAACCGTGAGATCATGACCTGAGCCGAAGCCGGACGCTCAAACAACTGAGCCACCCAAGTGCCCTAACTTTAACTTCTTATGATAAAAATGAGTTTTCTTTTCTCTGAGTATAAATCAATCACTTTTAATTTAGAAAATGTGGAAAGTGTAGAAAAGGACAAAGAAGTGAATAAAGCCATTCACAATCTTACCCAGTAGCTTAATTTTTCTAGAAGCCTTTCCTATGTACTCTGATAGAGGAAGTAGAAGCGGGAGCCTGGGGTCAAGGTTAAACCTCTGCCACTCATTACATATTTCATCTCGGGCAAGTTGCTTCACTTCTGGGTCTTGGGTCTTATTTCATTACCTGCAACTTGTAGGTATTGATGCCTTTCTCCTGGACTGTTATAAGAATTAAATAATGTAAGGCATATAAAATGCAAAGTACAGTTCGTGGTATCCAGTAAATGTTTAATAAAGGATAGTTTTTGTAAAAACAGGGATCATGTACTACATGTGTTTTTTTAAAGAGTGTTTTTTAGTTTAACAGTGTAATCTGAGTATGGTGCTTATTAAATATTCTTAAAGAATGGCCATTGCACATCTACATAGTGTTTCTAACCGCAAATTCTTATCCTACGACGTAACCTGCTGAGGCCGCCATTCCTAAGAGTCAGACTACAAAGCGTTAATAGTTGGATATATTTCAGCAATTCCTTTTTTCATGTCTCTTATGGAGTGCTTTAAATTGAAAATATTCTGGTTTGCACTTCTATAAGCCTGGGCTCCACGTACTGAGTTTTCATTGTTAGAGTACCTGCAGTTGAAAATTCACATAGGGAATTAACAGCCCTCAAATATTCACTGGCAGACTAGAACTTAGACCCAACTCAAACATAACTCTGTGTAATACAAACCTGTGTGACATCAATATTTGGCCAGTTTTGCAGATGGTTTTCAGATGTTTTGGCAGCACTGTGTAAATCAAAGGCAAGGGGAAATTGCAAATTTTGTAAACAACACAGAATTTCATGAGCTTAACGGAAGTGATATACATATAGTGGAATGGTTCATATTGCTTGAAAATCTCAACAAACAAGGATCTCACAGGTTACAACTGAATAATAGGAAATTGACCAAGCGAATCATAGACAACAAAGATCGAGCTGTTGAGGCAGAAAAGAGCTGGACTATAAAATAATTTAGAGGGGGCGCTTACATTAGTGCCCTGAATACTTATAAAATAGCCCTCTGAATATTTCATAAAAGTTATGCTTTTCGTGATTGTTCCCAAGGTGTTATGAAGGGCGCTGTATCTATATTAACATAAAATTTTGCTGAGAAAGTTGTGCAACTTCCCAGTCAACCCTTAATCCTTTGTACTTTGAGAATATGATTAGAATTTTAACCTCCACTTTATTAAATAGAAAACAAAACAAAATGACCTCTTCATAAATTTTCATTTTATTTTTCGAGAAGAAAAGGCAGTCAAAAGCGTCTCCCTCTTTACCTTGAGATTTTGGTCCCTGTTTCACATGGATTCCCTTCTCGTGTCTGTGTTCCGGTGCCAGTCATCCTGGGATACTGAACACCTTCTGTGTGTGTTGCTCTGTTTTGCGAACAGCAGTGTAAGTCTCGGTGGGGGAGGGGCCACACCCTGGTAATTTGTTCAGTGTGGTTCCTGGTTACTGGATGGCCATGGCCTCCACTAGACTAGACCCGAAAGACCACTTGAGTTAGTATGCTTTGAATTTTTAATGATTCTGTTCTTCCTCATAGTCAGATATGCTTATTATTATTCTTTAATTTAGTGCAACTAGAAAGAGTCAATGGGAGAGGTTGAGGACTTCCCCTCCCTTGAGAGTTTCAAAAAAGAAATAGATGAACACCACTTCCAGACTCCGGACACATTCATCTGCGCATAGGTAGGGGTCAAACATGGTTTCTTTGGTGCATCCTTTGGTGAGTCCACATTATATTTGAGAGTGTCCTGGCATCTCTGGGCTCAGACCTTTCAACCCATTCTCTTCTCCCTGCCATCTACACTGACCAGGTGGAAACAGAAACGGTACAGTTTACACCCTTTGGAGTGTACGCTGACTTTCTACCCTCCTTTGGTTGGGATGACGGACGAGTTTGCATTCAGTGGTTGAACTAACTGCTCTGTGTGGGTTGAGAGACCCCGTAGCTTTCTTCTGCCCACTTATTCTTGCTCTGGCCACCATGCCATTTGGAGCTTTTATTCTCTTTGAGCTTGTGTGTTTGCCAAATTACTAGTTTGCTCTTGTGTGTTGACCTTTTTAATATTCTGTATTTTGATTGGTTGGTCTTACCATTCTCTCTCATTTTCAGCCTGGCTAACCCTCCAGGGAAGAGGTGAAACAGCTATCCAATAAAAATACAAAATACTGAAAAGGTCAAAATACACTATTACAATAAATTACCATAACTCAAACAGGGATGCAGGCATTAAAATTCTGATACTTACAAGGATAGAGATTGGCATGAGAGTTGCAAATGGCAGTGCATTAATGCGTTTGGATGTCAGAGTTCACCCCGAAGAAAGTAAACATTCTAAAACCAGAGTCTCAACATTATCTTGTGAGTCTCCTCTGCTGTCACATCCTGCCATTGTTGGATAATATAAATGCTGCTCTGAACTGACCGCTTTCACTGTTCCTCCTTCTTCCTCAGGAGTGGGGAGACAAGAGGGGGGGAAAAAAGAAAGAGCAAACATGGTCTGTGCGAGATGAAACTCTTAAATCAGGCTTGTGAAGGACTGGTTACAATTTATGGCTGGTAAAGACACAGAGCATCCATTTAATTTATTTTATTATCCGGGTCCTGTGGACTGTCACTCTGCAGAAATGACACGCCACATGTGCAAGACGGAAGCACAGTTTCCCAAGCCATTTTATCCCCTTTTCGGTTGGAATATTTATTCTAGGGATACTTCTTCACAAGATGTCACAGAAAGCACTGAGTGGAGAGTTAGGGGTCTAGCCCTAATCATGTCTGGAATGCAGTTGCTGTAGCCTATGAATGTGAATATCAAAGTCGTTGTGAATATTACTCAAGACGTTGGAGATAAAAGTGCCTATGACAGTGTGAGTCTCAAGCGATATGGACCACCTCTCCCTCCTCCCAAGCTCTGTGATCTTGGGCAAGTCTCCTGACCTCACTGGACCCTGCTCTCCACATGTTCCCTAGAGCTGGAAGAGACCTAGTGGTGGTGTGCATGATTCAATGACTTGTCAGGAAGCTCCCCACCCCACCCCGCCTTCCTCCCTCCATCCCATGCGAAGAGCAGAAGCTAAATAAATCAAATCTCCAACCTGGAAGGCCATTTCATATTGGTTGGATCAATAGGAACTCCATTTTCCCTGAGACATGGCCAGCCAACGTCACTGGTGGCTCCTGACAGCCTGGCTGCTGGCAGACTGTGGCCCACTCCCCTCTGCTGCCTGTCACCAGTAATGATGGCAGACCCCCACAGGGGGCAGGGTGAGCCGTCAAACGCCTGACAGAGCTTCGGGGGAGGGGGACTCCCGCTCATCGGCAGCCACAATCTAATCGGCTCCTGCTTGAACAAATTATCTCTTAAGTGGTAGCGTGAAGAGAGCTGTGTTAATCTACTAAATCATAAACCTTCCCCGCAGTGTGACGCCGCCATTCCAGACAGATACTAATCTGCAGTCGTACTGTCAGTTATGGTTTTGACACCAACGCTTTGAATTGCCAACAGAAAATCGTATTTGACATTTAATTCCAATCATGCCGAGCCTTTCATTGAAAGCCCTGTCAGTTTACCTTTATTGGGGAGAAGGGGAGACAATATGCTCGAGTCTTCTGGCAATTTTTTTTTCCCTTGAAGGAAGTGGGGGTGGAGAGGAGAAAGGAAGAAATATCAAACCTCAAATAACGTTCCCATTGAAGAAGGACTTTACTCCTCATGGTTGTCTGATGCCGGATCCTCTCCCACATGCCTTTGGTTTGTTAATTCTCGAATTTGCTGCCTTCCAGCAAATCTCCATCATTTTACATGGATTAGGCATTAATTCAGGTCAAATCAGGATTAATTAGTCAGTATAAACCGGCCAGTGGCATCAATGTGCCAACAAGCGTTTCAAAATAATCTGTTCTTATTCCGAATTGGTATTTTCTGAGGGTGGGGCCTCTGGAGTATTATAAAATTACAATCAGGTATCTGACAGAGCTGGAAATGAGGAAAAATGTCAGTTTTAGCAGTGTTTAAACCTCACCTGCCACTGAAATGCCACCCTTCTCAAATTGGGTCCTATGGGAAATAAAATGGGTGGAAGGTGGGCTGGAAAAATGTACCGCGTTCTTAGGGCAGGAGAACAGCCTTTAAAGTCAGGAGTTTGCAAACGTGGGAGTGCGGTGGGGTCACCTGGAGCCCTTGTTAAAAGACAGTTTGCTAGTGGGTGCCCCCTGCCCCTGGGTTTCTGATTCAATGGGTCCAGGGAGGGGCTGGAAAATGTATACTTTTAACAAGTTCTTCTGTGAGGCTGAAGCGGCTGCCTCAGAGCCACACTTTGAGAAGCACTTCCTTTTGATAGGGTGGAGTGGAAATAGGGACCAGAACAAGAGAATGGGGCTGGGGAGGCCCAGAGAGCACATCAGAACTTTCAGACATGGCTCTTAGGTCAGGAACATGACCCCACACAGGTCAATAAGTGAGGACCAAGGGACCTATAATGTGATGTGGCTAATTTTTCCCCCCTCCTTTGTTGCCTTCCCAACCCTTTTGAGTATCTCTGTGGTACAGAAGGAAGGAGCGAGTGGGGTCAACGGTTAAACTGAAGGTCACCTACTTGAGGCCCTGAAGATGGACTAGAAGGGGAAAGTGTTGGTGGAGATGCTGTTCCCTCATGATTTGTGAGATGAGACTCAGGTACCAGTGCGAAGAGTACCCGATGGGGAAACAGAAAATCTAAGTTAAATTCAAGTCTTAGTTTCATACCTTAACTGTTACTGGAGACCTTTAGGCTTCGACTGCTTCATCTATAAAAATGGAGGTAGTAATTCCTACTGGCTGGCTCTGCTCAGCAAATTAAGGAAGTGCACCCTGGACAGAGTGACACAAAGTAATTGCTCAGTAAATGTTTGCTTCCTTTCTTTTCTACACTTGTCCATCATCCAGGCCACAGCCAGTGAGAGGATCTGTATTAACATTGACTCCATGGTTGTTATTGGAGCAGATGAAATTGCCTGAAATGTCTCCTTGACCTTGGGGGTGATTTAGTTACCCATCTTTGCACAGATCAGACGCTGATCTTTAGGAGAGAAGATTCTGAGAAGCCGGTTGGTTCTCTGAGCACTTGGGCTTAAGAGGAAGGGAGAGAGGAGAGGGGACAGTCTAGGGGGGGGCGGGGGATAAAGAGAAGAGCAGAGAAGGGGCAGGGGAAGTGTGTACTTCCTGTTTTAGACTAAAAGGCTCCTATAACGGTATCTAGTGCCACCCAGATAATTCTACTCAAGGTGATGCTTGGAAGAGATATTCCACTTACATGGATATGCCACATAAAAGGCATTCTATTCCCATGGCAACAGTGACCAAAAATGGCAAAACTTAACATCTCTTTCAGCTGGGCTTTTTGAGGTGAGTGTCCTTTGGCTTCTGATGGTAACTCTCCTGGGCTGACCTGAGCCTTCCAGCCCTGTGCGTCTTAGCCATCCAGCCGAGAGTGCCAGGCCACCGTGGCTGGCGAACGAGGTTCATTCACAACTACTGGCTGGGGGCCTCCTCTGGGGAGGCTGGTTGTTAGGGACACACAGGTGAATAAGACACAGAACTTACATGGGCCTTGCCCCAGAGGTGGTAGGGTTTGGTGGGGGGACATGTAACCTCAAAATTTTATTAGAGTATGAAATGTCTTATAACAGAACCAAATACTATGACAGTGACAGGCAGGCAATCAGTGACTGAGCAACAAGTAATCAGGTGGATTTCTATGACATGAACTTGGCTTTGAAAGGAGACACTGGCAAAAACATGGCTGGTCTCTTTCCTGGAGGAACTGGTGTTGTAGGGTGTTGTGGCCTGGGGTCTAGGTGCGATCGTGGTCAATATGATATATCAACTTGACAGCGCCAGGGGTCCAGATTAAACATGATTTCTGGGTATGTTTGTGAGGATGTTTCTGGATGAGATTAGCATTTGAATGGGTGGACTTAACAATCAATTGCCTTTCCCAGTGTGGGTGAGTATCATCTGATCATTTGAGGGCCTGTGTACAGAACCAAAGGGCAGAGGAAACAGGAATTAGCCCTTTTTGCTTCCTGCCTGCCTCCCAAGCTGGGACTTTGGTCTTCTCCTACCTTTGGACCTCGACTTACATTGTCAATGTCCCCAGATCTCAGAGTAGAGCTATATCCTGGCTTCCTGGTTCTCCAGCCTGGCGATGGCAGATCGTCGGATTTAGCCTCCATAATTGTGTGAGCCAGTTCCTCAGCATAAATCAGTCTGTCTCTGGGTCTCTCTGTCTCTCTCTCCATATGTGTGTGTGTGTGTGTGTGTGTGTGTGTGTGTGTGTGTGTGTGTGTGTATTAGTTCTATTTCTCTGGAGAACCCTAATATAGGTACCCATGGAGAAGCAGCTCCGTTTTAGGATTTAGGCAGAACTGTCTGAAGGCTGAATGCTCAGAGTATGGAACTGGAGCCCCTCATTCTCCCTAATCAAAGGCAAGAGTGGCTCAGAGGTTTGGGAAGGGCTGAGCCTTCACCTGGGACCAGCAGGCTCCAGGAGGGCTGCTCAGGCAGGAATCAAGGAGGGATTTTATTCTCCCTGGCGCGCGCCCATGCCTGTTTGCACGAGCTTCCCCACTGGTCTGTGTCTAATACTTTGCTTGCTGTGAGAAGACTTCGAGGCGGCTGTGGCAACAGTGGGCACCGATGTTGTTGAGAAACTCTGAAGATGTGTGAATTGTCCATTTCACACCGCTCCTTTAATGCCGAGGCCCTCCCTGGAGATAATGACACAGGAGGAGGATGGGAATACTGTGCTTTCTGTTCCCGCTACTGTCTGGGGCAGCTCGCTGCTGTGCAGTCTTGTGAAAACCACAGCCTCCCAACCGGGATGCCGGATGCTCCCCCACCCACGGGGGTGTTTGTTGATTTCATCTTTCACCCTATCAGGCCTCATTAGCGTAAGCTTGTTTCTCCAGTTTTCACGGGGGCAAGGGAACCTAGCACAATGCCTTCCCTGGGTAGACAGCCAGCAAACATGTTTCAGCGATGGTGACAGTGATAAGGAAATATAGAGGTGGCAAGATTTGATGGATACATCTGTGCCTCCCGCCAGATCTGAACAGGAAGAATTCAACTGATTGATTCCATTAGTATTTGGAGGTTACTTCTCTACAGAAAAAGACTTGTCTTTATAGAGCATGGACTTTACTGCCATCCCTGGGTAACCTTGGGTCAGTAACTTGGCATCTCTCTGTCTCAGTTTCCCTGGCTTCCTGGAGATATTATGGGAATCAAATAGGATTGGATGTGCTTAGTGTAAATTAGCCCAATGAGTGTTAATGGTTATGACAATTGCATAACATAGTGGTCAAGGACATGACCTCTGCAGCCAGACAGCCTGGGTTTGAACTCTGATCTAGTGCTTACCTATTGTGTGATCTTGAACTCTCTCTGCCTCAGTTTTATCCCCTGTGAACAGGGATAATAAGAGAACCTAACTGATTAATGAAATGAATTTTTGTAAAATGCTTGGGATAGTTCTGAGCCTATAGGCATTGTTATATATTCATTAAATAAAGAAAGTTAGGCGTTGCACTGTAAAGAATCATTTGGAGAAAATCACAGTGGGGCAGTTAGTAAAAATTCAACCTCTCCTAAAACTGCCACTCTGCAATTATATCTGGATTGGCCTGCTTTGCCCAGGCAATGAACAGACTCAAACCTCAGTGGCTTACAGAAGCAAATAGTAATTTCTTGCTTATGTTTTAGGGGGGGCTGCTGTGGGTCTGAGGATCTCTGCTCCATGCATTTCATTACTCTGGAGCCCAGGCAGAAGGAGTAGCCCCAATGTGGATGTGCCCACCTTTTTGACGGGAGGGAAGATCACATGATCTGGGAAGACCCCCTGCAATTACATTGAAAGCTTCTCTTTGGCTGTGATGTGACCGAGCCCAGACAAACCACATAGTGGTGGCCCTGAATGCACAATGTCCTATCCGTGACGGCAGTGGTTTGTATGACAGAACAATACAGCCTTCTAGTCTGAGAACCGAGGGGACGAGGAGATCTGGCACCAGTTCACATGAGGAACAGTTGAAATATGTAGCCCAGAGAGCTTCTGAAGTGGGAGATGTCTCCATATATTTGAACGCTGTTTGGTGACAGACTGATGAAACATATACTGCATAGCTCTGAATGAGGGCACAAAGCACAACGCGGTTTGGCTCAGCACAAATTCTTTTTTTAGATTGTATTTATTTATTTTGAGAGAGAGAGAGAGAGAGAGAGAGAAAGAGAGAGAGAGAGAGAGAGACAGTTCAAGTAGGGGAGAGGCAGAGAGAAGAGGGAGAGAGAGAGAATCCTAAGCAGGCTGTGCACTGTCAGCACCGGAGCCTGACGCAGGTCTCAGACTCACAAAACTGTGAGGTCATGACCTGAGCTGAACCCAGGAGTCAGATACTTAACCGACTGAGCCACCCCGGTGCCCCCATCAGCATAAATTGTTAGCAAACCTGCTGCCAAACGTCGAGCGGGTTATGTATTTAAGTGGTGGTGGGAGCAGGTCAAATGAGACGATTTAGTAGGGCTTCATTTCATGGTGTGTTCCCCCAAATCATGTTCTGTCTGAATGGAAGTCGACTCCTCAGAAGTCTGAGAGATAGTTAATATCAAGGCATATGGGCAATCAGACACCAGCTTTAGCCTTGTATAGGACATATGGTGAGAGGTCATGTTCACTTACGCTGTTTGCTAGGTGTTTCTGTCTTTTTCTTCTGGGCGTATGGGAAGATGGCATCTTCCTGCCTACCGTGAAATCAGGCATTTCCAAGGGCTTCACTTTGGCCAACAAAATGTGAACCCCGATGGTGTGAGTCCTTCTTCCAAGAGGACCCTTTGAGAGCCAATGTGTGATGCACCATGTGCGCTTCCCGCGGTCCTAGTGACGAGGAGCATGTGAGCTGGGATGAAGCCTGTGTCAGCCTGGGTACTGGCCGATGGCAGAAACAAATCCCCTGCTGAGCCACAGTGCACACACATGATGACTGAGAAATAAACACTGCTGTAGTCAGTCAGGTGTCTGGGGTTCCTTCTTATTCCAGCACCATCTCATCTAGCTTGTTTGCTGACGTTTCCCCCACAAAAGCAGTGCCGTCCTCTGGGCCACATATGAAATGGTAAACGTTGCCATAACCCAGTTAAGAAAGTAAAAAGAGGGGCGCCTCGGTGGCTCAGTCGGTGAAGCGCTGACTTCGGCTCAGGTCGTGATCTCACAGTTTTGTGGGTTCGAGCCCCGCATCGGGCTCTGTGCTGACAGCTGGGAGCCTGGAGCCTGCTTCAGATTCTGTGCCTTCCTCTCTCTCTGCCCCTCCTCCACTCATGCTCTGACTCTCTCTGTCTCTCAAAAATAAATAAATGTTAAAAAATTTAAAAAAAAGAAAGGGAAAGGAAACATTCTTAATAGCATCCTTTATTTAACCCAATATACCTAAGCAATGTAAGCAATGTCAAAAATTAATGAGGTCTTTTACACTCTTTCTTCCATCCAAAGCCTCTAACTTTGGCCTGTATTTTACACTGACAGCACATCTCAGTTGGACCTAGCCACAGCTCGAGTCATAGCCACATTGGCCTGCCCGGATTAGAGGCTTCGAGAATAAGACTTGGCTCTCTTTGACATGGTTAAGGGGATGCCATAGGTTGTTTGCTATGGGCTGTGTAATCGGGCCCAAATTCCTGTTGCAAAGGGAGATGATAAACGTGTATCAACGGAGCAGAAGGTCTCTTACATTGATTTCACATAAACTGAAGGACGATGGAACCAGATTTGACTTTTTATCTAGTCATAGACAGGAACTATGGCGAGGGCTCTTTTGCACACCCAATTTTGTGTTTGTCTGTTTTTTAAGTTTATTTATTTATTTTGAGAGAGAGGGAGAGAGAGAGAAGTGGTGGAACAGAGGAAGAGGGGGAGAGAGGATTCCGAGAAGGCTCTGCACTGCCAGCATGGAGCCTGATGCAGGGCTCAAACTCAGGAACCGTGAGATCAGGACCTGAGCGGAAGTCGGATGCTCAACCAACTGAGCCACTGAGGTGCCCCTGATCCTGTGGGTTTTAAATAAATGGGTAATGCAATCATGCTTACACCCAGACACCTAAGTGTATACGTATATGTGTGTGTGGTTTGCAGTGAAAAGTGTCCCCCTCCTGCCCACTTCCGACCCACCCCTCACCTCTACCACATACAGGTTATCACTAGTACTAGTTTCTTGGGTCTCCTTTCAGAATCCCTTCGTGTGTATATAAGCAAATGTGACTTTCTCTTCTTATTTCTTTTTTACACAGAAGGCAGCATACCACACACACTTCTCAGTACTTTGCCGATTTTTCTTTTTTAACTTAAAATAAACGTATATTGGACTTCTTTCTATGACTACATACAGAGCCTCATCCTTTTTCTTTTCTGCTTTTCCTCTATAGTACAGCTCACTGAATTGTTATACCTGAATTGTCATATCTAACTAGTCTCTTATCGGTGAAAAGAAAGCCATGCTTTTTGCAAACAGTGCTGGAATCAATGGCCTGTGCCCATGTCATTTTGCCTGGGTATCAGGATATCTGAAAGATACATCCCACAGGTGCCTTGGTTGGGCATAAAGGGCCAAAGATTTACGTTATATTTTGCTGATGTGCCGTACCACAGACTGAGAGAATTAAGTTAAAGTCTTCTGCAGTTGGCAGGTTTTTGTTTATTTTTCTATATGTTGGGGTAATTTCTGCTCTAGGAATATTGCTGCTAGGTAATCGGATATATAAATATTCCTAAGTGTTTTATCTTAATTGTGAATTGCACCCTTTAGCATTAAAAAGGGCCCTTCTTTGTAATCTCTTTGGATTTTCTTTGCGATATGACCTGAAAAACTTTTACTTTTAATAATAATCGAGGCTCATTTGCCTACTGATATGTCTGCGTGGGTTTAGGTTTTCGTATTTTATGTGTCTTTCTCGAGTATTTATAATTGCGTCTTCTTAAGTGTTTCACCTGTGATCCTTGCTCTGTGTGTGTGTGTAGTTCTGATATTTAGGAGGGTTGGTATTTTTCTAGTTCTTACCTTCATAGACTTGATTATAGCTTTTATATAATTCTCTTAGTCCCGATTTTTCTACACAGCATCTAATCATCTCCTAGTATGTACCATAGGAAAAGAAGAATATTCTTCGTCTTTCCTTTCTTCTCCTTAATTCAGTCTTCTTCTAAATTTGGTCAATAACATTATGTTTCTTGCAGTTTATGTTTGAACCGTCAACAGGCTTTTATTACCTCTCATCCACCTCGATTACTTGATTTGCTAGCTTTATGTAATATTCTCCCACTCTCCTGTGTGACCAGGAGCCAAATAGCAGAATTACTCTATCTTCTTCCTTTTTGGGCTTTTGTTGCCCACTGTGTCGTTACCTGAATCATTTTTAGCTTGTCAGGGCATATGACACTCACATTGTCTTCTGTCATCCAAATCTGTGTGTGTGTGTCATTTTTCTGCTCTGAGCGCGTGCACATGTTAGCCTCTGCCAGTCTTCTGCTCCGGAGCCTGAGACATTGCTCACACGGCTGCATTTTAGCCTCTAGACGTTTCCTCAAGCAGGGGTGTGGGCCAGTGATCCTTGAGGTATGCGGGTTCACCACTGTTTGTCCATGTCACTATACTTAGAAGATAATTTGGATAAATAGAAAATTCTTGGCTCAGGTGTCGAATCCCTGGGGAGTGTTAGCTATTTCTCCTGTGCCATCAGGGCCTGACTATTGCTGGGGAGAAATCTGAAGTCAGCCTGTTTTGTTTTTTTTTTTTCCCTCTTGTAATCTAACTTTTAAATGCCAGATCAAAGGATTCTTTACCTTTAAATTTAGTCCAGCGGCTTTGTCTCGGTGTTGACTCTTTGGAGTCAATTTCCCTGACCACGGTAGTCCTTTTCCACAGACAGCGTCAAGCCTTTTATTTCAAGACAATTTTCTTGAGTTGTATTGTTAAATATTTGTTCTCCTTCATTGTTCTGGCTCACTTTAGTTTTTATTAAGGGCATCTGGTATTGGCTCTCCTCTGCCTTTTACATCCGTACTCATATCTCTCCTGGGCTGCTGACTGCCTGTTTTATTTTGTGGCTTTTATTCAAGTTTTGCAAATCTGTCTCCATGTCCCTTTTTATGTTTTCTGCAGTGTCTTCTCCTTTTTTACCTTGGTATCTTGTTTTCACTTCTGTGATGTTTTTTCTACTTTTTTTTCCTGCTTCTTTCCCAAGTTTTGCCAGCCACATTTCATTGAGAAAATTTGGAAATCAGTGATTTTTCTGCCTTTTGCCCACAGTTTTTCTTATGGAGTCTCTGTGTAGGTTCTGAATTATTTATATTATAATTATAATTATATATTTTAATTTTATTTGTAGTCATCTATTATATTTATTTTATGTATTTATTATTATTTATATTTATCATACTTATGTTGTTATTTAAATATATTATGTTTATATTGTTATCATTATGTTGTTATTTATCTATAATCTATATAATGTTATATATACTATAAAGGCCACCTTGACCATTGAACAATGCAGGAGCTGGGCAGTCAAAAATTCACGTATAACTTTAAACTCTTCAAAAACTTAACTACTAGGGGCACCTGGGTGGTTGAATCAGTTAAGCATACAACTCTTGATTTCAGCTCAGGTTATGATCTCACGGTTTGTGAGATCGAGCCCCGTGTCAGGCTCTATACTGATAGCACAGAATCTGCTCCGGATTCTCTCCCTTTCTCTCTGCTTCTCCCCTACTGGCACTCTCTCTCTCTCTCCCCTTCTCAAAAAAGAATAAATAAACTAAAACAACAACAACAACAACAACAACAACAACAACAACAACCCAACAGCTACTAAAAGGCTACTGTTGACCAGTAGAAAGCCTTACCAATAACATAAATAGTGGATGAACACCTATTTGGTATGTTACACATATTATATAGTGTATTCTTACAACAAAGTAAGCTAGAGAAAAGAAAATGTTATTAAAAAGGTTATAAGGTTGGGATGCCTGGGTGGCTCCATCGGTTAAGCATCCAACTTTGGCTCAGGTCACGATCTCACGGTCATGAGTTCAAGCCTTGCATCAAACTCAGAGCCTGACATCTCAGAGCCTTGAACCTACTTCTGATTCTGTCTCCCTTTTTCTCTGCCCCTCTCCCACTTGTGCTCTGTCTTTCTCTCTCTGACAAATAAATAAACATTAAAAAATTAAAAAAAAGAAAATCACAAGGAGGAGAAAATACACTTACAGTACTGTACTAAATTTGTTGTAAAAACAATTCTTACATATGGGGATGTGTGCGTTTCAAACCTGTGTTCAAGAGTCGACTGTATCATTATGCTTAACTCAGCAATGACTACGCCAACTAATCCTGCTGTTGTGTTTTCATCATGTAAGTCATCGCAGCATAGATTGGGGGTTCTGAGCCAGTCTTTTGCTAGAAGGTCCTGTGTGGGGAGGGGCCCAGGCAGCCCTGATGCTTCCTCCTCTGCTCCGCAGAGACAGATCCCCACCTGGCCCTGGCCCAGCCTGGGATTCTCTGTGCATCTTGCCTCCTCTCTGCTGCTGTGAGCTGTCTGGGTGCCGAAAGGTCTAAGTCACCAGTTCTGTTCACTCAGTCCTTGTAAACAGCCTTTACCTTCTGACCATGTCGATTAGGTGGCACTTTCTGAACTTTGTCCCCCACTGGGCAATCTTGTCACCCTTATTGCTTCTTTCTGCTTCCCCAATTCATAGCTCAATCTCAGCCAATCTGGGGGGCCCTCACTTGGGCTTTGGAGTTTGGATTATCTCCTCCCTGAATTCTGTGGAAACTAGCTTGTGCCGTTTATAATTCTCCTTTTGCTTTTGTGTGATTTCTAGCCAGGGAAGAAGTAAAATGAGGTGAAGTGGATAGCCATGTTCATACCAGAGTTCTCGCTTTCCAAACGAACTAGAAATCCACGTACTGTTGATTCTTTCGGCTCACAGTTGTGCAGCTTAATTTAAAGCTGAGGGTGCTTGATTGTAAGTAGAGAAAGTTGCCTTATGACATGTAGTTTTCTCTCAGCAAGTATTTCCAAAACTGCTTGGAACAGTGTTGTTCTTTACGAATATCTACCAAGTCTGGTTATCTTCCTCAGGGATCCAGAAAAGACAGTTTTATAAAACAATCAGCACACTTGTATAATTTATGTCTGCAGGCCCTCAGAGAGGTCATCCTTTTTTATTGGTTTCTGACCCAAAGCTAGAGAAAGAATGGCTGGCGTTCTGGCATCCTACTGGGACACGTCCAACAGTCCTGGGTCACCGTGCAAAGGATGCTCTCATATACAAGGTTCCTGGGGGGACTCTGGCAATCTGTATTAAGACACTGAAAAATATTCATACCCTTTCATCCAGCAAATCTGTTTTTAGGGATTCAGCTTATGGGCGTAATCAGAGACACAGAGATCAGTGCCCACAAATGATTACCAAAAATGGAAAACTACTTAAATGTCCAAGGGCGCTGGTTAAGTCATGGTTCGTGCATATGATGGAGAAGAAATGATTCATTGAAAGCAATCCTTCTGTTAACATTTTAGTGTTGTGAGAAAATGCTGATGATATTATTTTGGGGTAGGATAGAAATCTATAGGCCAACGGATCTCAGTTATGCAAAACATGCAAAAAACACAACTGGGAAGAAATATATCAAACATTCATAATGATCATTTCAAAAAAAGTAATGATCATTTTCAGTTATGAGACTATGGAGTCATGCTTATTTTCTTTGCAGACTTTGCCGTGTTTGAATTTTTCTACAATGAGCATATCTAATGTATTTTATATTGCCCTTTTATTTCTAATTTAATTTTTTAGGAAATGCGTTCCTGTTGGACAAAAGGTATAGGGACATATAGTAAATAGTCTATTGCCCAACCATTGTCTCATTCATTCATTCCTCTATTGCCTAGTTCTTCTCCCTGGAGGCAACAATATTATTTGGTTCATGCACATATGTTCAGAGATGTTCTGTACAATGTGAGTAACCCCTCCCATATCTTCTTTTCCTCTCTCCTTCTTAAATAAATAGTAGCAAACCTACCGTTCTGTTCTTTTTTTAAACTTCATCTACTTTGGCAATGATGTCTATCAGTACACAAAGAGCTTCTTGGAGTTTAGGAATTGTTGCCCAGAATTCCATTCTTTGGAGGTATCTTGATTTGCTGAAATCAACACTGAAACTGTTATCAATCTTATTTTTTTAATGTTTATTTACTTCTGAGAAAGAGAGAGAGACAGTGTGAGTGGGGGAAGGGCAGAAAGAGAGGGAGACACAGAATCCGAAGCAGACTTCAGGCTCTGAGCTGTCAGCATGGAACCCGACGTGGGGCTCAAACTCATGAACCGTGCAATCGTGACCTGAACCGAAGTTGGACGCTTCACCGACCAAGCCACCCAGGCATCCTCTATCGATCTTTTTTAAACAATCTTTTATAAACAATGCTGTGATAAATAACCTGGAACGTACATCATTTCAAACATGTCTGATGTTTACAGGCTGTGATGGCCGATCGCACCTGTCCACAGAGCTCCAGGAGGTGTCTTGCTGTCCGTGCCCAGCTTGACAACTTAACGTTGATTGAAGCAACACTAGGATGGGCAGGAGAGGCAGGCAGGAAGGAGGGAAGGCCCTCTGTGACCAAGGGACACAAACTGCGGCGGAAGTCAGTCTTGTTCCCCAGATAGTAGTTCATCATTCCGGGAACCTGCCTCTAACTAACATCTGTGGTACATCTCATTTAAAACTCCTCGCTGATAGCTTCTTGCTATTATTTCACACTTATGTGGGGCTTATCATTCTTTAAGTGTCTTCAGCAAACTTTTCTCACTGGACTTTTGTTACCCGATGGAATAGGGTAGAGCAGTTGGGTTGCATATTTGGTTATTACTCTAGCACAGCCCAGGGCCAGCTCCCCTCAGCTCCAGCCTCCTGTCCCTTCCTTCCTGTCCATGAAGTACATTACAACTCGAGCTTTCTCACCTTTCTCCCAACAGCCATATATGGTGAGACCACGTCTTTACTTATTTGGGGCAATTCTTCACCCCCAACTTCTCTTGCAGGTGTCACCGGGATGTCACATTGCTTAAAACTAGACCTTCCCTGTTTGATTTCTTCATTGAGGTTTTATGGCGCTGGTGGGCTATTTCCAATGAAAAATATCGGAGCTATTCTCATTGGCATTGAACTTTAGGGCTTCTGCCTCTAATTTATCTCGGTGTTGGAGCTGACCCAGAGCTGTTTTCTGAGGAGCTTGGCCCTTCATGGGGCTACTCACTCACCTCACCTCAAGCTTGCATCCCGGTAGGGTTCCTTAATTTATAGGCAAGGATGTCACACATGCTCTCTGCTCTATAGGCTGTTAAAGCATAAAGATCAGCTTTTAATCAGCAGCATGGAGAGTGTCCTCTGGGTCCTTGTTAGAGGGCAAACCCCTGAATTCTTTGCTGCCTCTTTCTTAAGCAGCACTCAGCAAAATTCTCATCATCTACCAATTGTCTATATATCTTTTATTGACACCTAGATAGACTACCTTTCCCTCTTTCTAAAGGGAAACTTAAAACTTTAATCTACTCATTAATCCAATCAACAAATAGGCATAAAGCATTACTAGGTACTAGATGCTGGGTAGGAGTCAAGGTTTTGCATGAATAAGACAAACTTGCTACTGTCAAGGAATTTATATTCTGGTTGGAAGAGATGGATAGACGTTAAACAAATAAAACAAGTAAACATTGGGGAGCCTCAGTGTCTCAGTCACTTAAGCATCAGATTCTTGATTTTGGCTCAGGTCATGACCTCATGGTTTGTGGGATTGAGCCCTGCATTGGGCTCTGTGCTCTGAGGGGATGATCCCCTCCCACTCTCTCTGCCCCGCTCTCCCATGCATGCTCTCTCTCTCTCTCTCTCTCTCTCATAATAAGTAAACTTTAAAAAGATGAGTAAACATATAGTATGGCACATATTGATAAATGCTATAGAGAAAATGAAAGCAATATAAAGGAAATAAAGCAGAAAGATATGTGTGCGTACGTGTGTGTGTGTGTGTGTGTGTGTGTGTGTGTGTACTATTTCAGGTATGTACATCTGGGAAAGCTTCATAGTCTCTTAATACTTGGCTAGAGACCAGAAAGAAGTGAAAGTATTAGACACTTATATCCTGGAGGAAAGAACATTCTAGGCAGAGGGCTTCTCGTGTTTGGGGAGAGACAAGACCAACACGGTGGAAAAGGAGAGAGGAGGGGAAAGGAAAGAGAACGGAGGTGCAAGGGAGGGGATTGGGGTCGGGGCAGGTGAGGGACCACCCATGGCCCCTAGGTGTATTAGGCATGGTCCTCCAGAGAAACAGAACTATTAGGATCTATATCTATATCTACATTGAAAGAAATTAATATATATTATAATATAAATCTATGTAATACATATATAATTAGAAGAGTTATGAGGAATTGCCTTATGGAGGTCGAGGAGTCCTGCGGTCCTACATCTGCAAACTGGAGGCCCAAGCCAGCATTTCAGTTTGAGTCCCAAGTGGAAAAAAGACCAATATTCTTGCTCAAATCAGTTTGGCCGATAGAGTTCTTTCTTATTCAGCCTTTTGGTTCCATCCATGTCTTCAACTGATTGGACAAGGCCCACCCACATTAGAGAGGGCCATCTGTTTGACTCAGTCTACTGATTCAGTGCTAATCTCATCCAGAAACACCCTCACAGACATACAGAGATGTTTGAAGAAACATCTGGGCACCCTGGGGCCCAGCTGACACGTAAAATTAATCTTCGTAGTATGATGTAACTCTGTTTTGCATTTTTATTTTATTTGAGAGAGAGAGAGAGAGAGAGAGAGAGAGAGAGAGAGAGAGAGCGAGCACACTCAGGGAAGAGGGGCAGAGGGAGAGAGAAAATCCTAAGCAAGCTCCACGCAGAGTGCAATCCCACAACCCTGGGATCATGACCTGAGCTGAAATCAAGAGTCAGATGCTCAAGTGACGGAGACACCCGGGCGCTCTGTAACTCTGGTTTTCACTTGGAGACAGATGGGGAGCCACTGGAGATTTGAACAGAGGAGCGACATGAGCTGACTTACGTTCTAGCAGGATCCCTGGCTGCTGGGTTGAGAATAGACTATAGGGGTTGGGGGAGGTCATGGGGGCAGAAAGAAGAGTCGGGGGGACCACTGAAATAATCTGAGAAATGTGGGTAGCCTGGATTGGAATAGGCCCGGTGGACACAGTGTGCAAAGGCTGTGGTTCTAAATGCATGTTCTAGATACATTTTAAGAGAGAGAGTCTGGGACCACACAGGGCCTTGTCTGTACTTCCGTGACAGCCCCTCTCATTTTGGACTGTGATTGTTTACTTGTTTGTCTCCTGCATTGAGTGCTGTTTTATTAATCTTTGTAAAAATAGCAACATAATAATAACAGCCGACCATTGAGTTCTGTGTCAGTGACTGTGCTTTATCCACAGCCTTTCATTGGATTTTCACGTCAACCCTGTGAGCTTATTCTTATTTTATTGAAGTATAGTTGACATCTAGTATTAACAAAAACAAACATGTTATTAACCCAATGCTATCTAGGGTGCTCTTTAAAAAAATTTGTTTTTTAATGTTTATTCATTTTTGAGAGACAGAATGTGAGCAGGGGAGGGGCAGAGAGACATGGAGACACAGAATCTGAAGCAGGATCCAGGCTCTGAGCTGTCAGCACAGAGCCCAAAACAGGGCTTGAACTCAGGGACCTCAAGATCATGACCTGAGCCGAAGTGCAGAAGCTTAACCCACCGAGCCACCCAGGTGCACCTAGGGTGTTCTTAAAGTCTAGAAATATTGTTATTTTATATTTTAACCCGTTGAAGATGTCCTGGAGGGCATTATGGAGATTTGTCTTAGTTTTTAAACTTATGGACATCCTGTAAGTGAGGTTTAGACACAAAGAGGTTTAGAAACTTGGCAAAATCCTCACACCAGTCCCTGCCTAGCACTGTGTTTAGTACTTTGCAGATACTGAATGAGTGGTATTCATTCCTACACATATTTTTAAGGCCCGCTGCATGCCAGGCCCATGGGGAACGGGATCACAGTATTGAAAAGACGCTCAAAGTGGCTTCCCCTGTGTCGCTAGTGTTCTAAGGGGATGGCATGTTTGGGGACAGTGAGTAACTCATCCCATTTGGGCAGAGTGGAAGGAGAGAAAGAAGCCTTGGAGGGGTGAGTAGTTGAGCACCTTGAATGCAGGTGAGGAGCTTTATTTAGAAAACAGGCCATGCCTCTGTAGGTAAAGACGGGTGGGGGGTTGCGGGGGGGGGGGGGACAACGGGCTGTGTCTCACTGACTCATGGGTTCCTCTCTCCCCCAGTGCAATTGCAGAGAAGGCCTGGTCGGACTGCAGATCCTATCCCTCTTACTTGATGCCAGGCCAACAGGACACCTTCTCGGAGGGACCTCAAAGCAAGCTACTGAGCAGCAAGAGAATTTGCCTCGCAGCCGGGAGAACGTGTCGTCTTTGCTGCTGCCGTTTCGAGGAGACTCGTCGGCAAGCAGCTGTGGCTTGCGCGTGAGCATATGGCCGGGCCAGTGTGGCCCAGATTTCACTCGAGTGCCCTTAATGAGCCAGCAGCTGCTTCTGCCGCTGCCGCGCTGTCCCTGCCCCCCTGCCCCGGCCCCGCCCCGCCGTCCTCAGCAATCTGCTAGGCAGGCGGAGCCGCTCATCCCTCCAGCTGCTGGGAACAGGGTGGGGGCAGGATCAGAGGCACTTCCCCTCCAACGATCCTGCTGGGACCGGGCCTCCACCGTGATGGGCGGCACGTGGAGCTCCCGGACTGGCCAGCCCCTCCTCACCCCCCACCTTGGAACTTGGCAATGGCTCTGTAAACACAAGGCATAAAATAGGGGTGCCTGGGTGGCGGTTAAGTCGATTAAACGTCAGACTCCTGATTCAGCTCAGGTCTTCCTCTCACGTTGGTGAGTTCGAGCCCCATGTCGGGCTCTGTGCTGACAGTGTGGAGCCTGCTTGGAGTTCTCTCTCCCCATCTGGATCTGCCCCTACTCACTCTCAAAATAAATAAATAAGCTTTTAAAAAAAAAGCATAAAAGGGACACCTGGGTGGCTCAGTTGGTTAAGCATCAGGCTTCGGCTCAGGTCATGATCTCACAGTTCGTGGGTTCAAGCCCTGCATGAGGCTCTGTGCTGACAGCTCAGAGCCTGGAGCCTGTTTCAGGTTCTGTATCTCCCTCTCTCTCTGATCCACCTCTGCTCGTGCTGTCTCTCTCTGTCTCTCAAAAATAAATCAAAAACATTAAAAAAAATTTTTTTAAAAGCATACAATGAAAACAGCCTTTATGAGGAAGTTTGATTTTACGTAAGACACAGTATTGTAATGCCACAGGGGATCCTGGGTGCGGGCTGCAGTAGACACTGAGATTATACAGACCCAACTTCTATCATCAATCCTCCTGCTAAGAGCTGGATGCCGTTGGGTGAGTCACTCAGCTGCACTGAGCCATAGTCTGTCATCGGCGAAATGAAGGCATCAGAGCAGGTAATAACTACCGTTACCCCTTCCACGACTGCGTCTTATTTCATGATGTGCCAGGCACTGATCCAAGTGTTTTCTGTGCATTGGATATGCAAATACCAACTTTCTGTATTTCAGATTGCTGTCTACCCCTGGTGTAATCTTACCTGGAACTCACATTGAGAACAGAACGGCTTTGGATCCATTTTAGTCATTCGGCACCCCTCCCGCCCTGCAGCATCTCCTCTGATGGTCACAGCTAGAAGACCACAGGTGTGAGTGTGCTGTTCCCTATGGCTGTCTCACAGTTCTGGAGGCCAGAAGCCCAAAACTGGTGTCACTGGGCTGACGTCGAGGCTGTGGGAAGGCTGGTTCCTTCCAGAGTCTCTGGAGTTGAATCCCTATTCTTGCCTTTGTCAGCTTTCAGAGTCTGTCTGCAGTTCGGGCCCCTGGGCCTTCTCACATCCCTGCACCGGCTCACTTCCATTCTCACCTGCTCCACTGTCTTTCCATGGCCAAGTCCCCTCCCGGTCTCCCTCCTATGGGGACAACGGTGGGTACAGTGGGCCTACCCACACGGTCCAGGAAAATCTCCCCATCTCAGGATCTTTGATTTAATCACATCTTCAGAGTCTCTTTTCCCAACTTAAGTAACACTCACCGGTTCTAGGGATTGGGGGTCATTCATTATTCATGCTCCCGGGGGAGCGTCTAAGTCCCTGTGGCTCTGTCAGCTCTTCTATAAGTGTAGAACTGGGTAGTGATAATAACGCACACTTTCGTATCCATTGCTCCTTTTCAAAGCTCCCCGCCCCCCCTCCCTGTCTATGCTCTGTCTTGATCTCCTGTGTAATGCGGTACAGCAGGTTTGTTCTCTGAGCCTGGACCCGGTGGAACAGGAAGGGGTTGGCGCGGGGAGGGTCCCAGGACTTCTCCGTTGGCCCTCACTTGCCGGGCGTCTGATCGTTGCGGCAATGTCAATAATAATTACTTCCCTCTTCGTGATTAGCTCCACTCAAGCTGGGTCTAAATGATATCAAAACAGCCAGTCAATTTGGTCAATGTACTCAGTCTGTCAATTTAGTAGAAAATAAAAAATCAATGAAATTAGTGGTTTGAGTGAATTGACAGGTTGTCTCAGTGACTCGGTTGGGTCAGGGCTCCTGAGGTGATGGTGTCATTTCACAGAAGCGACCACGTCCCCCGTGGGCCCCTGGGGGACTGTGGTGATGAAGACGATGCCCCTTCTCTGCACTCTCGGGAGATTAGAGCCATTTTAAGAAATTTCGCGGCGATGATCTGATTTTGTTGTGGCCACATCCAGAGGCTGTGGGGATGGCTGAGGAACCCGGCAGGGGGGCTGTGTCAGAAATTTAAAGATTCACAGCAACAATAACAGAAACACGAACCTCTTAAAATGTGCATAGCACGATTTAAGCATCTGGCCTGCGTTAGCTCATTCAACTCTTTCCACAATCTGTAAGGTAGCTTATTATCTGGATATTATCCAGATATTTTATCCAGATATTATTATCCAGATTTTACAAGGGGGATGTTAAGGGTAGAGCAAACTTAGGTCTCTGAACAACCTGCTTTTCTCTCTAGATCAGAAGTTCTCAACCCTGGTTGCACGTTAGATCCACTAGGGAGACTGGAAATATGAGAAGCCGTACACATAAGGTTCCGTACCTCAGCTCTGTGTGTAATAGCAAAAAACGAGAAATAGCCCCAGATGAGCTGTGGCTCATCCCCATGATTGGGTATCAGGCGCCTGTGGAAAGGAGTGAGCCTCTCTGCATAGCAGGGGGAGCAAACTCCAGGGGTCAGAGAAAAAAGCTAAGAGTGTGTGGGGTACAGGGTTGACTCAGTCAGTAGAGCATGTGACTCTTGGTCTCAGGATCATGAATGCAAGCCCCACATTGGACATAGAGTTTCTTGCAATAAGAAAAGGCTAAGAGTGTGGTATTCTACATTTATTTAAGAAAAGAGGGGACAATGTGTTTTCTGGTGAGAAACTACACAGGACACCTGTCTTCATTAAAAAAAAAAAAAGGAGGGGCACCAGTGTGGCTCAGTTGGTTGAGTGTTCGACTCTTGATTTCAGCTCAGGTCATGATCCCAGGGTTGTAGGATTGAGCCCTGCGCTGGGCTCCGTGCTGGGTGTGGAGCCTGCTTAGATTCTCCCTTTCTCTCTCTCTCTTCCTCTGTCCTCTCCGCTGCTCATGCTCTCTCTCAAAAAAAAGAAAAAAAAAAAAAAGGAGACAGGGCACCTGGGTGTCTCAGTTGGTTAAGCAGCTGACTTTGGCTGAGGTCACGATCTCATGGTTTGTGAGTTCAAGCCCCATGTCGGGCTCTGTGCTGACAGCTCAGAGGCTGGAACCTGCTTCAGATTCTGTGTCTCCCTCTCTCTCTGCCCCTTCCCCATTCACACTATCTCTCTCTCTCAAAAATAAGTAAACATTAAAAGCATTAAAAAAATATGTCAAATGGGAAATTAGATTTTGACACATTATCTGAGGAATTACTCTTACAGAGTGTTTATTTGCTTATTTTTTTGGTGTGATAGGGTATTATGGTTTTTTTTTTTTTTAAAGAATCATCTTTCAGAGATACATTCTGAAGTTTGACAGCTGGGATTTGCTTCCAAAGAATTGTATTTTGGGGGGCAAGATTTGTCCTGACCGATTAATTAATTATGAAAATTAGGTGAGTGAACCTTGAACATAGTGTTCTGTCTATGTCATAGTCAATGTTCTATGTAAAAAGCTACAAAAGTAACATTTCATAGAGAATTGCCCAGGGTAGTGCCTGGGCTCAGTTTTGCTTTAGTTTTGGTTTTAAAACTCCCTATCTGATGGGCACCTGAGGTGCTCAGTCAGTTAAGCATTTGACATCCGCTCAGGTCATGATCTCCCAGTTCATGAGGTTTGTGAGTTTGAGCCCCGTGTCGGGCTCTGTGCTGACAGCTCAGAGCCTGGAGCCTGCTTTGGATTCTGCGTCTCCTCCTCTCTTTTCCCCTCCCCTGCTGGTGCTCTCTCTGTCTCTCTCTCTCTGTCTCTCTCTCAAAATTAAATAAAAACATTAAAAAAATTTAATTTTTTGTTTAATTTATTTTTATTTTTAAATATAACTTATTGTCAAATTGGCTTCCATACAACACCCAGTGCTCCTCCCAACAAGTGCCCTTCTCGATAGCCCCCTATGTGATTTTAAAATGAAGCCTGATTCCAGAACCCCGTTTAATGTTCCTTAACCTTTCCCTAGTGGGGTTCGAAATTCAGCCCCAGGAGAGAGACGCTATACTAGGAAAACGGCCCTTCCCCGGTGCCTGATCTCCTCTTTCCACTTTTGAGTTGCCTCAGTGTCAGGGTTGTAAGATTTATTTTTCTATTAGTTTTTCTAATTTCCCCTGCTGGTTTGCAACTTGAGGAAGTTAATAGCCATTTTGTATTTGACTTATTTTCCCCTTGAGGGCTCTGAGGATGCCTGCCATTATTGAGCTGACCCATTTTTAGAATCAGGGTGTGGTTCCTAAGACATATCTGTTTTCCTTCCCCAGAAGAGGAAATGCCCGTCACCGCGGGCACCTGCCTGCAACTCTGTTCAAGTCCATTTCACAGGGTCCACTGCTCTGGAGAGAGAATGAACACCATTTCTGCTAGCAGCCAGCGATTGAGGGGGGAAGGCAGGGGGAAGCAGTTCCCTGAGGGGTTTCTTCTAGCCACCTGTTTGAGTATTTGGTCAGGTCAGGGAGAGCTACGTGAAAAGCTACTTCAAAGGGACCCCACAGGACTGGAGGGCAAGAAACGTTTGTACTGGAGCTGAAGAAGGGATATAAATTCAGAGGCAAAACATCAGAGGAGGACACAGCTCCTCAGAGAGCTGGGGGGGGGGGGGGGTAGGATGCGGAGTCTCTCTTCTCTGGGTAGAAACGTATTTAGGATCCCAGGTGCCCACACGTGCTTCCATGCTCCGCTGTCACAGTCTTGAAATTCCTAATCAGTTTTGAACACAAGGATCCCCATTTTTATTATGCCCTTGACCCTGCAAATTAGGCCCTGGATGGGAGAAACAATTTTGAATGTGACACTGTAGGGAGGGGCACACACACGCACAAATTACAGATACAGTTTTAGGCTCAGAGCTCCAATGGAAAGCAAGACAGACAAGATTTTGCTCTCATCATGCAGGAGGACAAGGGGCAGGTGGATAAGACCGCAGTGGGCAGGGATGAGAGTTCAGACAGTGTCAGAAAACATGGGACCGGGCGTTCAGTGGATCATTTCAGGTCAGTCATCCTCTGAAATCCTGACCCAACCTTGAAAAACAATCCGACCACCATTGTTTCCTCCATTTTCAAGTGTGCTGGATTACACCGTTTAATTAAATGAGACATGATGGAACATCAACATAATAGACAAATTAACCTTTGATCGTTGCAAAGAATTTGCAAAAAGCAAAGCTTCTCCAGGTGAGGTCCCTGGACCAGCAGCAGCAGCAGCAGCATCAGGGAACTTGTAGGCAATGTGAAATCTCAGGCTTTACTTATGGAATCAACAGCCTGTGTTTTAAGAAGCCATCTGGGTGATTCCAAAGCACAGTAAGGTGGAGAGCCGCTGGTGGGAGCCTCCTTCCCTGGGGCCTTGAACTCTATTCAATTATGGGTGATTTTTTGATACCTCCCCACCTTCGAGAGCCTTACTGTGTATCAAGAACCCACTCGTGTGTCCTGATTCACACTTGGGCAGTCGAATGGCCTCTTCGTTACTTTCTTGTTTCCAGCCTTTAAAAACTACCTCATGGAGTTTTTACTGAGTTAGCAGAACAGCAAAGGGATGAAAGGTGGAAGGGGGTAATGTTACTGAGAGGGCTTTATGAGAAGATGGACAAAATGGTGGAATGAGGTATTTGGTTAATTTTTGCCAGCTGCTGAAGTCCCACCACCTCCCCCTGTCTGTCTATATATCATCTACCCATCCATCCTTCCATCCATCCATCCATCCATCCATCCATCCATCCATCCATCCATTCATCCATCCATCCTTCTATCCACCCTTCCATCCACTCACCCACCTATCCATTCATCCATCCATCCATCCATCCATCCTTCCATCCATCCATCCATCCATCCATCCATCCATCCATCCTTCCATCCATCCATCCATCCATCCATTCATCCATCCATCCATCCATCCATCCATCCATCCATCCACCCATCTACCCATCTATCATCTATCTGTCAACTGATTGATAGATCTATTCATCCATCCACCTGTTCACCTACCTACCCATCTATAATTTAACCATCCATTCATCCATCCATCCATCATCCATCCATCATCAAACCACCTATCCATCTGTCTATTTCTACATTGTCTATGTCTTTGTCTGTGTGTCTCTATGCCTATCTTTCTTTTACTATCTACCTATGCTAATATCTGCCCTTCTGTCAGTCCATCTGTGCATCTGTGATGTCTGTTTATCTATCTATCTATCTATCTATCTATCTATCTATCTATCTATCTATCTATCATCTATCTATCTATCTATCTATCTATCTATCTATCTATCTATCCTATGTGAAGGGGAAGTGGAAAAGGAGAAAAACTAAAGGGGAAACAGGCTTGAGTAAATTTTTTAACCTCCAAGTGTATGTGTGTGTGTGTGTGTGTGTATGTGTGTGTGTGTGTGTGTGTGTGTGTGTGGTGAATGAGTATATGTGTGGTTGTGTGTATGTGTAACCCTATTATTTCATGTGATTATTGTAAGGCTTATAAGTACACATGTGAAAACACAGTTCCTGACCCAGATGGAAGGTGGAGGCAATAGTCGCTGGGTCCGAAAGGGGGAGAAGCGGAGAAGAGGGAGGAGCCAGGAGGGCAGCGGGACGCAGGAGAGGCCTGTCCATGGCTAAGGAGTCCATGGGAGTAAGGGGTGAGTATGGGAAGCTGATGTTTCAGGGAGCAGGGTAAGTGAAACGCTGGGCAGGGGTTGTGCAGGGGGAAGTCAGGGCGGGGAGAGCCAAGAGGCATTAGAATAAGGTGCCTCAGAAGTGAGAGGGGAAAGCGGTTTTTATGGCTGCAATTAAGGAGCCTGAATGATTGTGCCTTTAAATGAATTGCGTGTTTATGTTTTGGGAGCGGAGATGTGCCAAGACTGCCTGGGGATGCTTCTCCCACAGTTCACCCACCCACTCCTGACCAAGTTGTGAAAATATATACCTGCTTCTCTCTCCAAGTCATCCTACCAGCTAATTATCTGTAAAGATTCAAATCATGAGCTGAAACTCCAAAGCTTTTTATGGGCATTAGGGGAGTATTAAATAGGAAGATTGGAAGCAAAATTACACTTCCCCCAATAGATTTTGGGGGGGTTGATAAAAATCTGCTTTTAATTAAAAATATAAAGCAACGAGGCCTCCTGTGCACAAACAGGAAAGTCTTTGGGGCTTGGTCCCACGTTGCAAACATCTATGGATGTGGACTGTGGGATCCCGGCCTCTGCTGCCTCGAGGCCGGTGGGGGAGCGGGGGAGTGATTGATGGACTGGCCGGATTTTCGGCTGAGAGGCCTGGCTAATAGATACACGAAAACAGAGGCTGTAATGCAGCTCCCGAGATGAAGTAATGGGCTTGTCTCTGTCGAGGTAGGGAATTCTGCCAAGCCCAGTGTTTTAAATAAAATGAGGCTTTTGTGGTTCTTGGCATGGGCCCGCCAGTGCAGGCTAACCTTGGCATCTGTGTGCTGGGCCTTCTCTAGAGTGGGGCTGAGGGCTGGCGCGGGCTCAGGGGCTACCCAAGGGCAAGGATACGGGGCTCGGGGACCAGCCCCGCCAATCCTGTTCCTCTCTCAGTAAAGGCCTCACCATCCACTCTGTCGCTCAAGCTCAGAACCGAGGAATCAGCTTTGATTTCTTCCAGATCTCAAATATATCTTAAGTCCATTCATTTTTCTCTATTTTTGCTGCTACCACGGCAGGCCTGGCACCTGCATCTCTTACCTAGATGCTACAAGACCCTCTTAATTCATCTGTCTGTCCTCTTGCTCACCCCTCCACGATCCACCCTCCTGCCCAAATCAGAATGATTGTTTTTGAGATTGTATCTACTTTTTTCTTTTGCTGTATATCAGTAGTCCATTTCTTTTTATTATTGAGTGATATTCCATTATAGAAATATACCGCAATTTGTTGACCTTTTCCCGTAAGCGGGATGTTCACATTGTTTTTAGTGTTTGGCTACTATGAAGGGCAGACACGCCGTACAAATTGCTAAGTTGCTAAGAACGTTCACATATGAGTATTTCTGTGGACATGTGTTTTTACTTCTCTTGGGCAAATACCTAGGAACTGAAGGAGTGCGTCATTTTAATTTGTGTATCCTGGACGTTTTTTTTAAGTTGATGTTTTTATGTTTCTCAAGAAGTTTTAGGTTCACAGCGAAATTAGCAGGAAGGTGCAGAGATTTTCCCACTTGACCCTGGGCCTCACCCATGCCTGGTCTCCCCATTATCAACATGTCCCACCAGAGTGGTGTATTTGTTACCACCGATGACTCTACACGGACACGTCATTAGTACCCATATGTTGTCTTGGTGGTGTATGTTCTATAGGTTTGGACAAATGTGGACATGTATCCATCACACAGTGTCATCCTGGGTATGATAATCCTCTGTGCTCCTCTTCATACCTCTCTGCCTTCCCCACACCCTCCAGCACACACAGAGTGATCTTCTTGTATCAGGTCCTCAGGAGAGGAAGCATAGCCCAGTGCTTAAAACAGAGACTGGTCAACCAGATAGCCTGGGTTCAAGTTCTGCTTTCCACCACCTGTTTGTTAGCTGTGTGTGTTTGGCAAGTTACCTTGCCTCTCTGTGTCTCAGTTTTCGCAGCTGTAAAATGAGAAGGGTCCCTAATCATGCACATTTTTGACAGTTAAGTTGATGTAAATAAAGTACTAAAACAGTACCTGACACTATAAGTGTAAGTCTCACTATACACACTTGCGTTACTGTGTGTATAATGGTTAGCTCTGCTTTCCTCTTAGACAACCTACTCCTCTTACGGCCCCAAGGTCACACGTAATGCTGGCCTCCCTCTGTTTCTTCTGCTTGTTGAGTTCTTTCTCTCTTCAAGCCTTTGTGCTTCTATTCCCTCAATTGGGAGCATCCCACCCCCAGCCCTGATAGTTCGTCTCCTTCAGCTGTCTTTCCAAATAACACTTTCCCAGAGAGGTCTTCTAGGTGTCTTTCCAAATAACACCTCCCCAGAGAGGCCTTCCATTAGCAGAGTCAAGCAGGATATGGCTGTTTCACCTCCTCTTCCATCTGGATCACATTGAAACCAATGCAGATCATGGACTGGACAGAAAGTCCTTCCAGAGAAGGTTTTCCAAAGAGGGAGGCAAGTGAACATGGGAGATTTTCCTAAACTGGAGCAGGAGGACCAGGGTGGCTGCTCGTCCCTCTCATGGGTCCCTTCATTGATAGATTCCCGAGAGACCTCACTTCCTCTCCAACCTGGGGGGTTCACCTGGACCTGAATTTCCTAGATAAAGCTAGGAAGGGATAAGTGGGCCCAATGATATGGTGAGGTGAGCTTTGGGAGGCTGAAGAATGACCCTCCCCCAGATATGTCCATGGCCTGATCCCCAAAACGTTACCTGACAAGCCGAAAGAGCTTTGTAGATGTGATTGGGTTAAGGATCTGGAGATGGAGAGATTATCCTGGATTATCAGGATGGGTCCAATGTGATCACAAGACTCCCTACAAGAAGGAGGTAGGAAGTGAGAGTCAGAGTCAGAGTTGGAGGACAAGGAATTGTGCTGATTGAGGAGCAGGGTTTGGACCCCAGGATGCTTTGGAGGTGGTGGTAGGGGCTTCAAACCGAGGAATGCAGACTGTCAATAGAAGCTAAAAAGAAAATAAAAAACAAAAAGCCAAAAATGATTTTCCCCTTGGAACTTCCAGAAGGAACCATCTCTGCTAACTCCCTGACTTCAGGCCAGAGAGACTGATTTCAGAATTCAGATCTCTATACTTGTAAGATGATAAACTTTGTTGTCTTAAGCTACTTTTGTTACAGCAGCAAACAGGAAACTCGTCCATGCAGATAGCACTATGACTGTCTGCCTCACCTCCCTGGTGCTGATTCCTTATGTGGAATCAATCCACATTATGTGTATTCACACATAATGGCCAGAAGTTGGCCAGAAGCAGGTGAGGTCCAGTCTAATGACATCAGATTCAGAAGCTGCTAACCATAATCTCTACCACTTCAGGTACAGTTGCCCCCCTGCCCCCACATTCTCCCTCACTCATTAGGACAGGACTAAAATGATGTGGTTCCTATTATACCCTTACATTCCATGTGTTCTTTTTTACCAAAGTATAATTAACATACAGTGTTATATTAGTTTCAGGTGTACAGTGTAGTGGTTCAGCACCTCTATACATCAGCCAGTGCTCAGCACGACAGGTGCACCCCTGAATCCCCATCACCTACTTAACCCATCCCCCCAACCCCCTTCCTCTGGTAACCATCAGTTTGTTCTCTACATTTAAGAGTCTGGAATCTTTTTTTTTCTTTTTGTTTTTTTTTTGGGGGGGGGAGTTTCTTTGGTATCTTTGTTTTTCTTAAATTCCACGTATGAATAAAGTCATATGGTGTTTGTCTTTCTCTGACTTATTTCCCTTAGCATCATTATACCTTCTAGGTCTATCCATGTTGTTACAAATGACAAAATCTCATTTTTTTATGGCTGAGTGATGTTCATCGTGCAGATACACCACATCTTCTTTACCATTTGTCTACTGATGGACACTGGGCCTGCTTCCATATTTTGGCTATTATAAATAATGCTGCAATGAACATAGAAGTGCACACAACTATTTGAATTAGTGTTTCTATTTCTCTGAGAAATTATTAGAATTACTGGAACATATGTTAATTCTATTTTGAATTTTTTGAGAAATCTCTATACTGTTTCCCACACTGGCTGCACCAGTTTGCATTCCCACCAACAGTGCACAAAACTCTATTTGTTCTTGGTGTGGGCTTGTAAGAAACACTGAGTGGGCCCCACCCAGGCCTGTGACTCTGCTTTCCACTTCCTCACCTCCCTCCAGCTTCCCAGGACCCATGTCCATGTGGTGGTGAGATGCTGAATAACAGTGAACTCAGCATAAAATAGAGGCCAAGTCAAAGGGATCTGGAGTCCCCAGGATGGGGCTAAGGCTGGGATTCTAGATGTGGGAGCACACCAGGAGGTAAGGATACAAAGAAAGGGTGAGTCTGGAAAGCAGAGCGGTGGTGGATTGATTATAAACAGAGGAAGAAAGGCAGGACCTGGATGTCTGCTAAGGTGTGGGCAACATGGAGCCGAGTCCCTCCCCTGGCCTCTGTCTGGGATGGGACAGGCAGCTCTGAGTCCTGAACCTCAAAAGCCTGAGCAGGGAGCCAACTGAAAATCAGACTGTGGTTCTCTTTGGGAGCTATTGAGCTGTGGGTCTTGGTGTTTCAGACACCAGTTGCTAGGCAAATGGAACCGGGTGGGGGTGGGGGCAGGCATTGGGAAAGAAGAAAGGCGGAAGCAGGCCCTGGAAGGCTGGAATTAATGCCTGGAAGTGCGCTCTGGAGACAGCACAGCCGGAGGCAGCTGCTGAAGACTGGAGGAAGGGGTAGGAGACAGCTCTGAGACACTGGGCCGACAGCTTGAGACCAGACACCTGCAGGTGTGGCTGCTTAGGTTAGAGCAGGATGTGAAGTGAGATCAACCTGAGGGCTGCAAGCTGGGGTCCTTGCCTGCAGTGAGACTCGCCCCCAGAGCAGGGGCAGGAAGAGAGGAAACAGGCCCACCTCCTGGCTTGGATGGGCATGAGGACGGGGTGCCAAGTGAGCCCTGAACATGCCTTCTTCCTGATGATGCCACAGAGGTCCATCCGTGACTCTGGTTTCGTCTGGAAAATGCAGGCAGAAAGAATGAGGTCTGCACCTGTTTGTCCCGGGCAGCTGTCACCAGAGTGGATTGGATCGGTGTCAAAGTCTTCCCATCAGGAACCAATAATTAAACATCTGTGATGAGCAAAGCATTAAGCCAGGGCTGAGGACTTAGGACTCATCATTTCATTCATTCGTTTCACAAATTCGTACTGAGCATCTTCTGCTACCAGGCCCTATTGGAGGTTCATGGGATACGGCAGTGAGTGAAATGAAGATTCGCAGGGAGTCACAGTACAGTGGAGGGTGAACATAAAACACAGTCAATATCTTAAGTAAATCCACTTATAATAAATAATGCTTCTTATTATGGACAAAATATAAAGTACACCAGGGTAACAAGAGTGTAGGAGTGAGTTGCAGGCTTAAATAGGGTGGACAGGGTAGGTCCTACTGAGAAAGTGACACTTGAACATATTCTAAAAGGAAGTAAGGAAGTAGACCACTGCTATCTGGAATTAAGGCATTTAGGCAGTTTCAACAGCCAGCGCGAAGGCCCTGAGGCAGGAACATGCTGGTGGACTGGCAGGCAGGCAGGCGGTGGGCGGGGAGGTCACAAAGATAAAGGGGACCGAACCACACAGGGCCTTGCGGGGCATCACAAGGATTGTGACTTTTACTCCCAATGCCATGAGGAGCCTTCGGAGGGTTTTGAGCAGAAGAGTGACATACCGAGACATTTTTCAAGATTGTTTGGCTGCTGTGTTGGGACATCCTGGTCAGGTGATTAAGAGATAGCTCTTTGAAATGTTTATACAGTCTTATGGAGCTAAGTCTGGCCCATACATAACAATCACATAAACTAAAAAGTAGCAAATGCAATAAAACACTCAGAGCCTCTAATGGTTCTCATAGCAAAAGAAGCCAAAGGGATGGATTTCAGAGGGGGTGAGGGGTAGGGAGAGTCACAGGAAGAACCTGAGATGGGCCTTGAGGAATGGGCAGGACTTGGAGATGATCTGGTGGGAGAGTTGGCATGTGGGTCCTACGTGGGAACAGTGCGTGCCCCAGCCTGGAAGGACAGCCGGTCACGGGCCGTGGTGGTGTGTAGGTCAGGAGCCGTCCCCTGGGCCAGCGGGTATCAGACTGTGGAGTGCATGCCAGTCACCAGGGAGCCGGGTCAGAGGCAGGTTCCTGGAGCCCACCTTTGCAGATGTTGATTTGGAAGGTCAGGGGAAGGTGTATTTCAACAGGGCGCACAAAGCGACTCCATGCAGGTCTCAGAGGGGGCGTCCACCAAGGAATGCTGTCTTTCCCCTGAACGCAGGAGTGCAGCGGGGAGAATGTTCAGACAAGTAGGAACCAGCAGGTCTAGGCAAGCCCAGAGCTCTGGAACTGGGATTTGGCATGTTATCTTGTAAGAAGTCTGAGCTCCAGGCGAAGGCACTAGCAAAGACCTGCTCTGAGGTGGTTTCATGTAAGATTTATTTGTCAGCCACGTGTGGAGAAAGGCAAAATGCACAGCAGGGAGGGGGTGTGGGGAGGGGAGGGTGATTCCACAGATGAGTGTGAAAATCAGCCTGAATGAGGGCCAAGGCAGAGCGTGGAAGATTTAGGGGTGAGAGGCAGAGCAACTGGCCAGAAAGAACCACCTGCCTAGGACTCCATCCATCACTTTCCCCTACTGTGTGCTTGGCACATAGTAGGTGCTCACTAAATATTTCCAAAATGAATGAGTCCACAGGACTTCACTGATTAGATGTAGGGGTCAGGAGACAGAAGAGAAGTGAGAATGAAGCCACTGACTGTAACAAAGGGTCAAATCATGAGCGGTACCAGTGATAGAAGAAATGAGGCAAAGACGCAAACGCAACACAACAAAACCCAGAAAGGGAAAGGTGATTCAACCAGAAGACCAAAGAGTAACCACACAAGCTTCACACAAGACCCAGACTTCAGGGTTCAGATCCATGGTCCCCCTCTTCTTCCAACTTTATGATCTTGTGCAGATGATTCACCTCTATGTGGGCCTCTGTGTCCTGGAGGTGGTTAGGAGGGTAAGTAAATTAACACGTGCACAGACACCCAGCGTCTAGCACATAACACGTGCTCAATACATTGAGCTGATGCTGTTAAAGTTATTAGAAGTGAAGGGAGCTCAGGTCAAGGTGGCGAGGCAAGGTACAGCTGCATGGGGGCCAGCATGGGGCTGGCGGGAGCCGGGGGCCGTGGCTCCAGCCCACATTGGCTCTGTCTGCCTTCAAACCTAAGGTCCCAGGACAGAAGGATGGGGCCAGGCAGTCTGAGGGTCTGGGAGGAAGGAGGTAGCTTTTTGGGATGACAGGAGGGAACAGAGAGAGAAAGACAAGGCGATTATTAGGAAGGAGAAAAAGGCTAGACTTGGGGCTCTAAGGATACCAAGAAAATGAACCCACAGCTTCTGCAGTGTGGGTCCTTCTGGAAGGGAGCACAGCAAACGTGCCCAGGGAGGGATACAGCTAAACCCGAGGCCCCCAGGGGGCTTGGTGAACACTCCAGAACTGTGATTTCAACCAATAGCCAGAGCAGATGGGTTCAATAAAACCAATGATTATTTACATCAATGTGAAGACTGTGTGTGTTGGTTTCTGGCTCCTGGGGTCTGGAAAGGAAAAGGAAAGACTGAAATGGGTATGCGTGGAAAGACAAGCATGGACGATCTAACAAGAAAAAAATGCTGATGCTCAACATAATTCCTTCCATGCCAGGGCCTCCGCGGGCTCAGCAAGGGGATCCCACGCGCCCTCCCTGGAGCTCAGAGCCATAGCAACTAGAGTCCAAGGTGAGGGCACTGGGACTTGCTCTCCCCAGGTGCGGGGCACAGAGCCCCCTGATGGGGAATGAGGAAAAGCGGAGGCATGCCCACCCCGTGCTAGCTAGCTGGTGACATTGGGCAGGACCAGAACCGATCTGCACATCATTTCCCACCTCTGTGAAGGGAGCAGGTGCCCCACGCCCCTGGCTAGGTGTTGTGGGGGGAATAAATGAATTATGGTATAGAAGGGATTAGAGCAGGGCCAGGCGTTAGGAGTGCATTTGCCCTTACAGTCAGAGAAGTCCCACTTGGGTCTTTGGTGGCAGGACCCAACATTGTGTCACAGCAGGCATCTTCGAGGGAGGGTAGGACCCGCGGACCATCATTGCACCGGTGTTCGGCTCTGGGTGCACCTGAATAAAGGAAACCTCGTTCACAAGGCAGCAGGGAAGCTAGAAAGGGGGAGCCCTCCGGCCACTCCACCCACAGGGTCCCGCGGGAAGAAGAGAGGTTTCCTGCCCATGAGAAGCCATCACCTCCTGTTGCTCTCATTTCCCTCCAATCTGCTTTTGTTCCAAACAACCCTTCCCAGCTTCCTCCTCTCCTCTGTGAAGGGACGCCACCCTCGTCTGTCCTCCAAACGTGCCTTAGTTTCCCCAAGTGTGCATGTCCCAGATTGTAAATTTCTTTGCTCCTCAGGAATAACCTCAACTGTCGCTCAATTCCCTTTGTTTAATTGTTAAGGGATTGGGAAGAGGCAAATCCAGCACATACTGTTCATGGCTGAGGTGGCAGGTGGGGAAAGCCAGGACCTTCAAGACACGATAAGCCAACTGGAGCCCCCTCCACAGGGGCTGGGCTACACTGGTGCAGGCGGCGGATGGGTCCTGGATGGTTGGAGCTCAAAGGGTGTCTCTTATTGCTTGTGGCTGTAGGAACCGCTGTAGGATTTCTGGCCAAAGCCTGCCTGCTTGTTCAGGGGAGTGCCCTCTTTCTCTCCAGGGCAGGGGGTCTGGAAACCTGCCTACCTCCCCCGTGAGCCTCACACTTGGGCTGCTGCTCCGGGGCAGGGCTGAGGACTGCTTCAGAGCCAGTGGGACTGCCAGAAGAATGGGGGAAAGGCCCCATAAATCTCTTCACTCCTGCTTTTCTCAGGAGAGGAGAAAATAAATTAAGAGCATGTAGGGTTTGCTAGGTCTGTAAACGCCCTTGTCCACAGCCCTCAGGGGCTCCTGTGAATCAGGCCCCACCAGACTTAGCGCCACGCACATGGCTCTTTAGATAAGACCCGGCAGCTTCCCAAACTGGGCATTTTTAAGAGCTCTCTGATGCTGTGAACACTTCACCAGAGCCTCTCCATGGGCAAGCAGCCCCCCACTGGTGCCCCATGCTCAGATCCTGGGCGCCGGGATGCCGGACCCTGCTGCTTTACCAGCTCAGCGTCGCCTGGAACCACTAATGGGAAGGGAATCACAATCAAGTCAAGGCCTGATTTCCCCCCCTCCTTTTGTCTCCTACAATCCTGGGTTGGGGAAAGGCTTCTATTTTTTAATTTTTTTTTTTTTTTTTTTTTTTTTTGCTGGGTAAGGACACAGATGCAGTTGCCCAGAGCCAGCTGCAGAGCGAAGGGCAGGGGCAGCCTGCAGCGCTCTTGCATGAACAAAGTGCTGCTGTGTGCATTCTCCCTGTTTGCAAAAGCACGTTGCCTTTTCCGGACATCAGGGGCTTCTGCCCTCTTACTCCTGAATCCCAAGTGGTACCCGGCACAGGGAAGGTGCTGGTGACCCTGGGTTGAATAGATCAGTGCACAAAAAACCAAATGAGTGCACAAATGGACCAAACTGGAGACGGACATGGTGGAGACCATTGGAGGAAGAGGGTCAGACATGGTGAATCCAAGAGCAGTACTGGTCCTGGTAGGGGTGTGGAGATGGGGGAGGGAGGACCTGCTGCTCAAATGACAGGGGCTAAGGGACTTGGGTAAACTCTGGCTCCATCCAGCTGCCTCTAGTTTCTGGAAAATCTCTAAATGCAGGGGATGTGTGGCTGCGGGAGGAATCTCCCCAGAGTGACAATTCTCAAAGTTGGGTGACTGCTGGGGCTTTGCACCTGCAGGAGCCTGAGTGGCACCAGAGTTTCAGGGCAGAGTCTCGACTTCAGAAACATGGGTCTGGCAAGAGTGAGGTAAGGAGGGCAGGATCCTGCGAAGGTGGTTGGAGTTCAAGGGGAAGGCTTATTACGGACTAGATGTGTGTGTCCCCTAAATTCATATGTTGAAACCCCAGTCTCCAGGGTGATGGCATTTGGAGGCAGGACCTTTGGGATATAAGATTAGGGTCTGTTGGAAAAGAAAAAACAAGCCCAAATTGGAGTCATTCCCCCCCCCCCACACGAGTGAATCGAGACTTAATTACAGATCCAGTTTCTCCAGGAATGTGACTTTGTAGCACTCGATCTGAAATTTTCGTCTGCTTGTGAGGTCATCTGCAGGATAAAATACGCTCCATTCTCGAAGTTGCGTAGGTGATTCAGTTGGCTGAGTGGCCAACTTCGACTCAGGTCATCATCTCGAGGTTCGTGAATTTAAGCCCCGCATCAGGTTTGCAGATGTCAGGGTAGAACCCACTTGGGATCCTCTGTTCCCTTCCCTCTCTGCCCCTCCTCCACTTATTCTCTCTCTCTCTCTCTCTGTCTCTCAAAAATAAGTACACATTAGGGGCGCCTGGGTGGCTCAGTCGGTTAAGCGTCTGACTTCAGCTCAGGTCATGATCTCATGGTTCATGGGGTCAAGCTCTGCATGGGGCTCTGTGCTGACAGCTCAGACCCTGGAACCTGCTACAGATTCTGTGTCTCTTTCTCTCTCTGGCCCTACCCCACGTGTACTCTCTCTCTCTGTCTCTCAAAAATAAATAAACATTAAAAAATTTTTTTAAATTAGTAAACATTAAAAAGATACCCTGCGTTACCCTTACTCTAACAGGATGATGAAGCAGTCCTTTCTTTGGCTCCTAAAGTCTGGCTCACCCTCCTTCCTCTAAAAACCCTCCGTTTGGTACACCTCCCTGGAGTTCTCTCCGCTTGCTGGATGGGATGCTGCCTGATTCATGAATTGCTTCATGAAGCCTATTCAGTCTTCATTTTCACTTGGTTGGATTTTGTTTTTTAACAGGTTAAGTGAGGTCACGAAGGTGGGGCCCCCATCGTGGGATGAATGCTTTTAGAAGAAGAGAAAGAGACAGGAAATCAGTCTCTGCCACATGAGGATGCAAGAAGATGGCCGTCTGCGAATAAAGAACAAGCAGTGCTCTCTCGAGACCTTGGTCTGCTGCCACCTTGATCTTGGACTTCCCGGTTCTTCAGAACTGAGAAGAGCTGCAGTCATTGTTGAAGCCCCTCAGTGTGAGGGGTTCTGTGATAGCAGCCCTACTGACTAAGACCAGTCTGGTCCTAATGGGGGAAGCGCATTGCTGATCAGCATATTGGCAATAAGAACAAGTTGTGGGTTGGGGCGCCTGGGGGGCTCAGTTGCTTAAGTGTCCGACTTCGGCTCAGGTCATGATCTCACAAGCAGTTCGTGAATTCAAGCCCTGTGTCGGGCGCTGTGCTGTTGCTCAGAGCCTGGAGCCTGCTTCAGAATCTGTGTCTCTTTCTCTCTCTGCCCCTACCCCATTTGTGCTCTGTCTCTCAAAAATAAATAAATGTAAAAAAATGTATTTTAAAAAAACAAGTCGTGGGTTGGGCTAGGACAGGGGCAGGGGTCAGGGAGAACGCTTGTGGGGAGACAGGTGGGTAAGCCCACGCTTGCGGACTCAGGACACTGAGACCAATGGCAGACTTGACTCTGCTGTGTGCGTGTGTGGCCGTGTGTGCCTAACACCCCCTGAGGGGTTAACGGCCCCCCAACCCTCCAGTTCTTACGCTCAGGTGAGCGTGGGCGCCCCCAGATGGAGCCAGCTTTCTCCTTCCTTCTCCAGACGGTGTATCTACACACTCTGGCACCTCATCTGTCCTCCTCCTTGCTCCGCTCCCCGGTCCGAAATCCTGCCATCCTTTCCCTGGTGCGAGAGACACAGTTATTCCCACGGCTTGCAGCGTTTCTGGGCACGGTGGCCCCAAATGAAGGCACTCCCTAGGTGGCCGTCTGAGAGTTTTCACATCGGGGGGCAATCCAGGCTGGACCATGTGTCAGGCAGGCCTAGGAACTTCTTGCTGCCCTCCCCAGCAAGCCCCAGATGCCCAGAGACTGTCAGCCCAGGGGCAGGGGCACTTGAGACCTCTCGCGGGGCTGCTCAGCAGGAAGAAGCTTCAGTTGCGCAGCGCCCAAGCTTGGTGATGACGTGTGTCCTTTGCGGGCTCCCTTCTCTCCCAGTCTTACTTCCGGAGCTCCTCCCTGTGCTTCCTGAGATCACCCCCTAACGGGATCGTGTGCATTTGAATCTCTGCAGCAGGCCTGTTGCTGGGGGAACCCAAACTAAGTTACCAGGTTTCAGCATCCTCTTCCCCCACATCAGCCTGGCTCTGGCTCAGAGCCCAAGCAGTGTGGAGCTGGAGCCGGTTTTCAGGAGCGGATGAATAGACTCCACCTCTTGATCCTAGTGGGAGCTGCGAAGTCACCTGGCAGAGGATGTCGGATGGAGGGGTGGGGGTGGGAAACACAGCTCTTTCTGCAGACTATTCAGGGCTGTCTTCAACTCCTCCTACCTGTCACATGCAATTAGTTGCCAAGCCCCACTGACTCCTCTGCAGATTTTCTCCCAAACTTTGTACCTATTTCCATTTTCCATTACTCCTGTTCCTTATCTCACGCTTAAACCTGTGCGCTAGCTTTCTGACTGGACTCCGTGTCTCCCATGGCCCCTTCTCACCCAGGCCACCTTCCCTGGTGCTTCTGGAGTGATCTTTCAAAAGCGCACCTATCCAAACACATGTGCTCGAAGCCCTCGCCACCGTCCCGATGTCGCCGGGAAAACCACCCAGATTTCACAGCGTGACATTCAAGGCCCTCTGTGATTTACTTTCTTGGCATCATCTCCTGGCATTTTCCACCCACGTATTCCAGAAATACTGAACTTCTTTCCATTTCCTGAAAGTTCTCATCTCTTTCCCTATGGCTAGATGCTTTCCTTCCCTTTCTCCACTGCCAGTTTCTGCAGTAGCTGAGCTCAATCACAGTCCCTGATTGCTCAGGTCTTGGTGTCTGTAGGGAGCCTTTGTCTACGGGTCATTGAGTAAAGAATCATTCAATGCCTTTTTGCATGCACTGAGCCCTGGGGTAATAAGGTGCCTACTGTCCAGTCCGTTTTGTTCCTTTGTTATTTGGTTGCTTGTTTGTCTTTCCTCCACCAGGAAATTGGGAGCTCCAGAATAGATGGAAAAGATCTTCCTCAGGTACCCTGGTGCAGGAAGTGCGGTAGGTGTTTCGTAAACCTTTGTGATTCAAATTGAACTAAAATGAATTGGCTTGTGGGCAAGAAGAGAGTCACTTTGTGCCTCACGCATGGTCAGAGCCCCATCATTGTGTAATATGGTGCAAGTAAGATGCACTTCATGCTAAATCACTCCTGAACATAATTTAATCTTTCTCGGATGATTCAGAAGCTCTCCAGAATCCTGTAGGGCTGCGAGATCATCCTGACAAGCATCGTTCTCATTGTGTGGCGCTGCCGGTCGGGGGAGCTCAGGCAGAGAGTTCTGGAGAAATGAGAATTCTATTTTACAACCAATAATATGCTAAGTGTTTTAAAAGTACATATTATAATCAAATCCTTGATTTAAAGTGTCTCTGTGTGTGTGTGTGTGTGCGCGCGCGTGTGTGTGTTGGACAGAGCAGCTTAGTTCTGGTGAGCTATTGGGTGAATGAGAGTATGATTAATGGAGATTCCCTGAGAGAGCAGCCCTGCCCGCCAGTCCCTGCCCCTGTCGGTATGCTGGACAGTTGATGTTCGTGCACGGAAGAGCGTCAGCTGCGTCCTGGAACAACCACAGCAGCCTCACTAAGATTGTAAGCACGTGCAGGGCAGGGACGTCCTTGTTCTTGCTCTGTGCAAGTAGCACTGTGCACGAGGGGTCCTCAGATCAGATAGGAAGATGGAGCGAGCTCCCGCGTCTGAGTTAGGAACCGCTCTTTGTCTTTAGCACAGAACTGGCCAGCGGGATACGGTGTGACTGAGCTAAGGTGCTGGGTGCTTTCAACAACCAGCAAACACGATTCTAACATCTGTGATGGGGATAATCTGCTAGGCTCCTCTTAGCTCAGCACTGAAGGCTAAGAGCTTGGGGGTCATTGCTCCTGTCCTTCACCACAAGGAAAAGCAGCAGGAACTGAAAATCAGTGCCTTTTCCCCGATCCCTCAGAGGACTGAGGCTGCAGGTCACGCTGTCCCCTTGAAATCCGGAGGGAAAGGCAAGCCCGGAGGGTCATCAACAACGCCTGTCCGTCTGAACCTGAAGCCACCAGAGCCATGAAAGGGGACACTTCCATGGTAATTTTGAAGAGTTGCTGGAGGCTGAGTGTGGACTTGCCTGAGAGTGAGGAACGTCAGGACAGGGTGAATAACGCATACAGGGAAGTGAGGCTAAAGCCAGCGATGTCCTGAGGGATGTGAGGGACAAGTTGGGCACACTCTGTGACGAGGTGCCGGTACTACATGAGAAGGGGTATAGTGTTGTTTGACGGTGGATTTAGAATAGTTTAAAATGTGTATGGGAAACTCTAGGGAAATCACTATGATTTTTATTTTAAAGATAAGATCACATCATATTAAATGCTCTGGTAAACCAGAGCAGGTAGAAAAAAAGGGAAGAAAAACCCCACAGAACAAATGTGATGAACAGGAAATAGTAATTATAAGTGGGGCAGTGATCCAACTATATCAATAATCGCTTTCAATGTGGATGGTCTACCTTTACTTAATTATGTGTACAAAGACTCTTTTTCCAAGGAAAGTCCTAGTCACAGGTCGTGGGGGTTAGGTCACGGACATTTCTTTCTTGAGGCCAGTATTCAACACGGGGTTTAGACCAAATGAACTCCAGGCTTCGCTCAGTTCTCAGTCTCCGACACAAAAATGACAAAGGGTGACTATCTCTACAATATGAAGAATGTAAGAAAAACATCAACTCCCCAAGATACAAATGGACAGTTCATACATACGTAGAACTGAACGGTGCTCCAAGTAGTCAACAGACGCACATAAATGTTCTGCCTTCCTAATGTCAGAGGGATGTAAACCAAAACGGAGCTTATATTTGTTTAGTCTAAGAAAACACAAACCCACTGCTGGATGTGGATGTGGAGGTGGAGAAACTGGAATTTACATGAGGACCTGCCATTTATTCCCAAGGACCAGCTGGCGGTGGGCACTTATTATGTTGAATTGCTGATGCATGTATTAATTGGCAAAAGTCTTTGGGGGAAAAAATCTGGCAATGGACTCCAAGAGCCTTGAAAATAAAAATGTCCATTGCCTGGAAAAAAATATGAATGGTCTAAACACACCAATTGAGAGTATTGGGGTGGCTGGGTGTCTCAGTTGGTTAAGCATCTGACTTCAGCTCAGGTAATGATCTCAAAGTTCGTAAGTTCGAGCCCTGTGTAGGGCTCGATTGTAGATTGGAGCCTGCTTCAGATTCTGTGTCTCCCTCTCTCTCTGCCTCTCCTCTGATCACACTCTGTCTGTCTGTCTGTCTCTCTCTCTAAAAAGTCAATAAACATTTAAAAAATGAAAAAGAAACAGTTTTGTCAGCGTGGATTAAAAAAAAAAAACAAAACCAAGACTCAATTATGTTGTTTACAAGAAATCTGCTTTAAATATAAAGGCTCAGGTGTTTGTGACAACATGAATGGACCTTGAAGGTATAATGCTAAGGAAAATAAGCCAGAGAAAGAGAAATGCCATATAATTTCACTTACATGTGAAACATAAAAACAAACAAACAAACAAAAAAAACCCAGAAACAGACTTTTAAATACAGAGAGGAAGTTGCCAGAGGAGAGATGGATGGGGGATGGGGGAAATGAGGGAAGCAGATGAAGAGATGCGCACTTCCAGTTACAAAATAAGTAAATCATGGAGATGAAAAGTCTATAATACAATAATACTGTCATAACATTGTATGGTGGCAGATGGTGACCACACTTACAGTGGGGAGCTTTGAGAATGTATAGGATCATTGAATCACCACGTTGTACACCTGAACATTGTGAAACATTGTATATCGATTATATTTCAATTAAGAAAGATACATGAGAAAAAAATAAAGGCATGGGGAAAGATGCACCCTATTAACCCCAGTGGGAAGAAAGCTGGAGGAGCTCTGTTAATTTCAGACAAAAGCAGACTTCAGAAGAAGGAAAATTACCAAGGATAAAGAGGGGCGTTGCATCACGATGAAGAAGTTGGTTCTCCAAGAGGATGTAAGGATCCTGAAGGGTATACACCAAATACCCGGCCAAAATACGTGAGGCAATGCCGACAGAATTCCAAGAGGTAGACCAGTCCACCATTGCAGCTGAGACATCAACCTCAGTAATTGGTAGATCAAGCAGGCAGGAAATCAGTAAGGATACCTGACCTAAAGTAGCCCGCTGGGCTACATGGGAAGCAAACTTTTCTGTTGTCTTTCATTTCTTTAACCTCTTTATTTTGTTGTCTTTATTTCATTGACCTCTTCGAAACATCTGAAGAGAAACCACAGGGTAAATCTGAAATGCTATTGGAATTTAATTTGGTTAAAAAAATTGGTTCTATTAAAGCAAATAACTATCTCCCCTTCAGTTTATAAGATGGAAGATAGCGATATTTCTGTACATGTTCATTTGCATAATTGCTGCATTGTTTCAAATGACTTTGTTGTGCCTTTGTTTCTTTGACTCTTTACAACCAGTATCTGTAAAATGGGCATAAAAATATACACTGGGCAGGCAGACCAGCTGTCTTCACTTCTGTTTTATAGTTTTTATAACCCAAGATCCAAAAGATGAAGTGACTTGTCTACGATGACCCAGCTAGGAAGTGACAGATCGGGATAGAAAATGCAACTCTTTCCATTTCTTACCCCACTATTTCTTCTACTCTGCTACAGTCCTCTCAAAATAACGGGGTTTGGGAGAGATTTCTTTGCAGACTGCTATTTTGAACATTGTAGACACAGCGTTAGGGGAGCCACCCCCCACCAACACACTGCAACATTTGTACAATATTCGCTTCCAAAGATGTGCTTTTTTGAAAACATCAGCTACTGTTTATGAAGTCATTCCGGATTTGACAGGATGCTGTCAAATATTCAATACCTCCCGCCCTCCCTCCCCCTCTCTCTTCTCCTCTGAACCACTCCCTCCACCCCCAGCTCCTACAGACCAGTGTATCTGAGCCTTCCACTGCTCCAAGAACAGAGGGAGACAAAAAAGACTTCCAACACACGGCTTTTAAGATGCACGCCTGGAGTATGTCAGAGAGACGTGGGAGAACTCAGGCTGTACCAGCGTTGTTCCGTCTATTTAAGATGAGATCGTGAAAGAGGGGACTCCTCCTCCCTGGGGTGGAGGAGGTGGGTGGTAAAGCAGCCAGAAGGGTGCTGGCACTGTACCCTGCCCCTCCGCAACTGTTCTTGGGCTCCGTTGCCAAAGGGAGGGGGTGACAGAATTCCGGATGAGCCTGAGTCTGTGGGGGGGGGGGGTAGGGGGCTGCTTTGCAGGAGCAGCTTCCCAGGGCGTCGTGCAAGAATAATGGCAGGTGGCATCTTGGTTGGAGGACAAGAATCCAAGTTCCTGGTGGCCCAGAGCCAACAGGGTGAGAAGAGCAGGAGGTTGGGGACCCCAAAGGTGAGTGACCAACACAGAGGGCCAACCACGTTGGAAGCACTAAAGCTCTGGGGCAGAAACTCATGGTTGGCTGACCCGGCAGCCATTGCCATCCCCATTCCCCTGCCACCTTCCCCTACAGGGGACTGGAGTGTTAATGGTGTTTCTTTAGCATTCACTGTGGCCGGCAGTGGGCCTGATGTCACCAATGGGCAACCGCTAACCTCCAAGACTTCATCGTTTGCAAGGACAAGAAGCTCCCTTGGAGCGGTCCTCAGACTTGAGCATGTGGGAGAGCCACCTGGAAGGCTTGTTAGCGCACAGATTGCTGGGTCCGATGCAGAGGCTGGAGTGGAGCCCGAGGGTCTGTAGTTCTAACAAGTCCTCAGGGGACCCGGATGTTGCTGGTGCGGGCACCAGACTGTAGGAAGCACGGCTTCAGCTCGCTGCGAGTCAGGACCACAGTTACTTGCCGTGGAACACAATCCTACCCCAGGCGACATCTGAGACCCACCAGGGACACCTCATGGCACGGAGGGTTGACACACCTGAGGGTTTGGCACAGTGCTTCGTCTTGAAAGATGGTTTTGTAAATCTAATGAGAGTGAAGTGTTAGAGCCTAAGTGTTGTGTCCAGAAACCCGGGTGGGGGTGGGGGGAGGGAATGCTAATTTAACTGAGTTCACTGTGCATTAGCAAGATTATGTTTTCAGCTACAGGGAAGAACGGAGGGCTTGGGATAGAAATTAAGTTCAGCCTAGAAAACTAAAGTGAAAATTTCTTGAGAATTTATACTTAACTGATTCAGTAGGGTCGTAATTTGGGGAGGGAAAAATGAAAAGCCCACAGGGAAGTATTAAATGAATAATGTTCAATTTAATTTACTGTTTATGATTTTTAGATGAGTGAAAATTGTCTGTAATTGGCAGCCTGAAGGAGGATGGCTTCAAAATTCATTAAAGCGCGTGTAGGTCAAATTCAGGAAAAGGGTTGCAACAGGGTCTCTTCGTAACTTGGACCTCACAGTCCCAAGCCTATGTCAAACTATTTGATAACCACAGAATGCCCGTATAATAAAAACTACTTGTGCTTCTCTTTACGGTAGGGTTTGACCTGTATTATGTGACAATGTGCACAAACACACATTCCTCACTGAAAGACAAGGCTTGGTGAAACACGGCAAAATGGATGCCAAGTAAATGGATGCCAAGTAAATAGTGTGGGTATGTGCCCCTGTTGTACATTGAGGTGTGCTGGGAGGGTGCAGAGGAGACTGTGAAATCTCCCTGGATGGATTCTAAGTTCCTTGGGTGGAGGGATTGAGATAAATCCACAAATGTCTTTATGATTAGGTGGGATAAGGCAAGTGCATGAGAAGTGGCCTTACAGGGGCACCTGCGTGGCTCAGTCACTTAAGCGCCTGAGTCTTGATTTCAGCTCAGGTCATGATCTCATGATTCATGAGTATGACCTCGCACATGGGGCTCTGTGCTGACATTGCAGAGCCTGCTGGGAATTCTCTCTCTCTCTCTCTCTCTCTCTCTCTCTCTCTCTCTCTCTCTTTTCTTTCTCTGCCTCTCCTCCACTTGCTTTCTCTCCCTCTCTCTCAAAATAAATGAATAAATGAACCAGGGGCACCTGGTTGGCTGAGTCCATAGAGTATGCAACTCTTGATCTATCGGGTCATGAGTTCAAGCCTCACGCTGGGCACAGAGCCTATTTTAAAAAACAGAAAACAAAAGGGCAGACTCGGGGGAAGCAGACACTTAGTAAATTGAAATGAATGGCGAACATTGAGGGTCCCTTCAAGTATGGGTGCGGGTTTTGATAGAGCAGATCAGACACTTTGGCATTATAAAGAGCCTTGCAAGTCCACTAGTCCAACCTCCCACCTGAAGCTTTTCATGGCTGCCCGCATTTGTCCAAATAATTAATGTATCTGCTGGTCTTATCTATTTATTCATTTGCTCATTTAGCAAGTATCTGACTAAGCTCTTGTGTGCACCAGATTCCGTGTTCAAGTGCTAACGACGCCAAGATTGAGGAGCAAACCCAGACACAGTGCCTCCCCTCCCGGTGCTTACAGTCTAGCAGGGGAGACATAGAGCAAGGTAGCAAATGTAAAGATGTAAAATTCTGAGGCTGCCCCGAGTGCCAGAACAAGGAATCATCTGATGCTGAGACAGCCTGGAATAAAGGCAATGATCTGCTCTCTGAAGGGGCAGAGCCTGCACCCATTAGGATCGGAGGGAAGAACTGGGTAAAAGAAGGGAGGGAAGAGCATTCCAGGCAAAAGGAGCTGCCTGGACTAGGGTCTTGAGGCAGGAGAGTCTGGTGAGAGGTTATGAAGGGGGTAGAGGGGGCAAGGAGAGGGATAGGAGGTGGGATGGGCAGGGGAGGCCAGCAATGGGCAAGGCATCAGAGACTGCACGGAGAATTGTATTTTTGTATCCCAAGGACATTGGGAAGCCTTGGAAGGGTTTAAAGCCAGTGTTTGAGTAGAGTTTGGGTAGTAGGAGAGAAATAGGTGGGATATAGGGATTGTGAGCGTGAGTGTGTATATGTGTGTGACACAACCACACCTGTGATTCTGTGGGATTTTCAAATGTTTCCATTGACAGGAGACTCCCTAGCTGTCCATTGTGAAAGTCCTATGGGTCAGAAAGTAATTCATTATAATAGGCTGTGTGACTTTGGATGTTTAGAGGTAACTAGTATGAATCTACACACTTTCTGGAGGCTGCCCAGACCCCAGTCTTCTCGCCATTTCTCATTGGGCTTATGCCTGAAGTCCCCTCACCAACCTGACCTTGGGCCTCGGAACCTGCTACAGTCAGGCTCCTGATACATGAAGTTCAGAACGAACTGAGATCCACAGCATGGTCTGACAGGAATACACCCATCACCTCTCTCATTCTAGAAGCTACACGTCTAGTGCAAACTCGGATTGTGTTAATTTTTTTGGCAGTCAGATCACACTATTGACCTGCACTGAGCTTACTGACAACTCTAACTCCCTAGGCTTTTCACATAAACTGCAAAGACACACCGTTCCCGCTTCCTACACACGTGCCTTCTGGACCCAAGGGCAGAACCTTACATTTGTTCCAATTAAATTTTATCTTGTTAAACCCAGTTCATCACTCTATCCTGTCAAAAACGCCTGGAGCCCTTATTAGGTTTTCCAAAATATATGCTGTACTCCCACAAGTTTCCATCCATCAATCTACACATTTTTGAATGCCTTTTCTGTGTCAGCTCTGTTCTCAGTATTGAGGATTTAGAGATGTTTGAGACTCTGTCACTGCCTTCAGAGAGCTCACAGACATGTAAAAAGGCAAATATAATGCAATGCTTTGGGTGTAATAAAAGAGGCACTGGATTTGATGATGACAGGTAGCCCTAATCTAGACCTGAAGGGTCTGCATGGAGCAGAAGGGAAGACTCCCTACCAGGAGTTGCGCCCTCAGTAAATCCTGCATGAAAAGGAGAGCAGAAGATGGTGGACACGTGACATTTCAGGCAGAGGGTAAAGGCTCAGAGGCAAGAGAGAGTGTGGTGCATTGAAGAACCTGAAAGCAGTTCAAATAGTGGGAGTATAACGTTTTGTGGGAAGAGTGAGACCAGGTCATGAAAGACTGGGAGCTTTGGACTTCATCCTCATGGCAGTGTAACACCATAGATATGAGCTGAGGGACAGCCACTCAGGCTGCAAGTGGAGGGGACTGAGCACATCTAGAGGTGGAGAAGGCACTGGTGCTGTTGCAGTGTCCCTGGTGAGGACTGATGGGGGTGGTGTTGATGAAAAAAGTATATAGATCTGGGATTGGATCAAAGGTCATGGTGGTGTTTGGAAGGAAGAAGTGAAGATTGATGCCCAGAATCCCAGCCTTGGCACCTGAGTACATAATGGCAATCTTTATTTGGATAAGAGATTAAGAAGAGGGGTAGTTTTAGTTTGGGCATTTGAGGTTGATCCACTGTGAGGCGTCTGGTTAGAGACCAGCATGGAAGGCATCTGTCTATGTGGTCCAGAGAGAGCTGGAGATACAGATTTGAGGACCCTCAGCCCAGAGACAACGGTTGATTGTGGAGTGGATGAAAATGTTTAGGGAGAGCATGTAGAGTAAAGAGAAAACTGAGATGGAGTCTTGTGAGGTCAGCATCCATCCATCTGCCCATCTATCCATCCATCTATCTATCACTTATCTATCCACTCATTCATCCATCCATCCATCCATTCCATCCCATTCATCCATCCATCCATTCCACCCATCCATCCATCCATCCATCCATCCAACACATTTGAATGTTGCGGTCACATCGAGGCAAAATTCAAAGCTATGAACAAACAGGAATGGATGCAAATCTGCAGAGAGACAGAGAAGAGAGAATGACCAGCAGGGGATGGGGTCTGTTGAGAAGACCAGGAAAGGAGATCCAGGGGCAGTAAGAGCAGAGTTTAAGAAGAGAGGGCAATTCAAACAAGGAGCAGAAGATACTCCCCGGCTTTAGCAAAAGACAGGGCAGTGGCGATGTTTGCCAGGATGTTTTGGTGACATTGTTGAAGAGTAAGAGGGAAGAGAGGATATGGAGAAGTTATTGCACATCTTTTTCCATGGCCTTTACTCTAAAGGGCAGCAGAGAGATGGGATAGTAGCTAAGGGAGGTGCACTAAGTGCGAAGGACTTACTCTAAAAATAGTACTGTCTATGTATGCATGCATGCGTGTATGTATGTTTATTTTGAGAGACAGAATGCACATGTGCATGCAAGTGGGCGAGGGGCAGAGAGAGAATCCCAAGCCGGGTCTGCGATGTCAGCACAGAGCCCCATGTATTGGCTCCATCTCATGAACCCTGAGATCATGACCTGAGATGAAGTTAAGAGTCAGACGTTTAACCAACTGAGCCACCCAGGCACCCCAACAGTACTGTTTTTTTTTTTTTTATGAGAGAGACTTGAGCTTACTTAAGGTTAGCGAAAATGAACGATGGGGTGGGGGAGGAACATAAGTGTCAGGAGATTGAAAAGAGGAATGACAACAGCATGAAGGCTCTGAGGAAATGGGAGAAAGGAGGTTCAGGAGCTACATGGTAGGATAGCCTCCTAGAGTGTGTGTGGCGGGGAGCTCACTCACTGGGACGGAGGGGAAGGGGCAAAGGATGGATAGAGATGTGACTAAGTATCAGCTGATGGATCCTGTTTCACTGGGGTTAGCAAGCAAAGCCATTTCCTAGCAGGAAAGGGGAAGAGGGTGGGGGGCAGGGGGAAGGAGTGGAGAAGAGAGTCTACAGTATAGAAGAGAGGGACCACGGGTCCAGTTCTGAATGAGGACCACAATCTAAGGGAGGTGCAGTTTTCATTCTGTGGAGTTTGACACGTGGTGAGGGTAGGAGAATAGGAAAAGCATAGATACTGGTGAAGGCACATCCAGCATTCCTAGCTGAGTCAGGTCAAGTACTTTGGATAGGAAAAGCCAAGGACATACTTACCAGAGTGTTCCTTTAGACTGATTGAATTCAGAAATAAATATCCTTCCAGAGTCTGGCAGTCTCTCGCAGAAGCTAAACACAGGGTTTCCATATAACTCTGTAATTCTACTTCTAGGTTATACACGCAGGAGCAATGAAAGCATATGCTCCCTTAAAACGTGTACATGAACGTTTGTAGCAGATTATTCATAAGAGCCAGAAAGTAGAAATGTCCATTGGCTGATGAATGGATAAAAAAATGTGCAATATCCATACAAGGGACTAGTGTTCAGCCACAAAAAGGAAAGTAGTACTGATAGATTCTACAGCATGAATGGCTGTCGAAAACATTAAGGCAAATGAAAGAAGCCACTCACCAAAACTACAAATTCTATGATCCTATTCACATAAAATGTCTAGAACAAGGAACTATATAGAGACAGAAGGTGGATTAGTGGTTGCCTAGAGCTGAAAGAGATGGGGGAGGTTAGGGACTGGCAACTGATAGGTACGGAGTTTCTTTGGGGGATGATGAAAATGCTCTAAAATTGATTGTTGGTGATGACCACACAACTATGAATGAATATTGTGAAAGTCTTTGAATTGTATACTTTGAATCCCAAATTGTGTGCTCTGTGGATTGTATCTCAATAAAACTGCTCACTATGTTTTCAATACTTATTCAGTGAGAATAGAAATTACTTTTTTTTTAAATAAAAAAATTTTTTAATGTTTTTTATTTATTTATGAGAGAGAGAGAGAGAGAGAGAGAGAGAGAGAGAGAGTGTGTGAGCAGGGGAGGGTCAGAGAGAGAGGGAGACACAGAATCCGAAGCAGGCTGCAGGCTCTGAGCTGTCAGCACAGAGCCTGACGCAGGGCTTGAACCCACGAACTGTGAGATCATGTCCTGAGCCAAAGCCAGACGCTTAACTGACTGAGCCACCCAGGTGCCCCTACCTTTTGTTTTAATACCTGGCCTTTCTTATGCACTGGAAGACTACAAGAGACCTTGATGAATTCAGTACCTCATGCTGACCACCTTCCCCTGATCTGTCTCCTCTCTCAGATTTTGGCCAGATCAGACCTGGTCACTTGCAGAAGAGCTGGGGGAGTAGGCAGAACCCAGGTTGGGCACAGAGCCATGTGAGGAACAGAAGGAGGTTTTCTTCGGGCACATAACGCATCTTCCCAGTGCCGCAGTCTAGGTGAGTAGGTAATAATAGATCACTTCGGGGAAGAGACCAGACAGGGGGTACAAACTGAGGGGCCAGATAGGAGGATCCTGATGGGTAGGAAGGTGGTTGGCTTGGGAGTTTCGATTTGAAAGAACTCTAGCAGTTAATTTAGGGCTTGGAGTCAGGGCTCCTGAATTTGGGGAGGAGGTCAAGGGGGCCGAGGTACTTGCTAGAATAGCCAAGGCAGCTTGTTAGAGTAGGTGTTCAGGTCAAGGTCTGAGGTCCCTCTTCCTGAGCGGAAGCACAGGGGACAAGACAGTTACGTGGACTTGAGCATGGGGTCAGGCACAAGTAATGGACAGTAGTGTTTCACTGCTGAGCCCCAGGTGGCGAGGCTCTTGCCTCTGGGCAGCAGTGGTTCTGGGCACTGGCAGAGGGAAGGGGGCATGTGGGGGACAAAGGGGACTCAGATGTGTGGAGAAGAACGTTTGCAAGGCCAAAGACCGCGTGCAGCCTGACATCAAGATGTCCCGTACCCACTGGGACACTCGGTTGCCAGGCTAACCTGGCACAGCGTGTTCTTAACAAATCCTTGCTGCTTCCTTTTTAAGTGCTCAGAAACCATCCTTGCTAGAATCTTTCCTGGATCGACACGAAGCATACTTGTTTGCATTCCTCTTGGTTTTAGCGGCAGGATTCCAATCTTTTTTTGTCTGCCTCAGAAAACTGGCAAAAGCGAGACACATCCTCAGTTCTAGGGGTGGGAACCAGGGAAGCTGTCCACAGAGGGCCCCTGGAGGGCCCCTGTCCCTACCACTTGGCTTCCCTAACCCTGCCCGAGCTCCTAGGGGGGCCTCCAGGACCCTGGGCCAGGGCTGCCTTCTGATTGATCAAAACCTTTGCCCTACAGCAGCTTCTCAAATACAGTTGCAAACTGCTTTTGCGTTTGGAGGAAGCATAACTCAACGTGTCCGTCTTCAGGGCTGCTCTCTGCCATTCCTGCTACTGGCTCAGCAGTCCAATCAATAGGATCTTGGACTCCCTCTGGAATTCATTCTGTTCAGGACACTTGCACTTTCCACTGCCTGAATGTTCGGTTACAGAGTCCATTCTCTTGAGCGCTGGTTCCTGCTTCTCCCCACTCATTCTGTCTCTTTCAGAACAAAGATGACTCTCTCTGACAGGTTCAAAAGAACAAAATGGGAGATGGAAGGACAGAGGGCGTTTCAGGCGCAGGAAATAGAACGAGCAGATGCCTGGGATTGGCTAGAGCCAGTCCAGACTCCAGGCTTGTCATGGAACATCCAGAGGAGGGAGGCAGCTCTGGGGGGATATGGTCTTTTGGGGTCAAGGCACACAGGACTCTGGGTGTCAGACCGAGGAGCTCAGGGTTCATTCTGGAGGCCGTGAAGACCCGGGGGAAGGCCTGGATTAGGGCAGGAGGTGATGAGGCGCCAAGCATTGGGCAGGTGGACTGTGCACTGGAGTGAGCGGGCCTGGGGTGGGGAGGAATTAGAGACTTTTGTACAAGATCAGGAAAGAGGGGACTGCAGGGAGGATGGGCCAGAGAGGCAGAAGGAGGGCATGGAGGTGACACGCGCTTTCCTTTAGGGTCACTGAATGTGAGGACAGGCACGCTTTGGCAACTCAGTGCACCTAGAAGTTTCCACTTGTGCTGCTATGAAGCCCGTGCCAACTTTGTGTCTAAAATCCATCCCCGCCCGTTAGTCAATTCCGAATTGTGTTTGGATTGGGACTTTTGATTTCCAATGAATGGTTTAACTCCTTTGGGATTATTAAATATTCTTCTAATTTTCTGTAAGCTTCCTTGAGATCCTGAGAGTGCCTACGGGCATAGTTTGAACTCTTGGTCTAGTTTTATCCTGGAAAAAAATTCACTTTTTTTTTTTTTTCTGGTATCAGGAGAGACTGTCTGGAGTGCTGGAATGAAAGCCCTTTACTGGGTTTGAGGCCTTCGAGTGGAGGAGGGTCCAGGACCAGAGGCTAAGAAAGCTGTTTTCCACATTCTTGTGAAGAATTGTCCAGGGACCAGAAACAACAGTATTGCCCTAGAATCTGCAGAAAATGCAGAATCCTAGGCCCCAGGACAGACCTAACAGAACAAAAATTTGTATTTTAATTGGACCCCATGTGATCCCTCAGACATTAAAATTTGAGATGCACCCCTTGATGCACCCCATCTCCATTGAATAAGAATCTCGGGGTGTGGCCTGAACATTATTAGCAAAAAGTGATGCTGTGGCACCAGGTCCAGGGACCATACTTTTAGTGGCAAGGTTCTAGAGATCACAGAGGTCTCTGAGCCTTAGTGGGGGCCCTGAGTAATGCACAACGCCCAGCACCCTTGGCCAGGCTGAGGAATGGCAACTTTGGGAGCTTCCCAACGAAACGCCTGGGAACCTGCATTTGTTCCAATTGGTGACATTACAGGCCTGTAGGGACATTACTCTGTACCCCGTCGTGGGCTGTAAGAAATGGCTACAGGATCCCTTGACAAGGGTTACTCTTCCTCTGGGAGCCTGGATTCATTGTAACGTGATCCCTTTTACCCTTCCCAAATGGTAAGTTCTGACCTATTGGATAGAGATTTTTATATGTCTACTGATCGATCAACCAATCAATCGGTCTATCCGTCACCTACCCACACACCAATACACATATACAGTCTATCCACTTTCATCATTGTTAATGACGTTTTTTGTCCAGAATAATCTGGGGCTGACCCTGCATTGTCAGACTTTCCCATGACGGTGGAAGGCAGGAGCCTAAAGAAGGCATGGAGTAAGGAGTGTTTGTTCGTTCTCTGTATGGAGCTGCACCTGCAAAGGTCAAATCCCTGGTACCAGTCAGAAACACCCCTAACAGCCCAGCCTTTGCGTCCTGAGCCCTGGATGCTTTAAGATTTTGCGACTTGGGGGGCACCTGGGTAGCTCAGTCAGTTGAGCATCTGACTTTGGCTCAGGTCATGATCTCACGGTTCGTGGGTTTGAGCCCCGCATCCGGCTTGGTGTTGACTGCTAGCTCAGAGCCTGGAATCTGCTTCAGATCCTGTGTCTCGTTCTCTCTCTGCCCTTCCCCTGTTCATGCTCTGTCTCTCAAAAATAAATAAATGTAAAAAAATAAACAAAAAAAAGATTTTGCAACTTGGGGGCACCTGGGTGGCTCAGATTTGGCCCAGATGGTTGAGTCTCTGACTTTCGCTCAGGTCATGATCTCAAGGTTGGTGAGTTGGAGCCCCACATGGGGCTAACTGCTGTCAGCGCGAGGCCACTTGGGGTGTTCTGCCCCCTCTTTCTGCCCTTCCCCTACTTGCACTCCGCCCCCAAAACACTTAAGAGTTTGTAATGTGATTTAGAAGCTATGTCGTGAAATAAGGTGGAAAATCACTTAGAATTCCTGGCAGTGGTCATGTTCGGCTGTGGAAGGCAGGGGAGCTTTCCTGACAACTGGGAACCACCCATGCAAGGCCTCAGATCAGTCGTTCCCGGGCTTTGCGTGGTGCCACACTGGCCCCTCCAGGAAGGCTAGCTGGGATGAACTGGAATGAACTGGAATGAGCTGGAATGAGCTGGAATGAGTGGCGCTGGGCCCCAGCCCTGGAGTCACAGACGCCTGGGCTCCCGCCCCCTAGCAGATGCGAGCCCTGCGTGAGCCAGGCGCTCTGCGGGGCAGATGGCTTGACAGGCACAGCTGCCTGCACGACAGGAGCGGCGACGCCTCGGCTGTCACCCTCCCAGAAGTCGGGGAACGCAGCGTCTCCACGCCTTTCCAGCCGCCCTGCTTCTTGCGGGTGGTTATTCCTCCTCCTCTCCAGGCTCTGCCACCACTTGCCTGCCTCCCACAGCTGGACCTCCACACGGCCTTATCCTGGAGCCTGATGTCCTTTACCAACACCGGACCGGCCGGGGTGGGGCCTGACGGGCACTGGGCACCTAGGGCCCACCACCTAGGATCCGGCAGGCGGGGCGAGAGCCGAGCGAGGTACCGGATGAGGTTCGAGAGCGTCTGCCTGTGTCATGATCAGGGATGGTCTCTGGAGACCCAGCAGTCAGGGCTGCCCAGCGGCAGGTCGGCTCGGGGGTGGCCAGGATGTGGCCATTGGGTTAGGCAGCACAGCATGACGGCCCGTGGGCCGGGCTCTGACGGAGGCCGCCCTGGAATCCCTTAGGGGCCTGTGATGGGAGCCAGGGATGGGGTCTGAGGGCGGGCTCTGCAGGACACCGCCCGGGAGGGGGATGGAGGCAAGGCTGCTCCTGGGGCCTCCCCGCGGGATCCGATTGGAGGGTGTGGCCGGCATCTATGGGAACTAGAGGCAGGGCCTCCCAGGACAGGGGCTGGGTCCCAGGGTTGAGAGAGGGACTTCAGGCTGACTTCCCAGGGCATAGCACTGAGGTTACTGGCGGCTGCCCTGACTTGCTGAACCCTGCCCCCCCTCCCCCCCCAAGGGAGCTTTGGGGCCCTTACTCCAAGAGTCTGAAGCTGAGGCTGCCACATGAATCCCAGCTGGCGTCCCTGGAGTAGACTCACTCCTACTCAGCTCTCTCCTCCTTAAAAGGCCCTGAGCTGCCCTCACCTCCTCATTTCCGTTTTCCCCACTCTGCCACCAGACCCAACGCGTCGTGTCCTGCGGACTCATGTCCTGTGCAGCCTTTTCTCAGAGTCCTTCCCAGGAGGGGCAGGGCTGGGTAATCACTAAAGAACAAGGAGGTGACACCCCAGCCCTGTGATACAAGTGGGCAGGCGATTTAATCTCACTGTGCCTCAGTTTGCTCATCTGTAAAATGGACATCATCATCACCATCACCATCATCGTCATATCCATTTCATAAGATTGATGTAAGAATTAAATCAATTAATATAGTAAAGTCTTTAAAATAACACACGGCACACAGTAAGTGCCACATGTTTGCCGGCGCTGCTGCTACCACTCCATTATTTTGAGTCTAGGGCAAACCCTCCGTCCTTGGAAAGCTCCCTTTAGCTTCAAGAGGCAAGCCCTTGGCAAATGCTGTCATTTCTACTCTGTAAGTACATTCTCTCCTCTATTGCCACAGCCTGTCATATGTCATCTTAGCCCTCATCACCTCTTGCCTAGAAATAGTCCTCAGATTGGCCTCCTTTGATGGGCAATTAAGTCCACCTCTGAGCGCCTTTCCACTCTGCCTCCAAGAGGGCTATTTTTAGGAAATGCAAATCAGCTCATGTCATTTTTGTCTTATTTGCAGCAACCCCACACTGCACCCTTCCTCTGACCCCAACCCACCTTCTGGGCCCTCTACCTGTGTGCCTTGTGCTCCATGAGGTCCTGATCCTCACTCTTTGCCAGTCTGCCTCCTTCCAAGTTTCCCCTCTGCCTGGAATTAATTAACCTTTCTGCTTCCTTCCCTCCTACCCCTCCTTCCTCCCTCCTTCACCCCTCCCTCCCTCCTTTTCCTTTCCTTCCTTCTTCCCTCTCTCCTTCCCTCTTTCCTTCCTTTCTTCCTTCCGTCTGTCCTTCTTTCCTTCCTCTTTCTTTCTTTTTCTTCCTCTTATCTCCTCTTCTTTTTTATCCTCTCCCTCTTTTTCCCCTTCTCCTTCTTCCCTCTCCCTGCCAAATAAACTCTTAGTCCCACTTGAAAGCCCAGACTGAGGGAAGCCTTTCCCAGCCCCTGGATGCACACACAGTCGACTGTGGTCCTTGCAGGCAAAGAGACGACCTTACTCACTCACTGTGTGTCTCTGGGACGTGATGTAACCCCCACATGGGCAGAAACACAATGGCAAGTTAGAGAGCGCTGTCCTGCCACCACAAAGGTGTGAGAGTGAGTTATGGGAAGTGGAGTAGACGCAGTAATTCTGATAATGAAGGAGACTTTTCAAGTAGCACTAACTAAGCAGTATCTAAAATGTCAGGTGCCTGGCAGCCCCCAGGAACAAGGCATCCCAGATGACAGCTCTGGGTACAGAAGAGTCAAGCCCCCCCAGTTTCAGCTTTGCCGGCCGTACGCACTTCTCAGTTAGGGTGATCCAGAGCCCCAGACTCCGGTCTCAGACTAGCTCCAGCCCATGCCGCCGTGAGCAGCCAGGGGCAGAGATCCTGGACTTCTCTGAGGGGAAGATGTCAGCCATGATACCAGGAAGTGGCCGTAAGATGTGAAACGGAGGGGACCAGCAAGGAAGAGCAAGGTTGGTGGGCCACGGGTGAAAGGGCAGAGTGAGCTCCTCCTCGGTACCAGGGACTGTGGTCTGGTCACTAGCGCTGCTGCGCAAGCGTCTCAGACCCTAACAGATGCTCGTGAACATGCAATTTTGTGCATAAGTCTGCAGGGAGATGGTGGGGAAGGCTGGTCCTTGTGTTAGACCTTAAAATACCAACCTTTGTTTTCACTCGTCCACTTCCATTCTGATAGCCCTAGGAATGTAACTCGATAAACCTGTTTCTTAAGATTCTGTTAAACACCCCCACCTGGAAAAGGCAAAGTCAACAGGTGAAAGTCAATTAGTCACTGCCCCCGTGGTATCTTATCATTAGTTACCATCAAATACTGTAGGACAGTGATTGGTTACTCTGGCCTAGATAAACCCTGAGCTTCTGCTGGGCAGGGCGCTCTTCTGAGTTACACCTACTCGGGAGGGGTCGTTCGGCTGAACTAAAATAAACACCTAATAACCAACTCATTTTGTGTTCTCGGATTCCATTCCTGGCGACTCGCATTGGGAAGAAGGGTCCAGCACTTGCTCTGTGCTGTGTCTGTTGGGATGATGTGGCTGGAGGCTGGGGATCATGACCTGGGCCGAAACTAAGATTCAGACGCTTAACTGACTGAGCCACCCAGGCACCCCAAAGTGCATCGGCTTTTAATTCCGGTTAAAACCATAACAGATTGCTTTTTGGCTATCCTTAAGAAAGTCATCTGAGATGAGTAGACCCAAGTACACTTGCATTCAAGATTTTTTTTTTATTTGAAAGAGAGAGAGAAAGAGAGAAGGAGCACAGGGAAGAGGGGCAAAGGGAGGGAGAGACAGAAAGAGAATCTTAAGGGGCTCCATGCTCAGCACAGCCCAATGTGGGGCTTGATCCCACGACCCTGGGATCGTGACCTGAGCCAAAATCAAGAGTCCGAAGTCCAACTGACTGAGCAGTGGCTGGGCACCTCACCTCTTTTTTTATTCATTTGCATTCAAGATGCTGGTAAGTCATGGCTTTATGGAGAGGTTCTTGAATTGGGCCTATATCTTCCTGAGTCTGTTTCATTTTTCAAAGTCACATTACTTGCTTTGTATATACACATAATATGCTCAGACACATATATGTGTAATTGGCACATGTCAACTTGGTACCGTGTGATTCTTGTGCTATTTGTCCTGTGATTTTCTCCTCCAGGGTCTCACAGTGAGGAGTTGGCTCTGCTTTGGCCGATTTAGCCAAGGGTCATGCAGAGCTGGTGACCATGTGCAGTCAGGATGTCCCTATGGTTGGCATTTCGGGTGGGGCCCTCTGATACCACTGTGCGCTTTGCACTGTGTCAGGCAAGCCTTCCTACAAAGCAGAGCCAGGCTTCCTTATTGAAGGCTGATTAGCCGGCCTGCAGATTGTCCAGACCCTGGGTTTTCCTTCTTCCTGCTGACGGTGCCTTTCGGCAAGATTAGCCCCTACCAGTGAGAAAGGAGGGGCAGGAAGAATAGTCACATTCACAGTGGGAAATTTTCATACTGGCTGGAAGCGACTAGTAAAATTAAATGTATAGATTATTTGTGGGTTTCATTATTCAGACGATTCCTGTTCCCCACTGACACAGATAATTGGAAATTGACTATACTAGCGCTTTGAAAAGATTATGGAAACACAGTGAATGATTTATGTAGCAGAGTGAATTGGAACATGAGTCTTCTGATTGTGTGTGTATGTGTGTGTGTGTGTGTGTGTGTGTGTGTGCATGCGCACACTAATAAAAGTTTTCAGTATACAGCTTCAATTGATCAATTAATATCTACCAGGAACATCCAATGTACGACATGAAGTTTGGAATTTGAAGTAGGGCATGGTCTTTGATTCCCAAAAAGCCATCATCTACACATGAAAACCTGCATCACAGTACAAAGAATCAGTGGCCACTTGATACGATGGTTGAAGCCAAGGATGGCCACACAGTACCTGATTCTTCCTTCCACATATTTAGCTCCTTTTCCTCTTCTCCCTAATCTGCAGGATAGAGATGATTACCTCTATTCTATTGATACAGAAACAAGGCTTGGAAGGTTAAGTGATTTGGCTACGATGCCGCACTCGGGAGAGGCAGGATTCAATGTCAGTGCCTTTTCGACGTTACGCCAGCTGTCTTACTTGTCATCTGTGAACCCTCAGATTGCATCCACATTTATTGAAAACCGGGTGCTACCAAAACTGTGCCCTTTTCTGTTAGCTTCATTCCTTTGGCCTGAGAAGGCTCAGTTCTGAGGCATGTTGAGATCACACAGCATGGGGAGGAAGAGTTCGGGCTGGGAAAAGTGAACTAGTTGGAAAGGCGTAAAAAACTGACAAATGGCCTGTGGGATCTATAGCAGTGATGGGAAAAGTGGGTTGGATTAGTCTGGGAGTGCTTTGGAGAAGAAAAGCTGACCCCTGCATTAAGCCTGAAGAGCAGGTGGGCAGTGCAGGGGGTGAGGGCAAAGGAGGTATTGGAAAGAGTACACAGAGGTAGGTAGAGCAACAGGAGCAGAACCTCAGAGCAGGGAAAGTATCAGTCCACTTTAAAATTTTTTTAATGTGTTATTGAAGCATAATTGACATACAGTGTTGTATTAGTTTCAGGCACACAACATATCGATTTGACAGTTCGATGCATCACTCACTGCTCACCGTGGTAAGTGTGGTCACCATATGTCCCCCTACAACGTTATTGCAATATTACTGATTGTATTCCCTATGCTGCACTTCTCATCTCCGTGACTTATTTATTTTATAACTGGAATTTTGCGCCTCGTAATCCCTTTTATCTATTGTGCCCATCCCCCACCCACCTCCCCTCTGGCAACCACCAGTTTCTGTTCTGCATTTAAGACCCGTTCATTTTTTTGTTTGTTCACTTTTTTTTAATATTCCGTATGCACGTGAAATCATATGGTATTTGCTTTTTTTTTTTTTTACATTTGTGTCTACTTGGGTTTTTTTTCAGGGTTTCTGAAATGTGTATTTATTGGCCCCAATCTGATTTGTTATGTTGATTTATCTGTAAAAGGTAAATAAAATGAGGGACACCTGGGTGGTGCAGTTGGTTAAGTGCCCTACTCTAGATCTCAGCTCAGGTCATGGTCTCACAGTTTATGAGTTCGAGCCCTGCATCAGGCTCTGTCATGATGGTGCAGAGCCTGCTTGGGATTCTGTCTCTCCTTCTCCTTCCCTCTCCCCTGCTTGTGTTCTATCTCTCTTTCTCTCAAAAGAAATAACTAAAACTTAAAAAAAAAAAAAAGAGAGAGAGACTAGGAGACTAGAGTGGCTGGAATGGAGGGTTCTGGAAGGTGGGTAGTAGGCAGCACGACTGGATAAATTGAATAGACCTAGTAGCCAGGTCAAGTAACAAAACCTTTTTCCGGGTGGGATGTTGTTTTCAGGAGAACACAGGAGTGCTGCCTGATTTGTTTATGGTGGCGTGTTCTATGAAAAAATCAATTAAATTGCTTCTTTATTTTTTCAATCCATGTATGTCACAAACCCCTGAAAGGTCCAAAAGGCATATAGTCCAAATTAAGTCCCCACCCAGCTCTTACCCCCACCCCTCCCCCAGCCAGCTATCCAATTCTTCCTAGACAACCACTCCTGGCCACTTTTGTTAGGAGTTCTTGTTTTGAGAGATTTGTTAAGATCAGAAGGGTCTCGGGGAGCCTGGTGGCTCAGTCGGTTAAGCGTCTAGCTTCGGCTCATGTCATGATCTCACGGTTCGTGGGTTTGAGCCCCGCATCGGGCTCTGTGCTGACAGCTCAGAGCCTGGAGCCTGCTTCAGATTCTGTGTCTCCCTCTCTCTCTGACCCTCCCCTGCTCGCACCGTCTCTGTCTCTCAAAAAGAAATTTAAAAAAACATTAAAAAAAAAGATCAGAAGGGTCTCATGGCTCAGAAAGAGCCAGTTTTATGGGCATTGTTTCAAGTTGTGTTCAACTTGGAATCTTTACCTGGAACCCAAAGCCTTTCCTTTGTCAGATGGACACTGAGTGCATGACTTGTCAACACCACTCATGTGGCATTCAGCACATGAGGACACAAGCGTCTTTTCAGGGCCTTGGGTTCCGAGGCATAGAACATAGGCAGACCAGCTCGAATACAAAAGATGCTTACTGTATTGTAAGGAGAGATCCCAGAATCCAATAAAAAAAAATCCAAATAGAACCAGCCTTTCAGGAACTCTGACTGGGGACCAGAAAGATAACTGGTGTTTTGTTCTCTTTCTACCTCTCTCTGTCTTTGTGGCCACACGGTGCTGGTTTGCACAACGCTACTCCTTCTGCAGACTGGCTTTTCCTGGGGAAAAAAATATGTCGGCTCCAATCCCTAATCGATATGAGCTTTCTGCCCTCATGCTTATCACTTGTGTTGGCAGAAGCTTTCGTGTCTTTTAGGGAAAAGTCTGGTGAGTGTCAGATCGGACCAGTCTCTCTGCCTGAGATGGTTGACACAGCTGTGGGGCACCCTGGCTGTCTTTGGGTCACGTGTCCATCCCTGGCCCCGTGAGTTGTCACTTGAGAGGGCGAGAGGTGAGGACAGATGGCTGCTGTGTGGGGAGCTTGAGGACAGAGTGCCTGACAGCACTTGGCTTGGCGTTCAGTGCATAGTGTGGTGCTCGGTAAATATTTGTTGGTTTTTATTGATTTTGGCCTCCTTGTTGGAAGGAGCTATCCTTCGGAAAGGACTAGAAGTCTGCATCTTAGATATTTATTCAACTGCCATTAAGGAGTGTGGTGAAGCAAAGAAGACTCAAAAATTAGTTACTGCCAGGAGGTAATGATTTGGAGCTGTGTGCTTCTCTTACAAACAGGATCAATAGATTATTTTCATTAGAAAAACAAGACCCAAAAAAATCCCACAGAAGCAGACCAGCGATAGCCTAGGATGTGTCCTTTAGATAGAATTTAACTATATGTCGACACAGGCCCCTGAAAGTGTGACAGAGTAATAAACTCTTAATTGGAAGATCTTGGAGGGTGGCCAGCCCTAGTGAGAGAAAATTGTAGAATTATGACAAGCGTTTAGCCAACTACAAGACCTACTTTAATGACTAGATAGGAATCACTGATAAGTGCAATGTTTACACACAAACAATGCTGATAAAGAGGTTGCCAAATACCCAGAGTTAATTTTCTTAAGTGGATTAAACATCCCCCTTCCAATTTTGTTGGATTGATAATTTGATTTGCAAACATATTTCTAAAATCACTACAAATCCCAAACGAGCTGATTCTGAATGTATGTTTTGCTGGCTTTAAAAAAAAAAATATTTACTATCAACTTGTGTATTTATAATTGCCAAAAATGGCATTATGCTCAAATTGTTTTCTTGGGGGAAAAATGCAAGAGAGGCTTGTAGCTGTGCACAAAGCACTTAGATTCTGCTCAGGTGAGTAGATGCACACCATTTATGCTTGGTATGGATTCACAACTATGGTCTGTTGAAAAACACAGGGGAATGGGATTCTGGAAGTCAAAGTTCTGCACTGTGGAAAAGATGGCCAGAACAATCTCTTATCTCACACACTTCCAGGTAATGTGACTTTTCCTACACTGTCAAGAAGTGTAGGGGTGCCTGGGAGGCTCAGTTGGTTAAGCATTTGACTTCAGTTCAGGCCATGATCTCATGGTTCATGGGTTGGAGCCCTGTCTTGGGCTCTGTGCTGACAGCTTAGAGCCTGGAGCCTGCTTCAGAGATTGTGTCTCCCTCTCTCTGCCCTTCCCTGGCTCGTGCTCTGTCTCTTTCTTTCTCTAAAAAAATAAATAAACATTAAAAAAAAGTGTACTGTCCCCCACACTCACTTTTTAAAAATTTAATTTACTTATTTGGGTGAGGGAGAGCAGGGGAAGGGCAGAGAGAGTGGGAGAAAGAGAATCCTAAGCAGGCTCTGGGCTATCAGTGCAAAGCCTAATGTGGGGCTCAAATCATAAACCATAAGGCCATGACCTGAGCCAAAGTCCCATACTTAACCAACTGAGCCACCCAGGCACCCTCTCTCCCCCTTTAACAAGTGGAGTACAATGGGAGTGACTCTGCCGGTTCTGGGCTTGGCTCTTCGCTCTCTGCCTATGGGAGCCAGTTGCCATCCAAGTATGTCTACCATGAGGCCACCATGCTGTGAAAAGTCCAAGCCACATGGAGACGTCCTGGAGGATGTGACACTCTCGGGGCGAGGAGGACTTTGGAACACTAAGGCACCACACAGGTGAGTGAAGGAGCCATCTTGGGAGTGGAATCACTGCTTGCTGCCCACCCCCACCCCAGCTGGTGCCACATGGAGCGGAGGTACACCGTCACCAAGACTCCCTGCCCACAAATCTGTGAGCAATGTAAAAGGTTGTTTTAGGTGCTGGTAGTCCATCCCTTGTTCCTTTGGTGCCTCACTTGGTTCATCAGAAGGATGACAATGGCACCTTTCTCTCTGTCTCATAGGGGTAGTAGGAGTAGTATCAGAGTTATGGGGTCATTTTGAGATCGTGCTGTGAAAGTCCTTTTATAGGTTAAGAATGCTTAGAAATGTAATCCAGCTGGTAGGCTGGAAAAGGTGATGGGCCTCAGAGGGCTCTCTGCTTGAGATGTATGTTGATTGTTTCTGTGTCACAGCTTCAGAAGACGTACCCTCCCCACCCCCATCATCCATCTCAGGTCCCTGAGGCTCCCTTGCTTGCCTATTCTCTGACCTGGTTTCCTACCATATGTCAGAGGCTCTCAGGGAAGGGCAGGTGACATCCTGATCCTATAATTCTGCTTCATGAGTCTTATGCTGTCGATTGGTTGACAACTCTAAGACATGAGCCCTGAATCACATTTTTCAGTTTCCTTAAGGAGTCAGTTTGTATAACTGTCTATACATGCAAACTTGTTGGAGGTTGGAGGGCATGGGTAAGAAGTTAACTGCTTGGTAAGACTATTAATTGGAAAGCGAAACAGCTAATTATGCATTATCTCCTTGTAAAGGAATCTGGATTGAAACGCTTCTCTTCCATGACCTCCGCATTCATCTGCAAGTGCCAAAATATCCCTCTTGTAGACACGTGGGAGTGAGAAGGAGTGCTTGACCTAATGATTGACAACCAGGTTGCATCCTGTGAGGCCGGGTGCATTGGCAAGAATTAGAGCGAAGGATCTACTCAAAATGCAAGAGGGGAAATCTGTGGTCAAGCGCCAATGAGAACAAGTTCGGCAGCCAGGTGCAGAGAATTAGAAATAGGCTGGGAACAGAACTGGGATGGAGTGAATGTTAAGATGAGAGAGGGCTCATGGGCGATGGGGGTGGCCAACACATTTGGAGCAGCCCAGGTCTGTCTCCTGGTGAGCTACCTCACAGTAGGGTGACCAGCTGTCCCAATTTTGGGTATGGCCCAGGTTTAGCACTGAAAGACTCATCTCCTGGGAGACCCTTTGGACTTAGACAAACTGAGGCTACTGGTCACCCTACATACTTGAGTTTTTGCCTTGACTTGACTTAAAGAGTCAGGGAAGGCAGGCACCCTGGGTGGGCACCTGACACAGTGTACACTCATTGTGGGGGCCAGAATGAGGAGCTGAATCAGCTCGTTCTCTGCTGTGACATTGCCTGTGGGGGCAGAAAGGGTCCCAGCAAATCGATGCAGGCAGGGTTCGGTCAGCTACTTCCACGTAGCTTTGGACGGTGCACAAGACTCTCTTCTTTGCCCTCCTAAGTAATCTGCCAGTGACCTTGGCCACACCATCTGTGAATGGGCCCTTCAGACCTCTCACAGGGCTCTAACTTTTGGGAGTCCTGCACCTTCAGTAGTAGAGAGCACCACCTCCTTGCTGACAGTAAATGTGTACTGACCTTCTATTAGGTCAGGCTCTCAACGTGAACACGTATCACGATCACCTGGAGGGCTTGTTGAAACAGATTCCTGGGCCCCACCCCCAGAGTTTCTGAAACTTATTACAATATATATCTGAAGTCATAACAGAGGCTGCCCATGCTGTTGGGGATCAATGCCTCATAGAACTTTCTCCTTGCTCTAGTGATTACTGTAACATAGAGATGATGGCTTTTAGCATCTTGGTATTATATTACCTGGGCTTCAGAATGCTCAGGTGGAAAGTACAATCTCACTGGCTTTTCAGAGTCAACTGTCTGAGAGCCGAATGGGGGATTAATGATTAGAGTTCATTATTCTTTCCAGAAAGCCGAATTCTTGCCTTTTTCTTAACATGGGTTTTTGTTAAATGAGATTGTACAAGAAAGAGCTTTGTAAACTTGCACAGCCTCATATCAAGTGCAAGGTATTATTATGACTTTAATAATTGCATACAAATACATTCTGGAAATCGCTGACCTCTAAAAACACTGCCAGATGTATTCTTACCAATGGCACAGTCCTGCTTTCTGCAGAGAGCCGTGAGTCAGCTGAGCTAGGGAGATGCTGCATAGGCACACCATTTTAAGGCAGCATCATGAGGGGTGCCTGGGTGGCTCAGTCAGTTGAGTGTCCGACTTTGGCCCAGGTCATAATCTCACAGTTTGTGGGTTTGAGCCCCGTGTCAGGCTCTTTGCTGACTGCTAGCTCAGAGCCTGGAGCCTGCTTCCAATTCTGTGTCCCTGTCTCCCTGCCCCTCCCCTGCTCATGATCTGTCTGTCTCTCAAAAATAAATAAATGTTAAAAAAAATTAAAAAAAAAAAGGAAGCATCATGAGCTTGTAGAAAGAGAAATGGTCAATGGGAAAAATACACAAATGCACTAAGAAAAAAGGGATCTTATACCATCTTCATTTAATTTTTTTGATGGGATTCCCGAAAGCATTGGATTGTGAAAATCTGGAAGACACATGGGTTCTACCAAGGAAATGGTTGTTCCTGTGAGCTTTATTTGGGTTGGGTGTCATTCCAATCAGCTGGATTAAAAATAGATTGAACTTCTGGCCCCCAAAGATGTTGATTAACAAATTAATGGCAGGCCAGAGCGGGGGTTCAGGAGAATGAGCTGCAGGGTTCCATTTCCTGTCCTATTCCATGGTTTGGAATCAGTGACTTGGATGTTCTGGAGAGGGTAGCAGCAGTCAGTATGCTAGATGACAACCTGACAACCGATAGAATCAGCTCCATCCCCTGAGGCCAGTGCTGGGCTAAACACAAGACGGGAATTGATTGGAATTGGAGAGTTGTGCATTTGCATTGTGTTTGCCAGTGCTCTCCAGAGGAATGGACCAATAGGACAGATTATAAGACTAGACTGGACTAGACTAGAATAGAATGGAAATTTATTATAGTAATTGGCTCATGCAATTATGGAGGCCAAAAAGTCCTCGAATTTGCCATCTGCGACTGGAAAACCAGGACAGCTGGTGGTTTCGTCTAGTCTAGTCCAAAGGCCTAACATCCAAGAGTGCCAGCATCGGAGGGCAGGAGCTGATGGATGGCCAAGCCCACGCAAAGAGAATGAACTCACCCTTCCTCTGCCTTTTTGTTCTATTCAAGCCCTCAGGGGATTGGATGAAGCCCATCTGGATTGATGAAGACAATCTTCTGCTGATTCAAATGCTAATCTTTTCCAGAATCACCATCACAGACACACCCAGAAATAACTTTTTTTTGGTGTGTGTGCTACCAGCTATATGGGCATCCCCTAGCCCAGTCAAGTTGACCATTAAATTGCTCAGGGGTAAGGGGGCCAGGGGTTGGACGGAGAACTGGTGTAGCCAGTGTGGAAACTAAAAAAAGGTCTTACCTGACCACAATCTTGGTATGCGTCAATGTCATGAGCAGTCTGCCAAAAAGAGAAGGAAAGAAAAAAAGCACAATATAGCAGCTTTAGATTCTATTCATAGAGGCAAACTGTCTGGAATGAGCAAGGGGCTGGGTTTACTCTGCCTGCCCTGTGTCCATCAGATCTGTCCTGGAAAATTGCACTCAGTTCTAGGCAGGGCTCTGAGCTTGGCCTGACATTCTAGGGCACAAGTGAAGGAGAGAACTGCTGCAGTTCACTCCCAGTTTTCTGGATGTTCTAGAATTCTGGCTCCCAGCCCTCCCTTATTGAGAGGGAATTAAACCATAAGCGGCTCTTAAGAATAGAGAACAAACTGAGGGTTGATGGAGGGAGGTGGGTGTGGGATGGGTTAGATGGGTGAGGAGGGCACTTGTGAAGAGCACTGGGTGTTGTAGCAAGTGATGAATCACTAAATTCTGCTCCTGAAACCAATATTACACTATATGTTAATAAGAATTTAAATAAAAATTTGGGGGGAAAAAAAGAAAAGGAAAAAAGGCATTTTATTAACTTGGTACTTACTCTCTGCAAAGCATGGGAATGTGTTCAGACTTCAATTCCCTTTGATGAAGCTTAAGCTTTGAGAGAAAGAGAGAGAGAATCCCATGAGGGGCAGAGAGAGAGAGAAAGAGAAGCGGACTCACCCAATGTGGGACTCAAACTCACGAACCATGAGACCATGACCCATGCCAGAGTCAGATGCTTAACTGACTGAGCCACCCAGGCATCCTATGAAGCTTAAGCTTTAAGCTCCTCTCCTGCCTGGGCCCCTCCTAAGGCAGTGGATGAGCCCAGGTAAGTGTTTGTATGGTTGTATGTTTTACTAAATCCGTGAGCCTAAGATATTGTATCTAATTAGTTAAGACTGTTACCTCTTTCTGCTCTGACCTCCCTTCCATTATGTCATGTTTCCTCACACTTATGGTGGGTGTTCTTGAAGGGGGGATGGTGGCAGTGATTTTTGACCTTGTGAAGAGGAAGTTGAGTGGCATTTTCAGAACTGAGCTCAATGGCATGGATGTGTGTAGTTGGCTGCCATTCCTAAGCATATTTCAGTGTTTGCTAGCCTTCCTGGTGTGGGTATGGCTTCCAGGAATACTCTTAGCCACCATGGCACTAACTTAACCTGGTGTCGTGACAAAATGGTGCAAGGCCAGGGTCATAGAGTGATAGGAGTGGACCCTACAGAGCCCAGAACCAGAAGCAAGTAGGCGATGGAGGAGAAACAAGATTTGAAGGGTACAGAGTCATAATCTAGTCTGTGGAAAGTTCTCCTAAGTATCAGACAAGTAAAGCTGAAAATGGGGGACTGAGTCTCATCCATGTTTAGACAAAACAGAATTTCCTTCCTGTTAGGTAACCTAAAACACACCTCTGCAATTTGGAGGTCAAGTCTATGACACATTGTAAATGAGGGTCATCAAGTACTTAAGATTTGCCTCTGAGTGAGAACTGAAATGCCCCTAGGCCTTATAGTTTTTTTTTTTTAATGTTTATTTTATTTTTGAAGGAGCAAGAGACAGAGCAAGAGCAAGGGAAGACGGAGAGAGAGAGAGGGAGACACAAAATCTGAAGCAGGATCCAGGCTCTGAGCTGTCAGCACAGAGTCCGACATGGGTATCAAACCCATGAACTGTGAGGTCATGACCTGAGCCAAAGTCTGACACTTAACTGACTGAGCCACCCGGACACCCCATTTATAGGAAATAACTTGATAACTAAACAGTACCGTTAACAAGTTGTGATGTGTCAAGAAGCATCTCTTTAACAATCCCAAACAACTTTTGTCTAACCATGCTTACTTTTACAAAAAATATTACCAATTTTTTTCATATGAAAAGACAACTAAAGATTATGCAGCCACAAAAATTGGAGGTCAAAAGTACTCAAGAGGGCTATTGGGCAGTTAAGGAATAAAAATAGATGCTGATTTTCTGGTTTGGTCGGTTTTTAAAGTTTCCATTTTGCCCCAAGTTCCTTCTTCATTCTGAAGACATATTCGCTGTGAACCTAATCTGGTATTTATAATTTTACAGTAGTTTTCTTAAAAAAGGCCTTCTGAATTGGATAAAGTATAGGATCCACGCTGGCCGGGTTTCAGAGAAGTTCAAACAATGAATGTGGCCAGTGTCTGGCCAAAGAGTTTCACTCATAGGTCTAACAAGAGAAACCTAACAGAGGACCATGGGGAGGGGAAGGGGGAGAAAGAGTTAGGGAGAGGGAGGGAGGCAAATCATGAGACTCTTGAATACAGAAAATGAACTGAGGGCTGAAGGGGGAGAGGGTGATGCTCATGGAGGAGGGCACTTGTGGGGAAGAGCACTGGGTGTTATATGGAAGCCAACATGACAATAAACTGTATATAAAAAAAGTTATGCTCTTTAATACAACAAAGTACAGAAGCAAACACGGAACTATTGACTTTCCAACTTTAAAAAAACTGTACCCATGATACATATGTACATACATATTTTGTAACAGATATAAGTGTGTATGTGTGTATGTATATAGATGAATAAATTTTAATGAATTTTCAAAAAAAAAAAAGGAGAGGAGACGAGCTGGAACAGGATGAACACTATGGAGAATGTGACAAAAACCTCAAGGGAGATGAACCAATTGCTCTGAGGGCTCCAGGGTCCCTGGGGACACCTTTTCCAGCACGCATCTCAGCTCTCACGCCAGCCCTTATCTTGGGCTTCACAACTGTCTTCCTTCTTAAAAGAACCAAACAAACCCACCCCACCCTCTACAGATCACATGCTCGGAATAGAACACTGGTGTTTCTCTCAGACTGTGTTCTTGGTCCCAGAAGGTCCTTACCCATAAGTGACTAACACAGTGATCCCTCAGACATGCCATCAAGGGTCAGACAATCCAGATGAGAGTCCTGGGCTTGGTTACATCATTGGACCTCTCCTCACCTCTACAGTAAGGATCAAAATGCCAACTTCAAGGGCTATGAAAGACCACTAAATGAGTTAACGTATGTAAAACATTGATCCAGTTTCAAGCTCCGAACAAATGTTCAATATTATGATGACCCATCCTTCAAAGCCCAATTCAAATGCTGCCACCTTTATAAAGTGTCCCCCAGCCCCACGCCACTGAGGTGTCCCTACTTTGCACATTACACCTGTTTCATTGCTTTCCCTGTGTGCCAAGTGCATTTACCGTTGTGAGTTTGCTCACATATTCATTCATTTATTTCTCTCTTAAATACTTATTGAGCTCCTCTCTGTACTGGACATGAACTTTTGCCCTCACTGCATTTATGAACTGGGCAGAGGCTGTCTTACTTTATGTGTGTTCCCTAGAGCACTTGGCCCATTACTGTGCACTCACTACAGGCTCAGGAATGGCTGTTTTCCTGGGGTGGCATTTGAGTTGTGCCTTGAAGGTTGGGGCGGGCTAGATAGGGGGGAGTGGGGAGAGTTTGTGGGAAACAACACAAACCCTACTTCTTCCACGGCAGTGCTCCAAAGTAGTGACTAGATGTTATAATCATTTGACGGAGCTTAAACATTTGTTTAATGTCGATTTATTTTTGAGAGAGACACAGAGCAAGCAGGGGAGGGGCAGAGAGAGAAGGAGACATGGAATCCGAAGCAGGCTCCAGACTCCAAGCTGTCAGCACAGAGCCCGATGTGGGGCTCGAACCCATGAACCATGAGATCATGATCTGAGCCAGAGTCGGATGCTTAACAGACTGAGCCACCCAGGCGCTCCGTCATCTGAAAGAGCTTTAAGAGGAATGGGGACCTGATCCCTGCCACCCCCCCCAACCCCCAACATGACTCCGGTAGGCAGCCGGGTTTGCTTATGGCTCCAAGATCATTCTGTTATTTGGTGACTGCTGAGATGCTCCTAGCCACTGCCAGTCGTCCTCATGACTCTGGGGTCACAAACCCTACTTAATGTCCTAGTGCCTGGATCCTGTGAAGTCACTTGTGTTTTTGGTGCACCTGCCAAAGGCCAGGTCAGGCACACTGCTTTCTAGTTAATGAATGAATGAGTTAATCATTTCTAGTTTATTGTTTCATTATTCCACTGGCGTTCTAGCAGGTGGGTCTGGGAGATGTGACCATGCCAGGACCACATCCTCCCATGTTTCTTACCTTTCCAGAACCATTCGCACCCCCCCCCCGACCCCCCGCCAGCACCAAGGACTGAAAAACAAAAAGACTCCGACCCACCCACAGGAGAAGGAAAGAAAACTTCAGCGTCCTGTCCCTCTGCCTACATCTCCCCTTCCGGATGTCTCTAATCGAATTTTTACACCTCATTTATGTGTTTTTAGTCAGCTCATCCTTGTGTTTTCTTTCTTCCCTGCCCGTGAACAGCTTCCCCTCCAGGCCTCCCACCTGTGATTATGCCTCCGTGCAGACGTGCATTTAATAGCAGGGGCGCTCCCCTGGCAGCGGTTTTGATAAAGGTGTGGTGGGGGGGGGGGAAGTTCTTTCAGAGGCGCACTCGGCGGAGAAAGACTCGCCTGATGTCACAATCCGAGAAGCTCCAGGCTCCACCTGTAATTATACCTTCTCAGCCTCACCTATCCACCTCCCTTTCAGAGGAAAACTATAGTGGGTGACACTCACCTCCGCGGTGGGGGAGGCGCCAAGCCCTTAAGCAGAGCGAGCAGCGGTTTTGGTTGGGAAATTGGTATTTCTTTCTTTATCTGCCCTGCGGGTGCTGTCAGTCCTCGAAGAAGAGTTCCGGCTGCAGTTGGAAAGATCCTGCATTCTGGCTGTAAAAATAACCACCTTTTACCTTTCTAGGGGGGTTGTTCCCAAAAGAAAAGATGCCTCCATTACTGGCCATTTTAGACCATTAGTGATATGTTTGCATTTCCCCAAGAATGTTTACCTTTCCCTGCAGGGAACCGAGGCTTGTCCACGCTGTTCACCAGTTAGTAGCTGTGATCAAAGCTCAGGACTTTAGCTCAAGGAACAAACAGTTAGGTTTTGGAGTTGAATTTCAACTCACTAATTGGCTCTGCAGGTGCCTTTGTTTTTCCTTTCCACTTCCTAAGTGCCCTTGTTGGTCTTGAGCTGGCCTCCCTGGGTGCTAGAAAATTCTAAGCAAGGAAAAGGGAGCAGAGCCTCCCAGGAGCGGGGCTGTCTCTCCCCATAAACTCAAGGTTTGCCATCGAGATTCCTGCCTAGAATATTTTGTCAGCTGGCTGTTAGTTTAACTTCTCCATGCCTCGGGTGTAATTATGGTATCTACCTATGTGGTTTATGTGGAGATTAGATGAGGTTATGCATATAAACTCAGCAAGTGCAAGGCAGAGGGTCCCTACTCATTGAATGGGAGCTGTTTTTATTCGGTGTTCTTAACTCTTAACAGACAAGTGTTGACCAAAGTCCTGCCTGATGACCCTTCTCTGCCATACCCCCCTGAGCAAAACCAATAAGGGAATACAAAGAAGCCTTCTGGAATCTTCCGCACCATAGGAAATTACTAGTTGAAAGGCCCCCTTGATGCTTTCAATTCATGATCCCACCTAGACCAGAAATCTTTCCAAGTCATTTCTAGTGGGAGAAACTTCCACCTTCTGCTTGATATTTCCAGGGCCAGAGATTCACTACTTTTCAAGGAGGCCTGTATCATCCTTTGAGTTTAAAAGTTCTTGTTCCTATTAGGCTCAGAACTAACTCCCTGTAACTTTGACTGTGCTGTGGTGGATGGGATTGTAATCAAGTCAAACATTAGGCTGGAGATTTGAATTCTCCTGCCTCTGAGTTTCTTCGAGTCTAGTCTTTTCCTTGTTCATAAAACAGGGGTAGTTCTTACTCCCCCTGATTACCTTCCGGCACTCCTGTGAGGATTGATTGGGACCACATTGGTTTCAAAAACACTAAGCAATTTAAAGGGTATTCATTAGCCTTTTGGGCAACACACAATACCTTTACTTTGTTTTCCACACGACCAACTCTTGAGATGACTTACAGAAGTTTCTAAACACAAAAATAGAAAAACATGATCATATGTTCACCATGGACTCAGCTTCAGAAATTACCAATATTTTGGCTAATCTTGTCATGTGCTTTCTTGAGCTGCTCCCATCCGCCTTCCTCCTGGGAACTTTCTAGGTTGCCAAGTGTCCCTATTGAAATGAAATGACAACAGATTGTTAGTTGTGAGGGCAGAGAGCATGTCTGTATTGTCTGTCTTGTCTACGATTGTATCTCTAGTGCCTGGTACTGCCCTGCTCTTAAGTAACAATTTTTTTCATTATTATTTTTTTATTAATTGTTATTACCAAGTTGGTTTCCATATAACACCCAGTGCTCTTCCCCACAAGTGCCCCTCTCCATGACCATCATCCCCCTTCCCCTTTCCCCCTCCCTCTTCAGCCCTCAGTTTGTTCTCAGCATTCAAAAGTCTCTCATGATTTGCCTCACTCTCTCTCCCCAACTCTTCCCTCTGCCCTTTCCCATTCCTATGGTCTTCTGTTAGGTTTCTCCTGTTAGACCTATGAGTGAAAACATGTGGGATCTGTCCTTCTCTGCCTGACTTATTTCACTTAGCATGACACCTTCGAGGTCCATCCACTTTGCTACAAATGGCCAGATTTCATTCTTTCTCATTGCCATGTAGTACTCCATTGTATATATAAACCGCATCTTCTTGATCCAGTCATCAGGTGATGGACATTTAGGCTCTTTCCCACCTCACACCAGTCAGAGAGGCTAAAATGTACAAATCACGAGACTATAGATGCTGGCGAGGGTGTGGAGAACCGGACAGCCTCCTGCACTGTTGGTGGGAATGTAAACTGGTATAATCAACAATTGTTAACTAACTGAACTAAAAGAAGAAGCATTTGGGTAACATTGTCTCAAGTACTGTGTCCTCCAGGGCAGGAAACAGGTTCTTTCTACATACCAGAGTCTAGGACTTGATAATAAAAATTAATTGCCCATAGTTAGCCGATGATGGAACTATGAGACTCCTTTGGGCCCTTGCTGGATGGAGCGTTGGGGGCAAAGTCAACCTTATTGTGTCATTGGTTTGATAAAAACGATCATTCCCAGAAGCTCTTCAGGGATTTCCTAAGAACAGATACAGGAGACACCTCAGTGCTCCTCTTTCTCAGGGCTCGGCTGCACGATTCTCCAGTGCACCCAGGTTCCCCAAAGTCAGGCAGAAGCATCAGTGTTGTTTCCAAGAGGAGTATGAGGGTCTCAGAGATCATGATGAGTCTCTTTACATCTTGTGCTCATTCACATGGTAAAGTGACCATGGGCCCACTGGGATTTATAAGTGTAACGTAACGAACACGATGCAGAAACCTAGGCCAGATATGGAGGTAAAAAGGCCTCTATTGGGAGCTCTCCAGGGCGAGGTTCATGGGTCCAAACGGAGAGGGGCCAGAGAAGTCATGCCCGGGAATGGGGTAGTGTGTTTTTATGGCGTTGGCTGGGTGAGGGGTGGATGAGGTATTGACAAGGTGATTTGTTGGTAGCTGTTTCTTGTTCCAGGGAGAACATGTCCATTGTTTAGGGTGGAAAGATTTGATGAATGGATCCCCTGAAGGTCTCCAGGTGGGGAGTGTTGAGGTAGTGAGTGGCTTCTTGTTACCTGGGCGCCTGAAGGTCACACCCACCTCTGCGGCCAAACAATAAGGAACTAACGTGTATCAAGTATAGCTTCCAGGGTGCCTGGGTGGCTCCTTGGTTGAGCATCTGACTCTTGATTTCAGCTCAGGTCATGATCTCATGGTCGTGGGATCAAGCCCTGCATCAGGCTCTGTGCTGAGCACGGAGGCTGCTTGAAGTCTCTCTCTCTCCCTCTGCCTCTCTTCCCCATTCATGCTCTCTCTCTCTCTCTCTCTCTCTCTCTCTCTCTCAAAAGCATATCTTCCAGTGCCTGGCATAGAATGGGCATGTGATGCTTTTAAACCCACACGGTGGCCTTCCATGCCTACCTCCACTGTCTTCCACGCTTGGTCTCTTTTAGTGAGAACCACTGTGTGCCAGGCATTATGGCAGGTGCAATAGCCTGGTGTCACCAGGTCACTCAAGGGAATTTAGAATGGTGAAGGTAGTGCTTGTAATTATCCTATTCTTGCTCGAGTGTTCCTTGGTGCCCTCTCAGAGGCGGAACATGGGCTCAGAAAGATCATTGTTCTGATACGGGGAGGAAATTCTTAGTCATTCATGGTATCACCTATGAAGACCACGAAGAGGTCAGCACTGTGCCATCCATTCTTATCTAGCGACCTGCTCTCCACTGCTTTACCTGCTTGCCGCACACTGGCACTCATTCAATTCCTGTGTGTATGGTTGAATTTGTAGTGTGGTTAGCTCACGGTTTTTCCAGATATTTCTGGAGGAACACCTTTGGACATAAGCAGCCAGGAATAACAATATTTAAAAAATTTTTAATACTTATTTTTGAGATAGAGAGAGACCAAATGGGGGAGAGGCAGAGAGAAATGGAGACAGAGAATCCAAAGCAGACTCCAGGCTCTGAGCTGTCAGCACAAAGCCCCATGCGGGGCTCAAATCCATGAAGTATGAGATCATGACGTCAGATGGATGCTCAACCAACTGAGCCATCCAGGTGTCCCGGAATAGCAATTACTTGTAGTGGAAGTTCAAATAATGCATGGGAATCACAAAAGTGTTGCCTCACCTAAAAAAAAGAAAAAAAAAAGAGAGAAGAAAAGAGAAGAAGGAAAAGAAAAATAAAGCAAGGGAACAAATTATGCATTTCCTTCTGCCACAAACCTTTCTGGAACTCAATGTTTAAAGAACTGCTAGACAGCAATCAAATAATGTCTTGGGGTACAGCCTGGGGTGGGGGTAATTGCTTGATGCTCATAGTGAAAGAGGTAAAATTTGCTTTGAAACTTGGCTGTTGACCATTGGCATTTCTCAACCCCATCCTGGGCTGAGCCCTGAGCCTCACAACCACATTCCCCCCTTAGAATTTCTTTATTGTAACAAAAGTTCATCTGCGGCAAAGGATTGGCAGACATAGCTTCAGATTCTGCAATGTTTTAATGTGCTCTTTCTTCCTGATCATCCATTTCGAGTTACAAGGTACTCACAGTCTTCAGTGGGTGTTTGAATAATGAAAAACTTACACCAAAGCAGAGGGAAAGAGTGTTCTGCCCCCGCCCCATCCCTCTTTTCTTTCCTTTCTTTTTACCCTCCGCCCTTCTCTCTCCCTTTTCTCCCACCCACCTTTCCCTTCCTTCTCACTGCCCTTCTCTGTCTCACTTTCTCTTGTTCTGTCTTCTCTTAGAACATTTATGAAGCAGAATGAATCATCTAAGAGTGGTGTGGATAGGAGGAAGAGGTGGGGGATGGGAGGTTAGAAGGTGCACATCTGGCCCCCGTTGGAGGATTGCAGCATGGAGCTTACCTCCCTCTATTGGGATTTTCAGGACTTTATTGGGGGCCTATGTTGGTTCACAATCCAGCTCCATTCATAGAGGGTGAGGAGGGACCATAGGAAGAGGCAGTTCACTCCAGATTGCTATGTGACAGGTTTACTAAGCAAGGGGATTTACATACAAGACTTGTCTTGGGTGGCTACGGGATGAGTAGGTCTGCACTTGCCCACTGCATCTTAAAAGTTGATGGATGTACATAAATGTACAGCCTCCAATTGCCCAGGGCCAGCTTGCAGGCCAACACATCCTCTCGATTACCTCTTCCAGCTGACTACCATTGCTTCCAAACTGTACAGACTCAGACTGTATCTGTTAGGATAACGCAGCAGTGAGGAGGCTCCCAGTGATGCCCACGCTGTTAGGATCCAGGAGCAGAAGAATAATGAGTCTCAATAAACAGCCTATCGACCACCGAGGAGTGAAGTGAACCTGTGGGTTCCCCTCTCAGCTTTCTCCCTCACTGCATTATTACTGGGCTGTATTTGTTCCCTTTGTCTCCGCTCCTTCCGGAATCAATACCCAGCAATGATTTCCTCCAACCAGTACAAATTATACACAGGCGTGCTGGGGGCCTGGAGTGACTGGGCAGGCAGTTCTCAGGCAATCTGTCCCTGGGGCGCTTTCATGATTCCAACCCTCTTGGATGATCTGACCCCCGAGTCTAAGAAATGGTGGCATGTGTGCTGGTTAATAGCCAGAGATTCTTCTCTCTAGATCTGCAGAATTCTGGAGTGACCACGGAGGACAGAGCACACCAGAAGCAGGAGTGTTGCCTTATGGAAGAAGGGAAGCCAAGGCTAAGAGCATGAACATTGGTGTCAGCCAGACCTCGGTTCAAGTCCAGCACTGTCTCTCATTAACTGTATGAACTTGGTGAGTTAATGAACCACACAAACCACACTTTCTTCATTTGAGATGAAAAAGACCTTGGCTTGTCATGGGGATTAAATGATATAAAATATTTTACTGGATTATGCTTAACACAGTTCCTGGAAATGCTCGATAAAGGATAGTCATTTCCATTGTTATCTTGTGAACTTTCTTCCTTCTATTATTTTTAAGTTATTTGTATTCTCATGGATAAGATTCTAGGAGAGCAAGATGTGGAAAGTGGGACTTTGTACAAATAGAGTAAGACTAATAAATTGAGGGTGGTTTATTCCTTCTGCCTGTCCGTGTTTCTTTCTTCTGCAGGAATGAGCTTGTCTCTTCAATCATTGCACCAAAGGGAACAGAACACCCCCCAGAGGTCCCTTGGTCAAGGCTCTGACACTGGCCGCTCTTGACTTGGCTCTGGGACCCAGCACCCATTGGGAACACTGGTCTTGGCATCTACCCAGGCAGAGGACCAGAGTCTGACAGTTGGATGTATAGGTCTGAATCTAAGGAGAAAAGGATTCGGCTGGGGACCTGTACTTGGGAATCTGTGGGTGAAAGACCTAACCCATGACTGTGTGAGTGCACAGGGAGTGTGTATGATAGAAACAGGACCACAGTGCAGTTCTGGGAGCACCAACACTTAAGGGAAATAAATGGTCAAAGAGAGAGAAAGAACTGGAGACATGTTAAGGTCTCATTCCACAGAGACCTTGAACCTAATCCCAGAACCTGTGGGTATGATACCTTACATAGCAAGAAGGACTTTGCAGATGTGATTAAGGATCTGAAGATGAGGAGTCTGTTTGTGGTAGGGCCAGTGTGATCACAGGGGTCCTCATAAGGAAAGAGGGAGGCAAGGAAGGAGAGAGAGAAAGATGTGAGGAAGGGAGCAGAGGTCAGAGTGATGTGATTGCTGGCTCGGAAGCTGGAAGAGGGACCCAAACCAAGAATGAGGACACCTCCTAGAAGCTGGAACAGACAAGGGATGGATTCCCCCTAGAGTTCCAGGGGAACTGGCCAATACCTTGATTTTAGCCCAGAGAGACTCTGACCTCCAGGTAATAAAGATTCACTTATAAATAAAGATAAACATATTGTTTAAGCCACTACATTTGTGGTAACGTGTTATAGGAGCAAAAGGAAACTAATATAGTCTTCTGGTGCTCAGTGGAGGTGGGAGTGTTCAACGTTGTCCACACCCCAGGGGCATGGGCGGCAGCAAGAATGGGTGTCATTCCAAGTCAAGGTAGCACATACATTTCCTAAATGGGACGGAGACGACAGGTTAGAGGACCAGGCTCAAGGTGGCGGGTGGGGCTTCATTTACCCAGGGTCCGGGCGGTGAGCTGGGCTGGAAGAGGCTGGGACTCAGGCTATCTGCTAGGGTCAGCCACGAGCCCAGCCGCACGGACCGCAGGGGCAGAGGGAAGAAAGGCCGGGCAATCCCTGCTTGCCTCCCAGGAAGCTCTGGCAGGTAGGCACCTGGGAAGGGGCGGGGCTCTCCTAGCTGGACGCCCTGCAGATTCTTGGCATCAAGAACGCCTCTCGGGGACGCCTTGGTGGCTCAGTTGGTTAAGTGTCCAACTCTTGATTTTGGCTCAGGTCATAATCTCATGGTTCGTCAGTTTGAGCCCTGTGTCAGGCTCTGTGCTGCTGACGATGTGGGGAGTCTACTTGGGGTTCTCTTTCTCCCCCTTTCTCTCTGCCCCTTCGCTGCCTCTCTCTCTCTCAAATAAATAACTTAAAAAAATAATGCATCTCAGTAGGAAACATGCAAAGTGACTGACCGAGATGGGGTTCAGGTTAAGGGCTTCAGTCCAAGACGGGGCCTGACATATGTCATAGGTGTCCAGCTGCTGGACTAAAGCAGAAAACAAAGGAAAAGTGAGATTCTAGGTAGATCTGGTTTGGGTGAACCATGGTGCTGGTCTGGATTTCAGAATAGGCTCCAGAGAAGGGCAGGCAGGGGAACCCAGGGCATGGGAATCAAGGCAGACTGTCAGGATGCTGGCTCGGAGTGGGTAGGTTTTCTCTCCTGCTCTAATTCTGGTCTGGGGTTGGCAGGAGGGCAGCACATGTTAGGGGTGTGTGGGGCCTGCCAGGGAGGGGGACTTGAGGTCAAGAGCCTGGGGTAGACAGCAGCCAGAGGCCAAGCTCTGCCTCACCCACAGGCTCTCTGGATGCTGCTGGTCAAGGCTGCCAGTCTGAGGACCAAGCAGAGTAGGTGAAGTCATGGATGGGGGAAGATGGGTCCATGAATATTCACTTACGGATGAGCCAACTACTTTTGTTCCAACTTTGTTTCACTGGTGAAGATCTGGGGAGAGGTGACTTGCCCAGACTCCTGGAGCTACTGTGGCAAAGGCAGAAACAGACCATGGTCTCTGAACTCCCTGGCTTGGGCTCTTCCCCTGCACACAGCCAGCTCTCCAAACTGGGCCAGGGCATGATTTGCATTTGGCTTGCACCCACGTGTGTATATTTTACAAGGCTCCTACAATCTTGGCTCCCCTTTGGTAGGGAAAATTCTATTTATGTGAACACCCAAGACCTGGACACTCTATTTGGTAAAGCTATTGCCTTTTCCACATTGGCACGAGTCATCCGGACTTGAGGTGAGGTAGAAAAGGACTGGTAATAGGGCTAATGGATTCCTTATGGACACACGACCCTTGTATTTTCTCTCTCTTAATTTACAATGAGAGGTCCTCCCATAGAATATTTCTGTGATGGAAACCTCTCTAAAGAAGAAATCAGTCACTGTCACAGATGGCAGAGGGAGACGTAAAGATAAATGAACCCACAAACCATTATTTGCTGCAGACCTGCTGTTCCGCCAAAGTTGGGGACAGGGGCACATCTAACATTTGGCGCTGTTAAGAGTCAGGCAGGGTCCCCTCCTCAGAGATTCTAACTGGGTAGATTTGCAGTGGGGACCGGGCATCCAAAGGTAGTTCTCATGCCATCAAAGACTGAGAGCCATGAAGGTAATAACGTCCTGCCCACGACAGTTTTACTTCTGAGGGTTTGATTACCCCTAAAAGGCCCCACGACCCCCTGGCTTGCAGAAACCCTTGTGGAGGCAGGAGTTGGAAACCTACCTTTTGTGAGACCTGCAGGGGGAAGGTGATGGCGGGCAGACTCCCCCGGGTTTGAGCACGGCTCCATTGGTCTTTATTTACCTGCCTCATGAAAAGTCTGGAGTTATGCCCCACATTCTGGAGAAATGATGTGATGGTGCTATATTCATGAGTTTGAGGATGTGAATGTTTCCCCTGACAGTGTTAAAAGCCTGTCACCTAAATCTTTCCAAGTCCCCTCCCTGCTCACATGCCACATGCAGGTTTCACTTCCAGAACAAAGTCACTGGCTCCTGGAACATGTGATTCCCATTAGCCTGCTGGCTTCCTCCGATGGGGCTGCTCTGGACGTGCAGACGTATCCTTCTCTCTTTCTTACTTTACTGGCTTGGCGCAGGAGGGAAGAGGCAGGGTACAGATTTTGGTCTATGATGATAGTGGAATATTTCCAGATGCTAAGTGTATAATCCCTTTGGTTCCGCTGTGCCTGCCAAGGGAGAGCATGAAACTGTGTGCTACAGAATACAGCCGAGTAAAACAAAAGTGTAACACGATTCTGTTAGCACGCTGTGCTTGAGGAGAAACGAACACAGTGTTATTAGCATGTGTGCCGACCCACTTTTTTCCCCTTTGTGTGTATTGTTAAAGAATTTTGAATGGAAATATAGTTGAAGGGAAGAGGTAAAATGGTTTGACAGAACAAAAAAAAATGTCTATTAATGGCGCTTTTCTCTGGTTCTTATTCAAGGAGAGCCTATGAAAATTGTTGATCAGTGAATACACTCATGTTGACCAGAGAGACAAAGGTGAACGGTCACCCGGAAGGGGGGGTTCCTTAATGATTCTCTTCTTTCCCTTCATGGTGTTGGCTTATTTGGGGAAACCTTTCTCAATAGTGGGAGGCAATGGATCATATGCAAAGATACACAAGAGGGAGTAGAAAAGCAAGGACCTGAATGTGTGCATGAAATATAATCTCTCATTTCTGAGCATGGATGGTCCTGGAATTCTCTGAGGTCTCTTGTGCTCAGAGCACTTGTAGTCCTTCTGGAAGTTGACCCCAATGCCTACTGATGGACTTTCCAGATCATGGAAACTGCCTTTCTTTAAGACCTCTGATGAAATAGTTTATTGCCAGACTTCCTAGGTTTTCAATTGCCACCTGCATGAACTGACTGTTTATTCCGTTGCAACCCAGTCCAACTATCCCTGCCCCTGTTGGTCTGTTCAAGTCCTTGGGTCTTGGCCAAGTCCATTCTTAAAAGATGGTCCATGGTTATGCCAGCATCCTGAATACAAACTTACTTTGTTTCCTGTTACACAACCCTTGCTAATGCTTGTCCTGCATGGTTTCCAACTATTTTCATGGACAGTCACAAAACTGTCCTAGGACCCTGGGCTCCCATTTTGGAACCCTGGGCATGTTCATAACTGCTCTGAGTCTATGATTTCATCCAAGAAAAGGGATGCTGGAGGCTGCAACTTACACCTTTGCAACCTGGAAGACCAACCAGCCCAAAGATGCTTGATGAAAATTAACCACACTTTATTGGTGTCTTTATTGAGTCTGTGTTTGCTGTTTTTTCAGAGTGAACTTCACCTCTCTCAGATAGCAGGCATCCTCAGAGGGGAGCTCAAGTTTGTGATTTAGTTTGGAGAATGCTTAGGATATTTCAGAAATATTATAGAATGCCATTGGGAATTTTTTTCCTTGTAAAACAATTTTGTTCAAACTTTTTGCAACCATTTGCAATATCACAGTCTTTTATATCATAAATCTACTTTTAGGGGTATTTAACAAATCTTTTCAAAGCCCATTACACTTCTGCCCAGCTCTCGATCACTGCTATTTGATAGTGAGTACGCTTCAAGGGCAGGGATATAACAAGCATTCCTAGGCAGTGCAAACTGAGGAAATGCAGTGGGAAATGTATGCGTAGGTTTTTCCTTAAGTCAAGAGCATAGCAAATTTGGGGTTAAAGTACCAATTGTCCCTTGTAAATAAGAATATCTTCTTGTTCGTTTCTCTTTGGTGGGAGTGACATGAAGTTATGATGAAATCACCTGAGTTAAATTTGGAAGAGGTTGTGTGCATTTTTAAAAAGAATTCTCTTTGCATTTTAAACATAGAGAAATTCACCCTCTCTTCTTTTAGCCCACACCTTTAGTGAAAATAAAACTGGCAACTTGGTGTTTATCCCATTAGTATTCAATTATATTTCCCAGATAAACAGCTGGAGGCCATCTCTTCAGTGACAAATGTGTTTGATTTGACTTAATCACTACCACGAGGCACATCATTTACCAACATTTGCTGTAGTGCAGTTTTAACAAGTAGGGTGATTCACCCTGGGAGAGGAGAGAAAAAGAATACAAAACACCAAGAGATGGAGAGGAAAAGGCAAGCATGGAATTAGAAAGGTATCTGGGCCTTAAAATAATTCCCACTTTTATCGAACGCATAATCTCGACAAGTACACAAATCACAAGGGTACATATGGTCCAATAACTGTCACAGTGTGAACCTATCTGTGCACCAGCACCCAGGCCAAGAACTAGAGCATACCCATAGTGCAGACCCATCCTTCCATACCCCTGGCATGCTTTACTCCCCCAAAGTGACCAGTATCTCTTATGCTTTTGTGTATAGTTTTTAAGGGTCTTTGCCACTTGTCATTCTAGAAGTTTCTTAGCTATCTCTTAGGAGGAAGTCCTTAGTATGCTTGTTAGCTAAGGTTTCCATGAGTTGGGTGCTCAGTTTGAGTACTGTGTCCTGAAGTGCAATTGTGGCTGGAAGGGGAGCTAAACATTGTGAGGAGGGACAAGAATCTACTGTCGTTTTCCTTCCGTGAGCTGGAAAGCCACTGCGCGCTCTTCCCTTCTGCTCTTCACCTCTTCGGAACGGACAATGGCGGACACCGATCCGCTTCTCTGGGGTGCAGCAAAGCTCTAATGACATAATGGATGTGAAGATACTTTGAGCAGGATAAAGTACTGGACAATTATCACATCCCTTACCTAATGTGATGGGGAGACATTGATAACACAGGGAGTCATTTTGAACAAGAGAAAGACAAGTACACATGTATCCAAACCAAAAGATGGACTGATCCAAATGGTTTTAAATGGCCCTAAATGGTTCTCTGAATCTGGAGAAGTGCCATTAACTTAACTCTTCAGGGTACAGCCTAATAAGGCTGGAGTTGCCGGAGGCCCGCTCCGGCAGGTCCAGGGCTCCCTGAAGGGGTAGCGGCAGACGAGAAGCAAAGAAGAGACACTCACGCAGCGCAGTTTCTTAATTGGCCCAGCCCGACTTTCTGATTCCATCTCCTCCCTCTCCTGTATCCTGTATCTTCTTATATCTCCATCTAACTCCTCTTATACCTCCATGTAACTCCTCCTTAGCCAGGTCTTGGGCCTTTATTTAAAGACTTATGACATCAAAAGGTGGAACTTTTACAAATAATTCTCAGTGATAAAGATGCTTTGAAAAGGGTGCAGAAACAGGTTTTACAGAGGCATTTCTTCAGAACTGTTCTAATTACAATGAGGTAACTTACACATCACAGGATAACAGGATATTCTCAGTGAAAAGCAGATAACATACACATTTGTTCGAACCAGTAGTAAATCTTACAACTAGGAAGATAGCAAGATGTTTCAGTGAGAAGCAGAAAGCAAACACATTTTATAACAATGATGCTAAAATTCAGTCATAGACAGGGCTAGGAGGCATTCTATTTGGCTCACAAGAGGAAGAATACATTCGTGATGGTTAGTAAGGAAACCTTTTGTCAACCTTGTTCTTTGATGTTGAAGGTGTTAGCCCCATACGCGCCCCTAGACCAGCCGGCCTTTGCATATGACTTTAAGTTGTAACTACTCTTACCCATCCTCACAATGGGCACCCAATTAGCATATGTATGCGCAGTAACTTGTGCCTGGCTCTTGTTGGTTTCTATTTCCTAAGTTAGGCTTTCTCTCCAGGCCAGGGTAAATATTATCTTTGTGTTCTTTAACCCCCTTTATTTCCATGTCTTAAGTTTGTGAAGCTCCATAGAAGAGCCTTTCGACAAACATCTGCAGTGCCTTGTTTAACTTCCTCTTCATAGAGGTGGGAATATGCTTCCTCCCATGAGGCTTCTGGGGAATATCGGTCTGATTTGGAACATTGTGAGGCCTAATCAATAGCAACAGGCTTAATTTTACACGAGCAATGAGTTAACAGAAGGAGATGCTAGCTTCCACCCCTGTGGCAGGAGCCGTGCTACGTCTACCATTTCCTTACTGTGACTGTGTCATCCAGCAAGGCTGGTGCGGCTCCCAGCATGGAGTCACGTTGTAACCTCCATGTTTAAGAGCATTCAAGCTGCTGCCATAAAAATACCATAAACTCGATGGTTTATATATAAAAACAACAACCCAGCAATTAATTTCTTATAGTTCTGGATGCCGGGGAGTCCCAGATGAAGGCACTGGCGGATTTGGTGTCTGGTAAGAGCCTATTTCCTGGTTCTGAGACTTCTGTCTTCTTGCCATAATCTCACTTGGTAGGGGCTTTCTGGAGTCCCCCCCCCTTTATTTTTTTATAAGGGCACTAATGTCATTCAGGATGGTTTACTCTATTATCTAGTCCCCTCCCAAAGGCCCTGCCTCTAAATACCATCTGGTTGGGGATCCAGTTTCAATATATGAGTTCTGGGGGACACAGTCAGTTTCTAACAGTCCATATGATCTAATTGACTTTATTTTGTTGTGTGTACGTTCCTATTTCCCCAACTACATCCACTTTATACAGAAATGTGAACTGTTGATCATTAATCTGTTATAGATTATGATTAGATTATCAGAGTATGGAGAAAAGATCAAAGTCTATAACCTACAGATAGATAACTACTTTTTCACAAACAGCAACATATTCTAATATTTGTGGTGTGAAATAGTGGTCCTCCGGGTCTTTTGCTGAGTTGCTGGTGACTTTTGGAACATAGATGGGTGACACCAGGCATTGTGTTAGGCCTTGGTGATGTAATGTTGAACAAAGCAGTTATGTTCCTTGCGCAATGACATTTCAAATTTATCAGCAAGTTTTTCTCATCTCATGTAGTTCCCTTCTTATTCTATTGTGTTTTCATTTCTTCTCCTTCTTCTTCTACTTTTTCTCCCTCTCCTTCTTCTTCTTCTTCTTCTTCTTCTTCTTCTTCTTCTTCTTCTTCTTCTTCTTCTTCCTCCTCCTCCTCCTCCTCCTCCTCCTCCTCCTCCTCCTTCTCCTCCTCCTCCTCGTCATCATCGTCTTCTTCTTCTTCTTCTTCTTCTTCTTCTTCTTCTTCTTCTTCTTCTTCTTCTTCTTCTTCTTCTTCTTCTTCTTCTCTTCCCCTTCTCCTTCTCCTTCTCCTTCTCCATCTCCTTCTCCTTCTCCTCCTTCTTCCTCTTCTTCTTCTTCTTTGTGGCTCTTCCCATTCCTGGGACATAGAGATCAGACGTGGCCTGTTGAGATTTTCCAAAATTCCCTTCTGTGCTTTAGTGATTTACTTCTTTTTAGGCTAGGTAATGAAATCCTTTCCCACTGGTTCTACATTTTTATTTCAATCGGTCTTCGATGGTGATGATTATATTTACTTAATGTGTGGTGGTAGTGGTGGTGGTAGTGGGGGTCAGAGACAACAAAGGACAGTGGACAGTCTAAAAGTGTATGACCAGTTGAGGGGAGATGTAGGGATGAGATACAGGAGAATATATCTGGATTGCAAGAAGGTAAAAAAAAAAAAAGAGAGAAAGGAGAAAGGGAAATAAGGAGTAAAATTTTTAAAAAATTTAAGTAAAAAAATGTAATAATAATAAAAAATACGTACAGAAAAAGGAGAAAAGAAAAAAAATGAAGAAAAAAAGAAAAAAATTATAAAAAAACAACCCCCCCCAAAAACCCCAGCAGCTCCCCCTCGTGGATAGGCGTGGTTTAATGTGGTAGGTCTTGGAGGCTGCTCTCAGAGGCTCCACCTTGGTGTCTGCAGATTAGATAGGCGGCACACCAAGCTCCGCTGAACTAGGAACTGTAGGCCACTCTAATGAGTCTGATCTCCTTGTGCCGCGGTTGAGCCGAGTTGTATTTTCCAGGCCTGCCTCGGTTCAAAGTTGCAGTTCATGCACTTTTATGCTACCACAGATGAGATGTATTTGCTTTGGTGGCTGGCTTCTTAGGGGGAGGAATCAGTTTGTCTTGGCTCAGGCAGGGATTTCGGCTTCCCCTACCTGAGGCGAGATGCTCAGCAGGAGGTGAAGTGCGTGTGCACTGTCACAGACCCAATCCCCAGCCAGGATCGCATTTGCGTTGGGGAGGAATGAGTGCGCAGCTGTTGCTGGAGGCGCTGGGAGCTGCTGGGAGCTGCTGGAAATGAGCTGGGAGCTCCTGCAGCCTGCGCACACACCCAGGTCTCCACCGCCGCCAACTCCCTGCTGGGATCGCACAGAGGTGGGGGCTATTTTTTCCCTGTTGGCATCCGGGATTCAGGTTTCACGTGGCCAATGCTGGGGGCAAGATGCGCCGTGGAAATGAGGTGTGTGCTCCCACTCCCAAAACTGAGGTTGAAGTGAGCACCTCTGACACCGCCGCTGCCCCAGCCGCCGACTCCTTGCCAAGATGGCGCAGGGCTGGAAGCTGTTCCTTCCCTTTTGCTCCACCTGGGTTCGGGATTTAGGCTACCCAGCAGTTATCTATGGAGTGAGCTTCTCTCTCCAAGCGCGGTTAAGCGTTCTTTACCTCTTCCCCAGAGACAGTACTATGAGTGTGTTCAGTCTCTCTGTCTCTTCCCTTTGTCTCTCGGGCTCCACGCACTTGCCCCGCGTTGGGCTGGGGCTCCCACCTCCCCTGCCTGTCTCGGGCTAGCCCGTTTTCCAATCTCCCCAGTTCGCACTCACTCACTCAGGTATCCTTCAGGTTCTCTTCCTTCTGGAGTCCGTATTTTCTCCTTCCGCTCTTGCAGATGAGAGTAATGTCCTCCTCAGTTCGATCGATGGGGCAGATGAAGTTTACAGAGCTCCCTTCCTCTCCGCCATCTTGGCTCCTCCGGAGGTTTTGTTTGAGAAGGAAGGAGTTTTCAGTCCCATAGCCTGCAGTTTAACACATGTAGAAAGTGAAATCCTTCCCTCCCAGAATATGCTATTCCAACAGCTAGCTCTTCATGACTCTTCCTAGGAACCTCCTTCCCCAAGCTTTTACCTTCTCGAATGCTTTGGACCTCTGTGCTCCCGTAGCCATTTCACCTACTATGACCAGTTATTTTCTAGGAGCTTCTAACCAAATGTTGAAGAGAGCCCTCAATTTAGGCAAGGATGGTAGAGTTTAGAGGAAGGGGACTTGCACTCTGATGGTTTGAAGAAAAATCAGCATTCTTGCAGGAGAGAAGATACTGCCTAGGTTTCAGATGACACAGATCTTGAACCAGAGAGCAAATAGGGGAGAAGGGAGGAGGATATATATCTGCTTTCACCCCCAAGGAGCCCTCAGTTGTGTTTTCCCTTCCATTTCCACAACCATCTTCAGAAAGGAAGATATCCCCAATTCTATGGAGAAATTGGTTGGCTATTGGTTCTAGTTTTTCGTGGAGTTGTGAATTTTAATTTTTCTGTGTTTTAAAAGACTTTTTAATTAAAAGTTGGGAAAAGCTCTTTCAGGGCTGCTAAATAGAGGATATTTAAAACTAGAAACTGAATGCAGCTTATTACTGCTTAATGGCATAATCATATTTATCCTTTTCTCCCTCAACCTGCCTTATTTTCTACTTAATGAAGTTCTTTGTTTTCTCTCATCACAAATATTATTTCCTTTGAATACCTGGAACTTTTCTATTTCTATTTGAATATAATCAGAAGGCTACTTTGCCCACCTATCTCCTATTGTTTCATGATAAACCTATTTAGATCAAATTGTGGTGTCTTTTTTTTCTATTCTTGATACATTTGAACCTACAACTCTGCTTTGAACCCAAATGTCATAGTGGGTAGGAGATGTACTTAAAGTCACTCCCATCTTCCTAATCCCTACTTTTTTTTATACTCTTGTGTCTTGGAAATTGCACCTTCATTTCCCCCCCTTCTTTCCTTCTTATCTTTTCAACTTCATACAGTAAGATGACACAGTGCAGTATTTAAATTACCTGTGTAGGTAACCGTCATCCTTTTAGTGTGTAGTCAGGTGCTATAGGCTAAAGAGTATAAGGTTTTTTTTGAGTTATTTATTTATTTTTAGAGAGAAAGTGCATGAGGAAGAGCAGAGAGAGAGGAAAACACAGAATCTGAAGCAGGTTCCAGGCTCTGAGATGTCAGCACAGAGCCCGACACGAGGCTCAAACCCACAAGCTAGCTGTGAGATCATGACCTGAGTTGAAGTCAGACATTTAACTAACTGAGTCACCCAGGTGCCCCAAGATTATACTTCTTGAGTAGTCTTAGATAATTTCTGTTGATCCCTTCTCCACTTGTCCCCAGAGAGTTCTCTGGTCCCTCATGCCCCCAGGATTCAGTAGCACCTAGTTGAGCTCTAGCCAGCCTCTCCCCACACCCAGGCTCACATGTCCAGCTGTCTGGCAAAGGTTTCCTCTCCCAAGTCAAAAGGACTTCTTACAGCTAAAGGCAACAAAGCAGAGCTCTTGATTCTTCTTTTCCCACCCAAATTCCCCTGTATTATGTCTCCCCTGTTCTCATCTCAATAAGTCCATTCCATCAGTCATCTAGTTAAAAACTTTAGGATTGCCCTACAGTCTTCTTTCTCACATCATGTTCAATCTACCAACAAATCCTGCCAGGTATTATTTAAATATACATCCTGAGGGGTGCCTGGGTGGCTCAGTTGGTTAGGTATCCACCTTTTGATTTCCACTCAGGTCATTATCTCACAGTTCATGAGTTCTAGCCCCACATCAGGTTCTGCACCAGCAGTGCAGAGCCTGCTTGAGAGTCTCTTCCTCTCTCTCTGCCCCAACCCCGCCATCAACATAAATAAATAAACATTTAAAAAATAATAAAAAATAAAATACATCCTAAATACAGCACTGCTCATCATCAACATCTCTACTTTTCCATCTCTGTTTTCATTTCCACTCTCACTCTGCAATCTCGTCTCCTGCCCAGCAACCAGAATGGTCCATCTAAAATGCAAATGAGATCACATCCCTCCTCTGTTCCGATTCCCCCTGGCATCTCCTTGTCACTCAGAAAGAAATGGCTTGTCCTTTCCATGGACAGCAAGGCCCTCTGTCATCTTGTTCATGGAGCTCGTCTTGATCTCTCTTATCCCTCACTGTTGTCTGTGCTTGAGACATTCTTCCACCAGATGCCCGCAGGGTTCAGCCCCTCCTTTTAGGTCTGTTCAAACATCACTTATCGGCAAAGTCTTTTCTAACCACCCTGTTCAAAGAACACCCTCAACCATCCAGTCCTTTGACCTCACTTTGTATTCATCAGTTCCTGTGTTTACTGTCTTCCCCATTGTATTGCTCACCACTACCTCTTTAGTGCTCAGAACAGCTCCAGGCCAAGGGTGTATCTGATGAAAATAAGAAAGAGTAGAGCCTCATAGGTTTGTACTTTCCGTTCATCAAATACCTTAACCTCTGGTTAACAGTCTTCACACTTTTTCCCACTATAGCAGATTCTCTGCAACCAAAGTCTCATGAAGAAGATGAATATGGGAAACTGGTATCATTGGAGTCATCTGATTGGGAAAGGGAGAGCTGGCACAGGGAAGCTCCCATCACTGTGAGCCCCCTTTACCCTTCGCTTCCCAGTGGCAACCCCTGAGTAGGTATGAACACTGCCATGGTGGCTTATCACAAAATCAATTCCTATAACCACCTTCGAAGGGAGACACAGTTACCCCTATTCCCTGGATGGACTGGATAATGAGATAGAGTAAAATGGCTACAAAAACATGATAGGATGAATAAGCCACATGGCCACAAAGTGACAATTCCTCTGCTGACTCCACATCCGGGTTCCTATCCTCTGTACTGGTTTCTTGTTCCTTCTCAATTAATTATCCTTAACTCTTGGCACCCTGTTTGTTCTCTTTCTGTATCTTTTCCTCTGGTTACCCTGTTTATAATGACATGAATTGGGTTTTTCTTTTAGGGACATTCCTGGCCAGAATTCTGTAAATTCTTTCCATTTGTCTGCTGAGGTCCCTTTAATAGATCTGAGAAACATTTCCCCATTTATTTCCTTAATTAAGATTTCAAGTTTACTTACCTTCCCTATTCCTTCAGGGACTCTTGTTATTCAGAGTTGAGATAATCTTGATCTATTTTTAGGGCTACCACACCACTCTTCCCCCCACTCTTGAAAATGGAGAGCTATTTGTTGAAATCTGTTGTTTTGTCATTGAAAGTGTTATTTCCATTCTAACATTACTGGTGTCTTTTCTTTTCTTTCTTCTCTTTTCTTTTTCCTTTTCTCTTCTTCCTTCCTTCCTTCCTTCCTTCCTTCCTTCCTTCCTTCCTTCCTTCCTTCCTTCCTTCCTTCTTTTCTTTCTTCCCTCCCACCCTCCTGCCCTCCCGCCCTCCCTCCCTCCCTTCCTTCCTTCCCCCATTCTCTCTCTCACTCTCTGCCTCTTTCTTTCCTTTTTACTGTATTCATTATTCCATAATCCACTCACAGTGCGGTCTTAGGACCTCTGAGTTTGGCCTATCCTGACCCACTCCTGGTGTGTGTCTGTTTGTCTGCTGTGCATGTGTATAGAAAGATTACACTCCAGATAGAAATGACCAATACAAATCTATGAAAGATTCCCTTCTCCTCAAATAAGACTACGTTTCTAAAATCAGTTGATTCTTTTGTCTAAAAATTGCAGCTTTTCTAAATTGCTCATGTGATATCTTCTGTAAATTCATTCTGTTAAAAGTGCTTCCACATTTCCTTTGGTAATTTTGGCCTCCAAGAGAAATTCATAGCCAGCATATGCTCTACTCTCTTCTTGGGTGTCCTGATAAGGAAAAATCTTTTTTTTTTTCTTAATGTTTATTTATTTTGAGAAAGTGAGAGAGAGAGAGCATGTGTACAGCAGGGTAGGGGTGGAGAGAGAGAGAGAGAGAGAGAGAGAGAGAGAGAGAGAGAGAGAGAGAGAGAGAGAATCCCAGGCAGGTTCCACATTATCAGTACAGAGCTCAATGCATGGCTCAAATTCACGAACTGTGAGATCATGACCTGAGCCAAAACCAAGAGTTGGAAACTTAACTGACTGAGCCATTCAGGCACCCCAAGGAAAAATCTTAAATCTACCCACACATGACTGCATAATTTAGAGACATAAATATTTAAATAGCTTTAAGTAGATAATTGTGAACTTTTTACTTTCTAGAAACCCAGTTTGCCTCTTGACCACGAAGTTTTAGGCTTCTCCTCTAGATTTCCCCCAACACTGTATGATAGAAATTTTTGCCACGCTGGAAGAATTTTACAGTGAACACCCATATACCCACACTTAGATTCTACAATTAACATTTTATTGTACTTGCTTTATAACTTATCTATCCATCATCCAGATGAGTTTTTAAGTATCAGCAGTGACGGACTTTCAAAAGGCGACAATCTTCTTATGGAGTCTTTGAGCAAATTACTTCTCTCTGAACCTCATTTTCCACATCTGTAGAATAAATGTTTTGGGTAGATGTTGGCTTTCTACCTGTGCTCATGGAGCCCTCCAGCTCAGTGGGAGGTAGGAGGGCTGCTACATGGATACAGCGAGGACAGTATGAGGTGATGTAGATCATTTAAGCAGGCCAGGCTTTTGGCTTCTCCACAGCTTCATCCAGAACAGCTTGGCCTTATTTGTTTTACATTTTTGGCTTCCATGTGTTTGCAAAGAGGAACTGTGCAGCTGAATCCATTTTTAAAACTCCCAAAAAGCATGATTTGAAAACTCCTTTTCAGCTCACAGAAAAGATGCGTCTGGTCTTTCTAACTAGCTTGTAAAATTTTAGCGAGGATAAATGAACTACCATATTTGAGACCCTCCTATGTGCCGGGCACCTTGCCAGACACTCTTACATGTGGTACATTTACTTCTCACAACAACCTCGTAAGACAGGGATTGTTAACCTTCCTTTGCAGGTGCAAAGATCCAGTGTTTGGAAAGTTGACTTGTTCAAAGTTGTTTGGCCTATAGCTGAAGGAATTGAGGGCAGAATGATACATGGAGTATCCACCTTACAGAAAGAAGGTATTTACATGTTGGCATAGTTTGAACCCAATGGGCATCTTTAAGGTGGGTCATGAAATTCCCAGTCAAAAGGTCTTCTGTGTTCCTCTATACGTTGTGAATACACAAGTCTCTTTTCAACCACAAAGGCTGTTATAGAAAAAAATCCTATGGTAGGAGAATCTGAGGCTGAGAATTCCAACTGTGAAAAAAATAGAGCAGGGGTGGGAAGGGGCAGGGTCAAGGTCAAAGCAAACCTATGGAATCTCTTTGTAAACATATTTGTCATCTTTATTTTTGCTTTCTAGTATCCGGGTCATTTTCTGTGTTGGAGAACTCTCTTATTGAGTGTGATGTTGGAAGATCAAAGGGTACTGTCTACGGAAAATGGGGACACACTATCTCTTGGCTCCTTGGTGCCAATATTAAACATGTGACTTCCCTTCTCCCTTCCCCCGCTGTCTCTTTATCTATTAATTTTATTAAGTGTTTAATTTTAATTCCAGTACTGTTATCATACAGTGTCATATTGGTTACAGGTGTACAATATCACAATTCATCAGTTCTATACATTACCTAGTGCTTATCATGCACTATTTAATCCTCCTCATCCACCCAAGCCCCATCCAACTCCCCTCCAGTAACCTTCTATTTGTTCTCTATAGCTATGAGTCTGTTTCTTGGTTTGTCTTTTCTCTTTCTTTTCTTCTTTTGATCATTTGTTTGTTTGCTTTTTAATTCCACATATGCATGACATCATATGGTATGTGTCTTTCTCTGGCTGACTTACTTCACTTAGCATTTTGTGCTCTAACTCCATTGGTGTTGCAAATAGCAAGATTTCATTCTTTTTTATGGCTGAGTAATATTCCACTGTGTGTGTGCATGTGCGAGAGTGTGTGTGTACATCACATCTTCTTTATCCATTCATCTGTCGATGGATAATTGGGCTGCTTCCATAGTTTGGGTATTTTAAATAATGCTGCTACAAACATACAGATGCATGTATTCTTTGAATTAGTGTTTTCGTAGTTTTGGGGAAATACCCAACAGTGTGATTACTAGATCATCGGGTAGTTCCATTTTTAATTTTTAGAGGACCCTCCATATTGTTTTCCACAGTGTCTGTACCAGTTTGCATTCCCACCAACAGTGCACGAGGGTTCTTTTTGGTCTGCATCCTTGCCAACACCTGTTGTTTCTTGTGTATAAAATATGACTTCTGCTCAGCCAATTGGATGCTCTCTCCTGGACCTTTGCCTCTAGAAACAAGTGAAACAAAGATAAGGATCACTGGAATTCCTGCTTGGAAGCAGCTGTGGGAGTGTGTGGCTGCAGTGAGCTCAACGAGCAGTGGAAACATCCTGGTCACATCATCATCAAAGATGGTGGTTTTACCTGTTTCTTGATCCTTGAGGATATGATTTTCTTTCCACTCTGCTGGGCATGGTGGAAACAATACCACTGTTCTGTTGCTACTGTAGAGTTACTGGTGTCTTTGGAAGTAAAAATAGGAAGAATGCCCATTCATCTACTCTGTGTTATACTTGGTCTTCTGCTGTGAAAATGGCACATTTTAATTCCACAGTCTCACAAGGACCTTTGTACCAGGAAAAGGAGGTTTGTTTATGCTGTAATAACAAACACTCCAAAATCCCAGAGGCCCCAAATGGCAATGGTTAACTCTTTTCTAACTACACGACTGTTGCAGATCAGTAGTGGTGCCCTGTTCATGTAATCAGGCAAGAGCGCAGGCTGATGGGTGGTTACCATCTTGAAGATTGCAGGTTACTGTGACAGAAGGAACACGGGACTGGGCACATCTTCATCAGGAATTAAGTGCTCAGCCCTGATGTTGACATACATCACTTCTACTCCCATGTTTGTTGGTCAAAACTAGTCACATCACTAGACTCAGATAAAAGGGGTCCAGGAAGTGCATTCCTACCATTCATTATGAAACACAACCTTTACAGAAACAGCATCTTCAGCTTCAGGTCCTATGTCTTCTTGTTCTAGGGGTTAAAAACATGTCCACATGGCCTGGCTGGGCCAGTTCCCATATCAGCCTATTCATTATCCTCCTTTCCACCTACTTCTCCACAGGAGAACTTGAACAAAAGTTCTCCCTCCTTCTCCTGTCAAAATTATAACCCCTACACAACTACATGGCAACTCATGTATAATCAATGTCCAGTGAACCAGTTCCCGAAATTGCTAGGCTCTGAATTCCAGTTTGGGCTCATTTGGAAGAGCTGCTACAGATATGTACACACAAAAGTGTCCACGAGATGTGTGCTGCACATACGTGTGAGCCAGATGTCAGCTGTTATTTTGTTCCTTGGTCTCTTGGACAGACTGATTTTCCCACCTCACTCCAGTCACAGGATTTCAAGTTCTTCCCCAGATAATCCAGCCTCTCAGAAGTTTAAGAAGTGATACAGATGTCAATGAAGATTTTGTAGGAGGAATGGGGGAAGGGATGTTACAGCATATCTAGTCACACACCACAATTTGGTCTCCTTTCCAAACCCCTGTGAATCCAGTGACATGTTTTTGCCATTGGAATGTGGACAGAAGTGACATGTATCATTTCTGAGTTTCAAAGAAGTGGGTGTGCCTTCTCCAGTGTCTTATTCTCTTGCCATCAGCTGGAAACAAAAACCTCAAAGGCCTTAGAGGGTGGCAGACCCACAGGGTAAAAAAAGTCTGAGTTCCTGAACACCACATGGAGAACAGTCATCCACTGACTGGGAACCTCTGCCTTGGAATTTTACCTTAGTGAGAAATGATGTTCAACATTGAACTATTGGTGTCTGTTGGTTTCACCAGTAACCTTCCTGTAACCAATGCAGGAGTTTCTATTACATGCAACTTAGCCAGTGATCTAAGTATCCCCTGAGACATTTTTCTTCCCCAAAGTTCATCTTCGCCGAAGTTGCTAACGTCCTCCCTTCTTTTCCAAACAATGCAGCTTTGCTAGTTTCTCTTCCCTTCCACAAGATTATGACCTTCTACTCTGAGTTTTATTTTGCTGACTACTCGCTGAAGCATAGCTATTCTATCACAGTTCCTGACACTGAATGACATTCCTGAACTCGACAAAGAAGTCAGTAAATCTTCATTTAATAGGACCCATTCTTTGAAAGTAGTTGAGAAACCATCTCTAATTCCTCAGAGTTACCTTTAGGGTTTTAAATTGTAGTCTCAATGCATCTTCTATTTCTTTCTTAACACGTAGTCTGCTGATCCCAAAGGAACTCAGGGTGAACATTTCATGTTCTTTTTGTTCCATATGCATTCACTAAGATGGAAAATCCTGTGTGGCGCTGGATGTGGCACTGACCAGGGAACTTGGAGACCTGGAGTTTATGCTTAGTTCAGCCTCTTGGCAGTTGTATGACTCTGGGTAGATTGCTTCACTTCTCTGGATGTCAGCATACAATGTTTAGACCAAGAGGGTCTGTGGAAAACACAAGAGGACCTTTGCCCTTCCTAGTTCTTCACTGGTTCCATGCTTGGAGGTGTGGATAGCACTAATTTACCATTATTTTGATTTCAAACAAAAAACCCCACAAAAACCAGCCAACCAAACAAACAAAAAAAAAAATGGACCTAACCCAATACACTGAAACTCAAGGGGCTGACTCATAGAATGATATTATTCTGATGCACATCAATTTCTTTGTTTTAAGGGAAATTTGTAAGAGCTGTTTAATTCATTTTTTCAAGTCTCAGTTGGCTTTTTGGGGTATCTTGGAAAAGCAAAACTATGAACCTTGTCTTTATTCTCTCTCTCTCTCTCTCTCTCTCTCTCTCTCTCTCTCTCTCTCTCACACACACACACACACACACACACACACACACACACACCCCATAATCCCATTAGCATAGTATGTAAAAGTAAAGTCAGCTCCCTTTTGGAGCCTTTATTTAGATATGCTTTTGGTGAGTATCTAATACTGATTACTGATACTGAATGGGGTTTTCTGAGAAGTTAGGATGAATAACATTGAAAAAAATTGTGAGGAAAAAACGCTCTTTGGGAAGTTTTTATGCAAAAAGTTGCTCTCTCATTTAGGCCGTGTGATCTTTCTTGCCTACGGGGGACACTGTGGGGGCATACTATTGAAGACACTGGAGAGACAGAGCCTCCTGAGCATGGCTGGCATCGATGAGACACCCACAGCTAAAACCTCATTTCACAGCTTGATAAAAATTAAACATAAAAGACTCTTCCTCCCACAGAAATGGAAATATGTACTGTTTTGAGTGGAGAAGTGTTACCTTTAGTAATTGAATTACTAGCTTCCAGCCCTACCTTGCTTCTGAATAATGGTCCATGGATTTATATGCATTTCACTCATTGCTGAAGAGAATTGCTCATTAATCTCAGAGAATGCAAAAACATCTGCCTTGAGTCTCAAAGCCTTGTCAACACCATCTCAGGAAGACCCTTCACTACCGGAATCATTCTGATTCTCCGTGGAGTCATTGACTCCAGTATTTAGTCAGAGTTTTGTGATCCTGGAGCAGGAATCGCTGTTAGGCTCTGCCAAAGGTGCACTAGAGGGGAACTACAAGGGGAAGAAGGAAGTAGAGAACGGCTCCTTCCTGTCTGTGCCCTACGGACTTCCTGTCTGTTCTCTGTGGACTTCCTGTCTGTGCCCTGTGGACTTCCTTCTTGTTAGTGCCCCCCAGCAGTGGTGGTTTCTTCTTGAAGTCGGGGCTGAATCCAGTTTGCAGCTTCTCCAGGTCTTGAAGATGAGCTTCAGTATTCCCCCTCAGAAGCACCAGCATCAGCTGGCTCCCCTCCTCAGGGGTTGGGGGCCTCATGGCTACTCCTCTTAAGTTCTCTGATGTTTTAATAATTCCACTTTCTTCTCTTTGTTCCTCCAGCCCTGGAGGTGGTATCTGCTTTCTGTCGTTGCTACCTCTGTCAAAACTTGCAGTTACCTAGTGAACACCTTCTTCTTGTTAAATTCTCTGTGTTGAAATAACTTTTGTGATTTTTGATTCCTGACTGGATTCTGGCTAATACACCACTACCAATAGGTTGATTTTTAAGTTTTTGAATTTTTCCCCTTGTCAACTTTGGGAACATGTTGACATGTATTTATGTTTAGTCCTATGTATGTGACTTTATTTTTACAAAAGTCGCACTACATGCTTTGTCCACTGTTCACAGTTTGCCCTTTTCACCTGATTTTAAATATGAAGAAATAAGAAATAATAGTAAGAACTAAGGAATATTAAATTCTGAAGAGTTTTCTTTGCAAGTACATATGAGGCTTCTTTATATTTTTTCATGTATGCATGGTATTTCATAATTTCATTTTTTAAAATTATTTTTTAATTTCGATAAAATTAACATACAGTGTTGTATTCATTTTAGGTGTACAATAGAGTGATTCAATAATTCTGTGCTTTACTCAGTGCACATCACAATAGATATGTTCTTTTAAATTTTTAATTTTTTTAAAATGTTTAATTTTTGAGAGAGAGACACACACACACACAGAATCCGAAGCAGGCTTCAGGCTCCATGCTGTCAGCACAGAGTGTGATATGAGGTTGAACCCACAAACCGTGAGATCATGACCTGAGCCGAAGTTGGACACTCAACCAACTGAGCCAGCCCGGAGCCCACAATGGATGCACTCTTAATCCACTTCACCTCGTTCACGCATCAGTCCTCTGGCAAATACCAGTTTGTTCTTTGTATTTAAGGGGTCTGTTCACAATTTCTTTCTTTAATAATGACCCATTCCTACACCTTTTGGTTGTTTCTAAATTTTTTGCAATTATAAGGAAATGTTTTGGTGAATATACTTACATACAAACACACACAGGTAATTCTTTGGCACATCTTTTAGCATATATCTTTAAGATAGATTCCTAGTATTGAAACAGTTTAAATAAAATGCATATTAACATTTTTGGGGGTAGTGCATGCATTCAGAACCCTCAAAAAAGGCTTTATTTACCATTTAATATTACCACCAACAATATATATGACTGTGCCTCAAATGAAAAATCCAGTCTTTACTATCTGGGAAAAACACAGTCTACATACCGTGTGTTTTGTTTTTTGTTTTACCACTCACACAAACACTTCTGACATTTCTGGTCATAAAATTGTGTGGAGCTTTTCCTGTACCAAGCAATTCTCTGTGACACCAACTGGTTGTTCTACAATTTAACTCAGTTCTGACGCTATCTATCTGGAAATAGCATCAGGTCCCAAAGGTCAAGGACTCAGTTCACCAGCTTGTCCCTTTACCCTTCCCCCATACACACATGCTTCAGAGGCAAGTGGCAAACCCAGACTGTCACCTGTCTTTTGGACCAACCAGCTATAAATCAGAGGTTCCAATGATCCCCTCCTGGGGGTCAATTAATTTGTTAAAGTGGCTCACAGAACTCATGGAAATACTCACATATGTTTATTAGTTTATTAAAGGACATGATAAAGTATACAGATCTACTGCCAGCTGAAGAGATACATAAAGCAGAGTCTGGGAGGGTCCTGAGCATGGAGTCTCTGTCCCTGTGGAGTTGGGGTGCATCCCCACTCCCTGTCCGGATGTGTCCGTTCACCGGCTGCTCTCTGAAGCCCCTAGGATCGGGATTTTATGGAGACTGTCTCATGTAGGCATGATCAGTTATTAACTCAACTTCCAGTTTATCTCCCCTCTCTCTGGAGGATGTGGGGTGTGGCTGAAAATGCCAAGCTTCTAATCACAGCTCAGTCTTTCTAGTGACCATCCCCAACCAGAAGCCATCCAGGAGCCCACCCAGAGTCACCTCATTAGACCAAAAGATGCTGCTGGTGCTCTTATCACTTAGGGATTTGCAAGGGTTTCAGGAGTTTTGTGCCAAGAACTGGGGGCAGTGACCAACATAAATATGTTCTGTTATCCACAGAAAACCCATATGCTTTCTCTTTCTTTATGAATCCCTGAAAGTCTCTGGTCTGCCAATGGCACACTTTACTTTCTCATATCCAGTGATCGTATTGATTTTCTGTTTCTTCCTGTGTAACAGGAAGGACCCAAGCATGTGTTCAGCTGGTTTCTTAACCCAATTTCCCCAAATATCATTTTTCACCAGTGGCCTTGATATTTTCCTCCCTGTAAATCTTAAAAAAGAGTTTAACATTTATTTTTTGAGAGACAAAGAGAAAGACACAGCCTATGCAGAGGAGGGGCAGAGAGACGGAGACGTAGAATCTGAAGCAGACCCGGGCTCTGAGTTGTCAGCACAGAGCCTGACGTGGGGCTCAAACTTATGAACCATGAGATCATGACCTGAGCCAAAGTCAGATGCTTAACCAGCTGAGCCACCCAGGCACCCCATCTCCCAGTAAATTTTAAAATAGTCTGTTGCCAATTATCTTGCTTCCAGGGCAATCTTGAAAACATTTTGGATTTTTCTCACCCAGGTAAATTGACTTGACCATTTTTCTCTAGATGAATGAGTTTCTCTCTCCTCATAAGGAGTATTAAGGAGGAGTCTTATGGCCTCCTAATTCCTAATAAGGAATCCTCACAAGGACTATTAAGGAGGAGTCTTATGGCCAAGAATTAATAGTAACTCTAATAAAAAATAACCAACATTTGTTGAGCACTTATTATATGCTTCACATTACGTGAAACACTTTTACATCGAATCTGTGATTTAATACTTAAAGCAATTTTATTTTATAGATGTGGAAACTGAGGATTAGAGGAGTCAAATCACTTGCCCAAACCACACAGCTAGCCAGTGTCAGAACCACAGCATAAATCCAAGCACTTAGACTTATTATTTTTTTTACTATTGAATCACAATCAAATGCACTTAGTTAACCCTTGAACAATGCAGAGGTTAGTGGCACCGACCCCCCACACAGTAAAAAAATCTGCACATAACTTTCAACTCTCCCAAAATGTAACTACTAATAGCCTACTGTTGATAGCAAGCCTTACTAATAATATTAACATTTGATTAACATGTATTTTGTATATTATATGAACGATATGCTGTATTATCATAATACAGTAAGCTAGAGAAAAAATATTATTAAGAAAATCATCAGGAAGAGAAAATTCACCATATTTATCCCCAAAAATCCACGTATATGTGGACCTATGCAGTTCAAACCTGTGTTGTTCAATGGGTCAAACTGTATATTAATTGAACACTTAGTGTGGTAGCCAGCTTCCAAGATGGCCTCCTGGTATTCACCAGAATGTAGTCCTCTACCAGAGTGAATAAGACTAAACTACATAACCAAGAAGACAGCATAGAAATAACAGTATGTGGACAGTCTCATGAGGGACCTAGAATCAGAACCACTCCCAAATTTCTGGCACACATAACTGTATAAGATAATTCACATTTCTTGTCATTTTATGCAACAACCTCTGGAATAATTTGTTACACAGCAATAGATAACTGTTACATTTAGTATGTGTCTGGCATAGACGTTGGAGACATAGAAGTCAATAATACAAAGTTCTTGCTCTCATGGGACTTAAAATTGTGTGCAGAAAAAGGGTAATAATCCAATAGAGATGGTTAATTTAATGTGTTAATTGACTGCACATGGGGTGCCTGGATTAAATATTATTTCTGGGTATGTGTGTGAAAGTGTTTCTGCATGAGGTTAGAATATGAACTGGCAGACTCAGGAAGGTAGGTCTGCCTTCCTCCATGTAGGTGGGCATCATCCAATCCACTTAGGGCCTGAGCAAAACAAAAGGCAGAGGAAAGAGAAATTTACCCTTTTTTTCTGTCTCACTGTTTGGACTGGGACATCTTATCTCATCTTTGTCTGGTCTCAGACTGAGATTTATACCATTGGCTCTCCTGGCTGTTAGGACTTCAGACTTGGACTGAATCACCAGTTTTCCTGGGTCTCTAGCTTGTGGATGGCAGATTGTGGGACTTCACAGCCTTCATAATCACATGAGCCAGTCTCTTAAAATAAACCTATATCTCTGTCTCTATTTGTATATCTATCTATCTATCTATCTATCTATCTATCTATCTATCTATCATCTATCTATCATCATCTATATCTATTTCCTATTGGTTCTGTTTCTCTGGAGAACTCTAATACACCAATAAATAAAGGCTAGGTAATCCAATAAATAATAATCTAAGAAGAAATATAAGCTTTATGCATATATTCAAGTACAGCGAGTTGATGAAGTCATATAATTTGGGTAAGTGGTGGAAATACTCTCTGAAGTGGTAATATTTAGGTTGGGATCAGCAAGTCAGAGGAGCCAAGAAGGTGGAGAGCATAAAGGGAGAAAGAATGACTAGTGGAAAGACCCAAGTAAAGGAAGGAGTTGGCCAGTGTGGTTGATCAGTAGAAAGAGGAGGGCAGGGTGGAAATGAGGTCTAAGAAGAGACAGAGGCAGGTCATAAAGGGCCCATGGCATTGTCAGGAGTTTGGATTTTTAAAATTGAAATATATTTGACATACCATATTATATTAGTTTCAGGTGTACAACATATTGATTTGATAAATCTGTACATGACTCAATGATCAATTTAATAAGTGTATTCTCCATCTGTCACCAATGTTATTAAAAAGTTATTGATTATATTCCCTGTGCTGCACTTTTTGTCCCTGTGATTTATTTATTTATTTATTTTAATGTGTATTTATTTTTGAGAGAGAGAGGGAGACAGAGCATGGGTGGGGGAGGGGCAGAGAGGGAGGGAGATGAAGAATCCGAAGGAGGCTCCAGGCTCTGAGCTGTCAGCACAGAGCCCAATGCGGGGCTCGAACCCACGAACAGTAAGATCATGACCTGAGTCGAAGTCAGATGCTCAAACACCTGAGCCCCCAAGCGCCCCGAACTTATTCATTTCATAAGTGGAAGTGTGTACTCTTAATCCCCTTTACCTATTGTGCCCTTTCTCCCACCTACTTCCACTCCAGCAGCCACCAGTTTGTGCTCTGTATTTAAGAATCTTTTGTTTTGTTTTGCTTGTTTATTCATCTGCTTTTTGTTTTTGCTTTTTTAGATTCCACATATAAATGAAATAATATGGTATTTGTTTTTCTCTAATTGACTTACTTCCCTTAGCATAAAACTCTAGGTCCATTCATGTTGTTGCAAATGGCAAGATATCATTCTTTTTTATGGCTAAGTAATAATTCACTGTATATACATACCACATCTTCTTCATTCATTTATCTATTACTTTTATTTTTTTAATGTTTATTCATTTTTGAGAGAAACAGCAAGAGCAGGGGAAGGGCAGAGAGAGAGGGAGACACAGAATCTGAAGCAGGCTCCAGGCTTTGAGCTGTCAGCACAGAGCCTGATGTGGGGCTTGAACTCATGAACCAGAAGATCATAACCTGAGCCAACGTTGGACACTTAACTGACTGAGCCATCCAAACGCTCCTCCATTAATCTATTAACGGACATTAGGTTGCTTCCAAATATCTGTTAGCTATTGTAAATAATGTTGCAAGAACATAGGGGTGCATATATATTTTCAAATTAGTATTTTCATTTTCTGTGGATAAAAACCCAGTAGTGGAATTTACTGGTCAAACAATATGTCTCTTTTTAAATTTTTGAGGAATTGCCATACATTTTTCCACAGTGGTTGTACAGTTTACATTCCCACTAACAGTGCACAAGAATTTCCTGTTTTAGGAGTTTGGATTTTCTTATATGTACAATGGGAAGCTGGGGAAGCAAGTAAGTGGTCCAACCAGAATTAATTATTAAAGTAAAATTCTGACCTTGGTATGGAGAATGGATTGCAATAGGGAAAATGTACACAGATATCCTGATGATGGATGGAAAGGATGAGACAAAGAGAGACCAACTGAGGATTTAGAGGAACATCAAACTCTTGATTTGAGCAAGTGGGTAGATGGTGGCAGTATTTCCAAAGGGGAGAAGTCGGGAGGAGAAGGCTGGTGGGGGGTGGTGGTCAAGAGTTTCATTTGATCACGTTAATTTTGAGATGTTGGTTTGGCCATGAAGGGAAGGCCTGGGGTTTCTAGGGGAAGTCAGGGCTAGAACTAGATTCAGGAGAGGCCGTTCTTAACCACTAGATGATGAATTGCACGAGGGCTACAAGGGGTATTAAGGTCATTTTCAAAGAACGGTCTCTACCCGTGGATGGACGAGTCAGGGAGTAGGTGAGTGATTTGCTTAAAGTCATACCTGGCTCAGTACCAGCAACTGCATTTTATAGTTGTCACATGTCTTTGGGGGAACAGCAACCTGTCTATTCAACGCGAGTGCCCAGCACTTCCAGGGACAGAGTATGGCTGTAGCATGTTAAAATTTTAATGAAGGCACTCCAGAAGGAGGAGATGTGAATATAACCTTGAAACTATTCGGAAGGAACATGTGGCTCTAAGGTATAGTTTGTAATAAGGTGCTTAATTCAATAAACATGTACGCCAGGCCACCCTCTCCCTCTCTTCCTCCCTCAGGTCTTATCTTTCTTTTCTCCCTCCTGTTCCTCTGCAAGTGCTTACCCAGGCCCCACAGTGTGCCAAGCATTGTTCTGGGCATTGTGAATACACCTAAAGCTACTATTCTTATGGACCTACCTCCTGGCTAAGGAGTCATGAACTTGAGGACATGGACCAGCATTGCCTTTTTCTTTTAAATTATTGTGGTAAAATATACAAAACAAAAAATGTCACCATATTTGCAATTTAAAGTGTATATGCAGCGACATTTAGTACCTTCTGAATGCCATGCAACTATCACCTCTATCTAGTTCCAAAGCTTTTTCATTACCCTTAAAGGAGACCTCATGCCCATTAAGCAGTCATGTCCTTTTTCTTGTCCCAGCCCCTGGCAACCACAAATTTGATTTCCATTCAATCTGTGGGTTTACTTCTTTTGGATATTTCATATAAATGGAATCACAGATTACGTGGCCTTTTGTGTTTGGCTTCTTTCACTTAGTATAATGTTTTCAAGGTCCATCCGTGTTGTTGTATATATCAGTTCTTCACTCTTTTTCATGGCCAAGTAATACTCCACGAATGGCTAAACCACATTTTGTTTATCCATTCATCAGTTAAAAGACATTTGGATTGTTTCCACTTTTTGGCTACAGCAGATAGTGTTGTATGAACCCACTTGTACAAGTTTTTCTTTGGCCGTCTGTTTTCAGTTCTTCAGGGCATATGCCTAGGAGTGGAATTGCTGGGTCACGTGGTAATGCTGTTCAACTTATTGAAGAGTACTAAACTCTGCTCCAAAGTACCACATTGTTACATTCTCGTGCTTCCTGGCAATGCCTGGCTGAGTCTAGAACACAGTACTTGAAATATGAATCCTTCAAGGCCTGTATTTGCTTCATATTTCTCTCTGTCTGTGTGATCCACACATATTGAAAGATCTGAGTTATAAATCTTTGAAAATTGGGTCTCATGATGGAGAATGATAGTAAATCTGGTGGTGCTTCTTGGCTCTGAAGTCATTCTGATAATAATGTTTAATTTGAAATTTCAACAAAATATCTTGAAAAGGAAGAAAAGTCAGTGATAATTCTACCATCCTCATTATGATAACAATTTTCAATTTTCAGTTCTGTTCCAGTAGGTCTCTATATACTATATACTTATAATCAGAGTATATACATAAATGCAAATTCTGAATTTCTTAATTAATGCTTTACTAGAAAATTTCTATGTGACATGTTCTTCATAATTATTTTTAGTGGCTGTATAATATACCATCACACTAATTTCTCATACCTTATTTAGCTATTCTAATATCATTAGGTATTTAGATTATTTGCAGTTTCTCAATATTGGATATTATTTGGGGCATGTAGGTGGCTCAGTCAGTTAGGCGTCTGACTTTGGCTCAGTTTATGATCTTGTGGTTTGTGAGTTCAAGCCCCACATCAGGCTCCATGGTGGCAGCAGAGCCTGCTTCTGATCCTTGTCCCCTGCCTCTCTCTACCCCTCCCTGGCTTGCGCTTTCTCTCCCTCCCTCAAAAATAAATAAACATTAAAATTAAAAAAAATTGGCTATTATTCTGAGATCCTTATTCTAATGCATATAGATTTTTGTTTCTAAGTAATTTCTTGAAAACTAGTCCCTTGAGTGAAAAGGTGTATTAACTTGTATTACTCCTTTTTTATTTTGTTTTGTTTTAAGTAGGCTTGGTGCCCAGCGTGGAGCCCAGATTGGATCTTGAACTCACGATCCTGAGATCAAGACCTGAGCTGGGATCAAGAGTCTGAGGCTGCACCACCCAGGTGTCCCTATTTGTATTGCTCCTGACGCTCGCCACCGTGCTGTCAGAGTGGTTGCCCCTCCATAAAATGCTATCAGGGGATGCTTGAGTGTTCTAGTTACAACACAGTTTCATAAAACCATCTCTTTCTTTCTTTCCTTCCTTTCAATTACGTAGTGGTAAAACGGCACTTTGGTGCCGCTTTGATGACCATTTCCTTCCCTTGCCATTACTTCAGAAGTGTTCTTTCCTTCCAGGCTGGTCTGAAGAGGAGAAAATCTATAAGAAAATGACAAACAAATGGCAGCGGGGGAAGATCAGTGGGGTTAACACAAACCTTACAGGGCCTAGGAGGTTTCAAGGACCAGTTAGCCCAAAGGCTGGTGCATACGAGCCCTTGTCAAAGGCTGATCCATCCTGGGTCCCTTCCAGAGCCAGGTGTCAGGAGCGCAGCCTTGTTCTCATGGCAAAAAGAGGAAATAGAAAGGAGAGACCCAGCTTCTTATTTCTTTCACTACCTGATCCTCATTAGGTTTGAAGCAATTCTTTGTTGTTGTTTAAACTGGTTCTTTTGTTCAGCGTGAAACCTCCCTCTTTGCAGGAAGAGAACCGTAAGGCTAGCGGTAAGTTAGACGTGTGGGACCCTTACCCCCTGCCGGGTGTGAATGCGGGATCCATGGGCAGGTGACTAACGTGTGCCCACTGCCACGGGAATGGACTTGCCCACCTCCGCCCTCTGCAAGGGCAGTTCCGGGGCCTGGATGGAAGGTCTCTGTACTGCCCTTGTTTGATTATAGCCAGGAGCACCGAGGGAGGGGTTAGGGCTCAGCCTCTGCGGAGAAAGGCTCCCTTCTCCCTTGCTAGTTGCAATTTAATGCAATCCAGCCCTCACATCAGTTCTTTCTTTTTTATGATGTAAACTATACATAATAAAAACTTTGCCACCTTACCCATTTTTAGGTGAACCGTTTGGGGATATCAAATATGTTCACACTGCTGTGTGGCCGTCATCTCTGTCCATCTCATGACCCTTTCCATTTTATGCCACTCAAACTCTCTACCCCCAAAACAAGAACTCCCGTTCCCCTTCCCCCAGCCCCTGGCACCCTTCACGCTGCTTTCTGTCTCTATGAATCTGTCTACTCTAAGCACCTCATGGGGGTGGAATCATAGGGTATTTGTTTTTTTGTGACTGGCATATGCCACCAAGCACAATGTCCTCAAGGTTCATGCACCAGAGCAGGTGTCAGAATTTCCTTTCTTTTTTTAAGGCTGAGTAATATTCCATCGTATGTATATACCACTCTCTCTGCATGCATTCAGCTGTCATGGACACGGGTTACTTTTGCCTTTTGGTTACTGAGACTGATGCAGCTGTGAACACGGATGTACAGATATTGCATTGAGTCCCTGCTTCTAATTCTTTTGGGCACATATGCAGAAGTGGAATTGCTGGATCCCATGGCAATTCTGTTTTTTATTTTTGGTGGACCTCCACGCTGTCTTTCCTAGCAGCTGCAACATGTATGTTTCCACCAGCAATGCACCAGGAATTACCTTGCCCTTTCTAAATTCCTGGGATTATGTAAATGTGGCAAGATAGAAAGAGCCTGACTTTTTCATGTGTCCTCACAGAGCCGACAGGAGAGATGAACTTCATGCCAGCTGCGACAGGCCAGATCAACTGGGTCAGATCGGCTCTCTGTTTCTGCAAAATGCTGGAGTGGTGGTCCTTTGGATACAATGCTGTGTCTCTAGTGTTGATACCTACAGCCACTCTTGGGAGGCCCAAAAGGTCTATTCTTTAATAACCTGATTATGGCTTTTTAATATTTTAATTTAGTGTAGCAGCAAGATTTATAAGCTTATTTTAGACTGTGAAGAATGAGGTCTCTTTTTATTTGTCTTAGAACCGTTTCAGCCTTCATTGGGTACTCCAAATTCTAGTGGTTGCCAAAAATGTGTTCTCCACGGTTACATATCTAATGAGATTATAAAAATAGTGGTGTCTCACTGCTTCTTCCTAGATAGCATGTTCTATTTTCTTTTTTTCAATGTTTATTCATTTTTTGAGAGAGAGAGAGAGTAAGACAGAGTGTGATGAGTGGGGAAGGGGCAGAGAGAGACGGAGATGCAGAATCCAAAGCAGGTTCCAGGTTCCGAGTTGTCAGCACAGAGCCCGACATGGGGCTTGAACTCACAGACTGCGAGATCATGACCTGAGCTGAAGTTGGACACTTAACCGACTGAACCATGCAGATGTGTTCTCAAAATGTGTTCCTTAAAAACACCAGTTCTTCAGGGTATTAGTGGACAATATAAAGAGATTCAGATGTTAGATTTCTGTCTAATTACATGGGTGATCATGTGACTTTCAAAAGGGGACTCTACCTTGTATCAGCTCTCGCACTCACTTACCTTGGCATCACTATTTTTGGGGATCATCTCAAAGTACTAGTATTGCTCGGGACATATTTTGAAACACACTCTTCTATGCAGACAGAGCCCCATATTTAATTTTTTCTTTACATGGGAATTTCTGTATTCCATGGGGAAGCCACGTGACTGTTTCAGATGCCAGCAGAACCAGGTCCAAATGCTGCCTCTTCTGTATCTTAACTACATTCACGTGGGAGAATTCTTTAATCTCACCAAGCCTCAGTCTCTTTCTTTGTAAAATGGGGGACATTTTAGCCTCCTCACAGAATTAAGTGAGATAAACAACAAGATTTATCTTCTTCTTCCGATCATTGTGCCAGCGGAGCTGTTGGCCCTGTTAGTTGCAACCCTACATCCACCATTGAAAGGTAATGCTTTTTCATGGTTGTTGAAGACGCTATGTTCTTTTCTTGGGTGGTAACAGGTTCTTTCAAGCCTATTAACTAAGTTAAGATTGTTTTTTGTCAGATGCTACAACTCATGAGCCTGTGCAATTGCATCTATGAGCTCAGCCCTCTGGTCTGACATAGCACCAATACGGTAGAAGGCCATCCTGTACATTCGTCTGCGTGTTGCGGAAACCCACAAAAGTCTGTTCCTTTGCTTCCCCGTCAGTCACCGTGCTAGCTCTTGTCTGACATTGACCGGCAGAGTCGGATTCTCTCGCTTGTTCTGAGGATATTTGATGTCTCCTGACATGTAGACCTGGTATCTGATCTCCCCTCCATTTCTCCTTTGCAGCCTCCCATCCCCAGATGGCTTTACTGACTATGTTCCTGGTTTCTCTTGCTGTCTTTCTGTGCTCACCCAGTACCTGTGCATTTCTTCCACTCCACTGGCCCTTTGTTAGCGCCGACAGCTGGTGGAGACCTGGCCTTCCTAGATAGATAATTTTTCTTTCTACTATTGTGCCTTTGTGAGCTCTCCTGCATTCATTCAGCGAATATTGACTGCATGCCTTATGTGGTAGATCCAAAGATGGCCACGCACTGTATTTCCAAGGGGCTCCTTCCAAGCAAGAGTGGAGGGTTGCTCTCCTTTCTTCTCTACTGACTTGTGACCTGCCCTGGCCAACAGAATGCAAGAGTATGTTTTGGACCTGCATCTTGAGAGGCTTAGTAGCCTCTGCTTTTGTTCTTTCTTGGAAGTTTCAATGAAGACACTTGGAATAGATGAATGAACATCGAGAAGCCAGAGAGAGGTTGCATGGTGGAAAATCAAGATGCCCCAGCTGACAGTGCTAAAGCTCCAGACATGCAAGTGGACCACCTGGAATGTTCTAGCACCATCCTGACTTTAGAAGAAAGCAGCTTCATCAGTGACCATGCAAAGAAAAACAAAAACAAGAACAAAAACCCTGCTCAGCCGAGCCCAACCAACCACAGAATTGGGGGAAATAACAAATCATCACTGCATTAAGCCAGGGGCTGGCAAACTTTCTGTTAAGGATCAGATGGTGAAGAGTTTAGGTTTAGAAGAAGGACTTTATAGTCTGTTGCAACCAGTCAATTCTGCCTCGGCAGCCAAAGCATCTGTAGACACTATGTAAATAAATGAGTGTGGCTGTGTTCCCATAAAACTTTATTTACAAAAAGAGTTGGCAGTCTGGATTTGCCTGCAGACCATAATTTGCCGACCCTCATGTTAAGCCACTAAGTTTTGGAGGGGCTTTAACCAACGTGATAGATAGCAGAAGCAGCCTACCCGTAGGCTCCGGGCACGGTGGCTGTTGTTGAAACACAATTGTCGAAATGACAAACTCATTCCTGCCTTCAGGGAGCTTGCCGCTTGTCCCAGTTTTATGGAAAAAGAAATCAGAGCCCATAACTCCTGTCCAAATAGTCCCCAAGCCTTAAATCCACCTGGTAAGAATTCAGTAAAATGGACAGCTGTGGAAGGAACCGGCTGACACAGAAGCTGATGTGTGTGTTGACAGCTACTGCCACACAGCAGATGCTCCAAAACTCAGAGGCATGGGCAGCTGTTTGATTATGCTTATGAAAGCCGTGGGTCAGGAAGTAGAGAGGGATGGCTTGTCTCTGACCCACGGTGTCTCCATTTCAGCCAGAAGACTCCAAGCAGGAGATGATCTGTCATCGTGTGGGGACATCCTCACGCAAGTGTGTGGTTGTCCTTGCTGGCTGTTGGCTGGGTTCACAGCAGGCACATCTGCTGGACCAATCTCGTGGCCTGAGTTTCCTCTATCAGGGTGGCCACAGGTGCTTCAGGACTCAAAAGGGAGCGTCCCAGTGAGCAAGATGGAAGCCTTGGTAGGGTATCGTGACAGGGTGTTGTTTCCAGTGTGTTCTCTTTGTTCTATCACTAAGATCAGTTCTGATTCAGGGGAAGGAGGCACAGATACTGCTTCTCTATGGGAAGAAGGTCGAAGAATTGACAGACATGATGACACTTCAGGATCCGATATCCGTACATAAAGAGGATTGAATGACTCAATTTTGAACAGGCCTGTGAGTGCTGAACATTTCTTGTCAAGCCTGATCTGAGTTCCTAATGATTTGCTCATTATGGCTTTGGAGAATAAATAGCACAGGAAATTATGCTCGCAGATGCTGTGCTAGTCCTTCCTGCATAGGGCCCGGGTTGGTTGCCTTTCACAGCAGCTCAGTCCAGTGACCGGGAGCATGACTGTCCTGAACTACTGTCCCTGCTCTGCCTTGTGCTTGCCGTGGGGCCATGGGCCAATTTCTTAACATTTTGAAGGGTTAGTTGCCTCATTTAAAAACTGGGGGTAAAAAGTATTATACTTCCAAGAATTGCTGTGAAATTCCAATAGGACAAATCATGTGGGGCACCTGGTGGCTCAGTCTGTTGAGCCTCCGACTCTTGGTTTTGGCTCAGGTCACGATCTCATGGTTTGTGGGTTCAAGACCCACATCTGGCTCCAGAGCTGGCAGCATGGAGCCTGCTTGGGAGTCTCTCTCTCCCTCTCCCTATCTCTCTGCCCCTCCTCTGCACATGCTGTCTCTTTCTTTCTCAAAATAAATAAACTTAAAAAGAACTAAAAAAAAAAAAAGACAAATTATGTACAGCTGGTGGGTGCCCAATAAATAGTATTATCTTAAAGCAAACTATTTTATGAATTGTGAGCCTTTAGTAAGTCTTAAGGATAAGAATACTGGTGAAATATTATAAAAAAACTAAAAGTTAAAAAACTCATTGAAAACCCTCTTATCCTGAAAGTAACTTTAATTTTGGTATATATAACTTAAAGTTTATTTACTTTCAGAGAGAGGGAGAGAGAGAGACAGAGAGAGAGAGAATCCTAAGCAGGCTCCGCACTGCCAGCATGGTGCCTGATGCAGGTCTCAAACTCATAAACCATGAGATTATGACTTCAGCCAAAATCCGCAGTCAGATGCTTAACAAACTGAGACACCCAGGTGTCCTGGTAAATATAATTTTAAATTTCAAGAAGTCTCAATACTCCTTTTATACTTAGAGACATAAAATTATATATACACACACATTCGTAAACACACATATCCACAAACACACACTTTTTTTTTTTTACCTGAATGGCATAATATTCATGGCATCTTGTAACCTTTTAAAATATATATAAATTATTCTATTTATTTAAACAAAACAATACAGCTCATTAATTTCTTCCATCCCTCACCTCTGGCAACTACTAATCTGTTCTCTGTATCTCTGAACTTTTTTTCTTACAGACATTTTTTTTTAACAAGCTTTGAAAAACAAATCAGTACTGTATCATGAGTATCTTCTCAGAAAAACGTGTAGGTCTCCACCATCATTTGAAGAACCAATAGTTCAACTAACCAGTGTATGAACTTACTGTTTACCTTTCCCAAATAATGGACAGTTAGATTGTTTCTTTCTTTTCTTTTTTTTCAGCCGACAAGGTAGCAATTCTGCACCGAAGTTGGTAATAATAATACCCTTAAAAACTGAACTTGGAAAACTAGACTCAGTAATACTCTAGGATGTTCAGTTGTGCCCTGTTTTCTTCTGCGGGACAACTCTGCCTTTTACCAGGGAATAAGGACACACTTAAATAAACCTTCAGGTACCTCGATGCATCCACGGGTCTTGTCGTGAGCCCACTGGATGCATCTGACATTCTCTCCAACCTCGGCCCGATGTCGTTGGCTCCTGACTTCTTACTCACTTCCTCTCTCTGGTGGGTACCTTTCTCATGACAGTACCTCATGACAGTACCTCGTTAGCAAACACACCACCCTCCTTGGTGTTCACTTGCGTGGGCCCCTGGCTTCCAGTCATTCTAAGTCTTCCTACATGAACCCCCAGAATCAGCATTTCTATTGGATTTGCCATGGAAAATCTCATGGAAAGGGAGTCACTGGTAAGAAAACCAGAAACACTGGGGCACTTGGGTGGCTCAGTCGGTGAAGTGTCTGACTCTTGATTTTGGCTTGGTTCATGATCTTATGGTTGTGAGATGGAGCCCTGCACTGGACTCTGTGCTGAGCATGGAGCCTGCTTGGGATTCTCTCTCTCCCTCTCTCTCTCTGCCCCTCTCACATGCACTCCTTCTCTCAAAATAAATAAATGAACTTAAACAAAACCCGGAAACATTATTTAATTTTTTATGTTTATTTTTGAGAGATGGAGAAACAGAGTGCTAGTGGAGGAGGGGTAGAGAGAGAGAGGGAGACACAGAATTGGAAGCAGTCTCCAGGCTCTGAGCTGTCAGCAGAGAGCCCAACACGGGGCTTGAACCCACAGGCCATGAGATCGTGACCTGAGCTGAAGCTGGATGCTCAACCAAGTGTACCACCCAAAGGCCCCCAGAAACATTATTTTAATGGTAGAATCACTCTGTATCACTGAAGAAAAGCCTCAGAACCTTTATGACTGATTTATAGCAGACTTCTCAGAGGACTTCTGGTCCAGTCTTTCTGCCATGAACAGCTACCAGAGGGGATAACCCTTAACAAACTGGATGATAAAGTCAAAAGGCAGTATATTTATAAAAGTATAAACAAAGCAATTGAAATTGAGAAGAGATGTGCTGATCAAGAACCAGGAGATGCCAAAGTCTCTACTATTGTAAGAAAATGTCCCTAAAAGGATTTCTTCCCTATAAAAATTAGGTGAAAACATATCTTAACATGAGACTGAATGATAGATTCTCCGACCTGTCTTCTACTCACCAGATGGGTTATTCTGAGTCCTCAGAGCCTACGTCTTCTGTAAAACAGGACTAGCAGTACTGACTTCAGAGCACTATCTCAAGGGTCACCTGGGTAATGTCAAAAGGCTTTGGAAAACATAGTCCTCTCACTGCTACTGTTACAAATATTTTTCAAAACTACAGCCTCACGGTAGCTCCTACCTTGGCTTGCATCTTTCAGGTGCTCAGCATTTGTTGAGCGAGTATGCTAAACAATGTAAACGTGGCCAATTATTAAGGTAATTCCCTTATGCAAAATTTCTTTTCCCTTGGACTAGATGACAATTCTAATATTCCCAATTGGATTATTTATAATATCTGAAAGGTAGAAACACTCCGATGTGTATCCAGTGATGAACAGATGAATAAGGTGGTGTATCCATGCAATGGAATAGTATTCGGCCATAAAAAGGAATAAACCCATGCTTCAGCACGGATGACCCATCGAAACATGATGCCAAGTGGAAAAACCCAATTACAAAAAGACCACAGACTATATGATTCCATTCCTATCAAATTTCCAGGGCAGGGAAATCTGTAGAGACAGAGTAGTTTAATGGTTGTTGAGAATGTGATAAATGAAGAGCATAGGGTTTCTTTTTAAGGTGGTGAACATGTCCTAAAATAACTGTGCTCATGATTCCACAGATCTGTGAATACACTAAAACCATTGATATGTGCACCTTAAATAGGGAAACTGGTTGGTATGTGAGTTATATAATTAATAAAGGTGTTAAAAGAAAAAGATTCTCAATTCAATGACCCAGCTAAGCCAGTGATAAAGTTAAAGCAGAAAGAAGTCGATTCCAGCTAACAACCTAAATGATAACCTGGGAGGAAAGCTCTTCCTAGGAAGGGGCCGCCCCAGCCATGTGGGGCTGCCGTGACCACTGGCCCCAGCAAGCAGACCCCCAGTAAAACCAAGCCAGGGGCACTCAACTCCATTGATCAGTGACCTGGAAAGGACACTAGGAGCAGTGTGTGGCTCTTGTTGGGCTAAGAAAGGGAAAGTCTCGGACTCAGTCAGCCTCGTGGGAGTCGGAGTGTCCCAAGGGGTGTTGAACGATGGGGTGGGGCAGGGGCAGGAGGACATGGAAGACGTGTCCTGTCTACTGTCATCTACAACAGTATTTATGCTGTTCACCTTGTTGCTTTTGCGATAAGTTTGGGATAGACAGTGAGGGATGAGGGGGGGCGAGAAGGCTCCCCACTTTCTTCTATGATGCATGGGTATCTCTCTCTCTTTGTGAAATAAGGTATAGGAATCTGCACACTGTTTTCCTCTATGCAGAAATACCGACCTTACATTTGGTGGACATTTCTCTCAGATTTTTATGACATCACAGGCATTTTAGAGGAAACCATGAAAAGGAGATATCAGAGGCTGCTGTCTGATGCTTTTCCATTACATTTCTTAATATCAATATCAATGTCCCGAAGTGTTCTATAATTCTAAGGCAATACTGTTCATTCATTTTTTATTTGCATTTGGACAAGGCTTACAGAACAAATTTGCACACACATTTAACTTTGGCTTTTTAAGATTTGGAATTCAAATTATCTGGACCCAATTCAATATTAATATAACACAGCCACTTTTTATACTTGATGTGTTTCGGAGGGCTTTCCAAACAGGATCTCATAAGATGATATTAGCAGAAAGGGAGCCAGATCAGGAATTAGGAGTCTTGGGTTCTACTTGTGGCTCTTCCTCTGATGAGAGGTGGGGCCTTGGAAGAGCCATTTATTCTTCCTGGACCTCAGTTTTCCAATTTATAAAATGGGCAGATGGAGTTGACAATCCATGAGATCCTTTCACATCAGATATTGTATGACTCCATTATTGATGATCATTTTGATCTGGCACAAAGAATTAGCTGATTAGTGTCAAAGAAAACAAACAGGTGATAAATCATGTGTGCTGGAACTTTCCTCTTTAACAAAGGCTTAAGTTTTACGTTTCCCCCATCAGTCCAACCAGAAGAGTGAGGTTTACTATCATTGTTCTATCCTTTCAGTTTTGCAAGATTTGAATGCCAAATATACCTTCTTAAGTGTTTTGTTTGCGACTAAAGTGCCATGAGTTGATGATGGGTACTTTGCTATGGCCCAGGTCACAGCCACGCATTAGTCAGAGCAGTCATAACAGAATCACCGGGAGGGCTGGTTAAAACACAGATTGCCAGGTCTCCTTCCCAGAGTTTCTGATTCTGTAGGTCTGGAGTGGGGCCTGAAGACCTGCATTTCTAATGAGTACCCAGGTGTGCTGGTGCCGCTGGCCCAAGGACCACATTTTGAGAACTATTAAGCTAGAGGTACATTAGCTCAGTGAGATTCGTTTGTTCTGCCTCAGCCGCCAGAGAAAGATGGAAGTGTGTTCCCAAGTAATTAAAGAAAAGGGATTCGTTTGTGTTGGGCTCGTCCTCTTCTCCTGTTTATTTTCTCTGATTAATTTCTAGCATGTCTTCAGGCTGCCTGGCCTGGTTATAAAGTCTGCATTCCAGGGCCTCAGACTGGGATAGGAGGAGTGTCTTCCTCAAAATAGCCAGGAAGTAAGGGGACAAGAAGTCACAGTAGTTGCGCCGAGAGTTGTAGCTTCTGCAGCCAAGAAAAGCAGAGTTGACGGGGAGGGAGGCAGGAGCAGTCTACCCGGCTGTGTGCCGGTGGCCCTGGTCTCAATGCCATGGTGGACTCATTCACCAAAGCCAGTGTTCCCTTTCTCTTGAACACACAGCTGGACTGCATTTCCAGCTTCCCCTACAGTTAATATGGTCAAGAATTAGTTATTTCTTTTTTTAATGTTTTTATATATTTTTGAGAGATAGAGACAGAGCACGGGTGGGGGAGGGTCAGAGAGAGGGAGACACAGAATCTGAAGCAGCTCCAGGCTCTGAGCTGTCAGCACAGAGCCCACCATGGGGCTCGAGCCCACAAACCGTGAGATCATGACCTGAGCCGAAGTCGAATGCTTAACCGACAGAGCCCCCCAGGTGCCCCAAGAATTAGTTATTTCTAATGAAATGGGAGTGGATATGAATTATACTAACTCCAGGCCAAGACGTTTTAGAGAAGATGATGCCTCTTCCTTGTTCTCTTTCTCTTCCTCTATTTTTTGAATAGCAATGAAAGGAGCCTGAATCTCTGAGTCACTATGTGGAGGAGAGCTTCCTGTTTTTCAGGAACTCCTGAATTTTTTATTTTATTTTATTTTATTTATTTTATTTTATTTAATTTACTTATTTTAGTTTTGAGACAGAGGCAGAGAGAGAGGGAGAGAGAGAGAGAATTCCAAGCAGACTACATGCTCATGCAGAGCCCAACGTGGGGCTCAGCCTCATGACTATGAGATCATGACCTAAGCTTAAGTCAGAAGTGTCAAATGCTTAACCGACTGAGCCACCCGAGTGCTGCATAGGAACTCTTGAATTCTTAAATAAGTTAGAAATGCGTATCCACTCTATTTGAGCCATTATAAACTTTGGGTCTCATTTTTACTGTCTCTACTTTCTAATCAATAAATATATGCTTCATTGTTTCTCAGTATTATAGGGCTGAGCTGTGGGGATGGGAGAAAACAAGAGCTAGGACTAGATAAATGCATATCATGGGGTGCTGGGGTGGCGCAGTCGGTTAAGTGTCTGACTTCGGCTCAGGTCATGATCTCACCGTTCGTGGGTTCGAGCCCCACATCGGGCTCTGGGCTGACAGTTCAGAGCCTGGAGCCTGCTTTGGATTCTGTGTCTCCCTCTCTCTCTGCCCCTCCCCCATTCATGCTCTGTTTCTCTCTGTCTCAATAATAAATAAACATCAAAACAAACAAACAAACCAACTCCACAAGACTTGAGATAAATGTATATCAGATCCTAAAAAATGTAGAGAGCTCTACAAACCAGTGTTCCTTCTAGGGTAAGATTAAAGAAGGAGATCTCCTGACATTTATGGAGCTTGTGGGTAGGGCTCAAAGAATTTCATGCAAAATCTACTGAGAAACTCTGATTATACTCTTCTGTTTTCACAATGAGAACTTTAGAACAAAGCAACATAGCCCAGTTGGAAAACACACTGCAGGTAAGGAAAGGATAGCTTTGCTCAGTGAACTCAATATAGAAATACAGTTCTGGAAATATTAACTGGAAGGACAAAAAGAACTTTTTAGAAAACATTTGGCAACCGCAACAGTTGCAAGAAGGCATGGTCTTGATAAGCCCTAAGAAGGAGGTGGTACAGGTGAAGGGTCTAATGGGATGAAATTCAGATTTAACTAGCAGAGATAAAAGAAAACAAAAAGGAGAAAGAAAAATTACAGGAATAAATGAAAGAAACTGATATACATGGCCAAGTGATCTCTCAAGAATGTGGAAGGCAAACTTGAGAAGCTTTCTCAGAGTTCAGGGGAAAAGAAGTCATAGATAAAAGCAAGAAGAATTAGATAGAGATGGAGGACACAAAACAAAGATAAGATTAAATTTTCTAGAGGAAAGAAACAGAACAAGTGGAATAAAGTGTAAACATTGAAAGGTTTTTAAGGAATCTATATGAATCTATATGCCAGTTGAAAAAAAAACAAACGTTGAATTTAAAGATTGAAATGCCTTGCTGTATTACGGGCAATCCCCATGCATTCATAGCCTGGAAAAAAATTATTCTTAATTCTAAGAATTAAAGTAAGCCATATAAAATACAAATATCCAGGCAGAAAAGAAATAAAACTCCCCTCAAGATAATAAAAAATAAGGTCAGCTTCAGACTTTTACCCTTTAATATGAAATGCCGAGAGGTGTTGAAATAATAATCAAAAGATGTTGGAATAAACAGAATTTTACAGGAAAAAATGTTTTGATCCATGGATTTTAAACCTGGCTGACTTTTAATTCATGGGTGAAAAGAGACTCAAAATATTCTAGGACAGGTAAGGACCTAGGAAATTTACCAACCATTTGCCCTTTGTGGGAATTTTTTGTTTTCACAGACATTGTCCAGTTGACCTAGAGCTGAGCCAATATTATGAGCTCGAAAAAGTCAGTGCTCTGATACCCTTTGTATAAAAAATGATCTCCGGACTTCTGACCCCCGTTTTCCATCCAGCCTGCTAGCCTGGGAGGCCCATGCTAGCCCACCTTGCACTGCCACATCCCTGGCATCTGGCCCCCTACTCTGTGTCCTTGTTATTCGGGAACCCAGGACAGCCCAGGAGACCCAAACCCTGGGGTGTCTCCCTACCTGATGAATGGTCTACAGCTAAATAGACGAGACTGCACCCCAGTGCAACGCAAGGGCAGCCTCAGGGGAAACATGTTTAAGAGGCCTAAATGAGGAATAATGCACAGGGCCTCTGTGACAGACTCAATGCCTGTAATCCATGGGTTGAAACCCAATCCCCAAGGTGATGGTAGTATGAAGTGGGGCCTTTAGGAAGTGATTGGTCATGAGGGTAGAAAGCTCATGAATGGGATTAGTGCCCTTATAAAAGAAACCCCAGGGAGCTCCCTTGTCCCTCCACCCAGGCTGTGGTATTTTTTATTAGAGCAACCTAAACAGACTAACACAGTCTTCTGTGCTCTTCACATGACCTTCATCTATCTATGTACCTGCCCTTCTCAGGCTGAAGGGGGGGAGACGGGGCCGGGGGGGGGGGGCGTTGGCACATCTCCATTGGAGGGTGGGATTTCCCCTCTTCTCTTCCCATCTAGACCTCTCTTAAGATCTCTAATCTGGATGATTAAAACCGTTGGTTTGGGATGTGTGGGGATAGAGGAGAGGACAAGATTTAGGCAAAACTTACTTAAGAAAATGCCTGGGATTGCAAGGTATTGTCTGCGGCAAAGCCCTCATTCTGAATTCCAGAAGCTGAATTTTGCTACAGCGCTGTTCTTATTTTCTTCTAAGAAACTCCTTCTAGATAGATCCGCATTGCAGGCTGATTAGCGGTGGCCAGGATGAAGGTCATTCATAGACAAAGGAAAAATGTTACTGTGTTACCCTTGTATTAGATGATCCTAATTTATGTATGTATATATACATATATTTTTCTCTATTTAAAAAAGTATTTTTTTGAGAGAGCATGTGTGCAGGAGGGGCAGAGGGAGAGGGAGCGCGTGAGAGAGAATCCCAAGTAGGTTCCTCACTGACAACAGCCAGCTATATGTGGGGCTTGAACTTAGGAATCATGAGATCATGACCTAGGCCAAAGTCAAAGGTTCAATGGGTTGAGCCACCCAGGTGTCACTTTTTTTTTTAATAATATCTACATTATATATAAATACATAAAATTCAACAAGTTAGGAATCATGAAGATCTTCGTGTGATAGTATATACGTTTTTCCCTTTATATTAGCCAGAAATTTCATTTTTTCTAAGTTTACTATAATGCATGTGCATTGCTTTTGCTGTAAAAACACAATATAAATTGCTTAAAAATATTGTAAAAATAAGAAGCATAGGTAATTCTAATGGCCAAAATGGACAATATGTAACAGAATTCAAAAAGGAAGTAATACCTTTTAGAAAAGAAATGCATTGTTCAATATATTGATATGTGTATAGGCTTAAGGGTCAAATATAATTTTTCTTTTAAAGAGGTGGTGGTGATGGTGGAGGGCACTTAAGGGGAAGAGCACTGGGTGTTGTATGGAAAACAATTTGACAATAAAATATTATGGGGAAAAATGTGTTTACTTTTATTTTATTTTATTGTATTGTATTTTATAGCAAGGGAGAGAGCACATGTGAGCAGAGAGGGACAGAGGGAGGGAGGGAGGGAGGGGGAGAGAGAGAGAGAGAGAGAGAGAGAGAGAGAGAATTAATCTAAAGCAGGCTCCATGCTCAGCATGGAGCCCAACATAGGGCTTAATCCCATGACCCTATGATCATGACCTGAGCTGATACCTATATTTGGATGCTCAACCTACTGAGCCATCCAGGCACCCCCCAAAAGTGCTCTTACCTTTAAATAATCATAATGTTCAGATTAAGAAATCCACTTACTTGTTCATATGTTGCCATGGATGTTCACTGGACTTATGCCAATGTGAAAAATGATAAAAGCAACACATTAGATGCAAAAGGGCATTGTTTTGTCAATATGCATAGTCTTCCCTGAAATTGATCTGATAGTGTGTTCACTTCTCCTTCTTACTACGGGTTAGTTCTGGCAGCCCAAAAGCTAGAATTCTGTTTCCAAGCCTGGCTTTCATCACCTATTTGTCTCTCTTCAAAGGAGAAGAATGGAAGGGCGTTACAAAACGGGAGCGATAACTTGTTGGGAAAGATGAATCACCAAGTGGTGAATCAGATCAGGGCCACCACCGATGGTGCCCTAAATCACTGGAGCAGCCTGACAAGGGAACCCCGCAGGAGAGTGAGAACGAGGCACCACCCATCCGTCTCGCGCAGGATGCATCCGTGGCTGGTGTGCTCCTGTGACAAGTGATATTTTGGGATAAGGGACTCCTGGGGTTGCCATCCAAAGCTTCTCTGACTAATTAGAAAAGAGTCACTGCCCCTACCTCTCCCTGGAGCCGTGTTGTTGCGAGGCGCCAGAAATGGACGTCGACATTCATGTCACTCCTGCCCTATCCCAGCTGTTCAGAATAAGCAGCCAGCTCTCAATGGACTTCTCCGCCCTTCTCCTGGCCCTCACAAAAGGTCAGTCAAGCGCTTTTCCTGAAAACCTCAGGATTACAAAAATAGAAATGGCATTCCGTGTGGAGGAGAGCGCTGACATGTCACTGAATAATAATCCCGCCTCTCCAGATCCCCACGCGGAGGCATCAGGCCGCCTCGCTTCCTTCCCGTTTTCTAGGGTTGAATCCAGAACACTGGGGCCTGGGGAAAAACTACGTTCCTATGACATGTTTGAAGATGGAATTTTCTAGAATCACGTGGTTTTCTCTCTGGCGGTTCCACTGTCTCAATCCAGTTTCCCACTTAAATTGGAGTTAGCTGCTGGGAGGCAGCCCTCGTTTGATCCTCTCCTGGCTGCTGGAGTTTCTGTGAACTTTCTCCTTCCACTGACTTCCTTAGCCCAGCTTAAACCAGTGGTAGTCACCCACCCCACCATCTGAGTTCAGGCTGAACAGTGAAGATTGCACCCAGCAAACTGGCTCCAAAGTGACAACGCTAGCCAGGCAGAGCATGGGTGATATTCACAACAAACCAGCTGAATTCCGTTGAGCAACCAAGCAGTTACTAGCTGGTTGGCTGTGATCCAACCATCAGAAGGGTGCATGTCTTTTAAAGTCACCTGCGTGTAGGCTCCGTCTGCGGATGTCCCTCTGATCACTCTTTGTAATCAGCACAGTAATATTAGCAGCCTTTAGTTTTTTTCACGATTGATGGTAGGTTATATTAAGAAATTAATTTATTCTAATTAATTTCAAGGCACAACATTCCTCGGTTCAACCCGATTCCATGTAGAAAAAGGTCTGTTCTTTCAGCAGGACAGAATTACAGGAGGGCAAGCCATTTCAGTTTTGATGACCTTCTTGGTCTGAGAACTGGAATTCCAATTTGCAAGAGCCTCCTTTTCTTCCTCTTCTTCCTCTTCCCCTTCTCCTCATGCTCCACCTTTCTCTCTTTCTTCTTGTACTTTCTCTCCTTTTTCTTCAATATTCTCTCCAGACTCTCAGTATGTAGCACTGTTAAGCTAGAGATGAAAGCATTTTCCAGAATAGGGAAAGAACACTAATCACCTCCTTCCCCATTTTTCCTGCTCTAATTATAAATATGTGCATCACAGTCTCAGGAAAACACATTCAGTAAAGAAAAGAAATAAGTAGGAAAGGAGGGGAAAATATCTGACCAAATTTCCAGCCAGCCTCCACAAAGCATCCACCAGATAGGCTAATAACTTTAGACAATGTCTGACAAGTTGATATTTTGAGCTTGCTTTTCTAAAACAATATTTTGGGACCCAAAATATATCAGTGCCTACCTGCCATGTGAAATTCTAAGGGAAGATTTAGAAAGGCAAAGTGGAGTGTCTAGAAAAAGTACTGTTTCTGATTTTGTCAATAAACTACACAGGTCACAGGAACTATTCATTTAAATAAATTATGAGATGTGTTCTGTGGGCTTGGTTTTGAGGGAACAGTTTGCTGTGCGCACGTGTCACGTGTTCAGCTTTAATGACTTATCATGGTGGACGCTTGTTCCTGTATTTTATTTCTCTTAAGACTTGCTTGGCCCTTCATGTTTATGGCCGTCCTTAGATAGAGCTGAGGTCTGTTGACTCTAAGGAACATGCACATGTTTCCAAGATCCCAGCCCAGTGGGAGGAGACATCCCACGTCTGACTTCTTTCTTGTGCAATGCTGCGCACCCCCCCCCCCCACATTTTCTAAATTCTTTTCATTCCCTTGGCAGGTCCCAGGTGATTCAAGCACATAAGCTTTTTTTTTTTTTAAACTCAAGTATAGTTGACAGGGTGCATTAATTTCAGGTGTACAGGGCGTGATTAGACACGTGTAGACACCACGCCATGCTCACCACAAGCATGGCCACCATCTGTTGCCGTACAACGCTTGTACGATACCCTTGACTGTATTCCCGATGCTGTGCCTTCCATCCCCATGACTGGAAGCTGGTACCCAGCTTTTCCACCCATTTTGCCCTTTCCTCCAGAGCCCTCCTTTCTGGCAACCATCAGTTCCTTCTCGGTATGTATGGGTCTGTTTCTACTTTTTTGTTGGTTTATTTGTTTAAGCATAGAATCTTTTGATAGCCATTGAAGGGTTCCTGAGTTGCCTACAGCAGCACCTGGCATGGGTACTTCATACCAAATGACCCTCACGTCCCCATTGGCTCCATGAGGGTTTCAACTATTTTGTGAGGCTCTCCACAGAGTGGCTCGGGTCCTTTGCTTTGGTATAACTCTCAGTGTTATTCAACTGGAGTCAGTAGGAAAAGGCTCGTGAAGCCACCTCCTCCCTTTTAGGGGGCCAGGACTTGCTGTTCTGACCCTCCGTGGCACGAAAGAAGCTCTGATGTGAGTGAGAACACCTCGTTCCTAGTTAGGGAGCCAGAATAACATCTATTCAGAGGTATCCTGGCTACTACAAAGCCGAATTAAAAAAAAAAAAAAACGATGTGGAGACAGGGGACCAGGGGACCCAGAAGGGCCATTCCTCAGAGCTGGTTATGATGAGTGTGCAGCTTTCAGTGACTTACTGTGTTATTTGCCTGGATCTGAGAAACCTTATTCTCCAGAGGCCGATGATGATGCTCCCAGGGCAATGGTTTATTTTCCTGCAAAACATCTGTTTTACATTCCTACTCTCCGTAAATGTGCAGAGTTGGCTACTTGCCTGTGTGTGCTTCACCGCCCCCCTCCCGCCCCCGCTTCTCTATGCCAGATAGCTTTTCTCTTTGGAAGAATAAGACCATACCTCTCCTTAACAGGTCTTTCCAGAGAGGAAAAAGCTGAAAAATACCCAATGTGGCCTTTGGTTTGTGTTCTGTGGCCACACCCAGGAAACTGAGCACAGGAGTGCCCCTGGAACCTCTTCCCATTTTGTGGACATGGCCTTTCCAGCAGATCACCTTTACAATGCTATGGCCAACTTGGGCAGTTTCCGATGTCACAACTAGACCGCTGAGCTCCACGTTCTTCCCTCTTCTCCCATCCAACCTCTCCCACAATCTCTTTTGCCTTCATTTCTAATTAGAAAAATGGGGGAGGAAGGTATGGTTGAAGCGGAGATCCTAAAATAGGTCAGGCCATCACACAGGTTCCAAAATAAACGTCATTAATGCCAAGTCACTGAACCATACAACCCAAGCTGACAGTCCTCAGTTGCCTGCTGCTTCTGCTTGGGGATTTTAAAGGAACCGTGAACGTCAGTATGAAGGACTTACAAAAGAGCATCTGAACAAGGGAAGGAGATTTCAGGTTGAGCTGGGGAGAAGATGGGATCCGAGAAATGAGGAGAGATCCAGCCATGCCAGGGTTTAAGCGCAAACCTGAATTTGCCCTTTATAATCCAGGTTGCTGTTTTTGGTTATTACGGAGGGATGGGGAGGGGACCAGAACGGGGAGGGATAAATCTATCCTTGTCCCAGCACGGGTTAGAACCTTATGAGGATGGAATAGTAAGCACACAACCCAGGGTTTTATGCATCAGCCCAACTTTGTGTTAAATTGTTCTCAGTGGGTATCTTGTAAGGGAATGTGAATATGAATGGTCCTGTTCTGGAGGGTGAATCGCAATTACCGAGATGTGATAGGAAACGTGGTCTTAGCACTGCCCGGTAAAACAGTATTCCTCCACTTATGTATGGCATCTATGGTCCATTTAGTTTCATATACACAAAGTAATCTCTTTGGTAGTTAAACTCCCATGAGCCACCCAGAAAACAGAGAAGAAAGAACTCTGTTGCCTAGCAACCAATGGAACGTTACAACACTAGATAAATCGAATCAATATTGCTCTAAATATTGAACTCTTAGATGATGCAAAAACCCTCAGAGCCATGTCCATGACTCCTCTGCTCCTTCCTTTCCTGGACTCAGCAGCCAAGGAGGACCAGCTTGTGTTTTGACAACCTCCAGTTATCCACAGAGAGGACAACATGCTGAGATCCACAGCAGAGCCCATCAGGAGTTGTTCCAGAAGAGAGACACCTGAAGGCTGAATCCTGAGAGTTTGGAGCCACCTGCCCACCACTTGGGCAGCACTGGCTGGCCTTGGGGGAGGTCATTGCCTGAGTTCCCAATCTACTGGCCTGAGGTCAGGGCTCATTAGAGTTGGAGATACCAAGGTCACCCTGCAAATAGTTTCTTAAAAAGAGCTCCAGAGGCTGGAGCACACGCTATTCTTCCATTAGCCCCTGACCCTCTGGGAGCCCTCCCCATCTCCAAGCTCTGGCGGTAAGGCTGTTTACACCCCTCTGGAAGCTACTTTGGGGTTCCTTTTCTTTTAAGGTCTCATTCAGTCTGTTTTAATCCATCGCTCACAATAGATGTCTGCTGAGGGCTCTGCACCGTGGTAGAAACCAACACAGTTTGGGGGAATTTGAACAATATCCAACTACTTTGGTTTTCCAACCAGTGACTTTTTCTTTCTGGAAACAACACTGCCTTATTCCCACAGTTTCTTGGGCACATATCTTTTCTGAAGAGCCTCCATTAGGTACTTTTGGACAAAGATTTCCTTGGGGCCCCCAGCTTTGAGCTCCTCTCATAATGTTGTTGGAAACACTCATTCTTTATAGGTAGACTGAGAGAGTTGACCTTGGTGGGCATTCACTCAGCCACAAAAGAGGGAAACCAACAGTAACCTTCCCATGTGCCAGGTACTGCACAGGTGTGTTAGTGAGGCCAGAACTGCTCATTTAAACCCCTTGATAACCATTAATAGGAGCTATTATTTCCATTTCACGGTTGGGGAAACTGAGGCTTAATAAGGTTATAGTAATTCTTCCTTAAGAGAGAGTTATGATATACTAACAGATGGTAATTCCAGGCTTCTCTGCATTCTTTGTGTAGTCATGGAGAGGTATGGCCATGACTGAACAAAGCAGTGTTATTGAATAAGTGGTCTTCCTTATTTCCAGTGGGAAATACGGTGCCATTTGAAAAGAGGGGCCAGAAGACAGGCCCCAGTAGGATTCCACAGCAATGGAGGATGGACTCCACTTTGCAAGAGAAGAACTTCTCAAACCATGAGACAGGATGAAGCAGGAGAAGATACTTGTCTGCTTCCTGGATTTCAGCAGTGCTAACTCTCATAGTGCGTGTTTACCCTTGGGAGGTGGGCATGTGTGTAGAGCCCACTGTTTACCTCCAGGACAATTCAGGCATGTCTTGCTTCTTGTTATTCTCCTTACACTTCGTTCTCCATTGTATTACCCCTCAAGCTTGGGTCGGATTGGCCAGATGGATTTGGGGGTAATTCAGGGGACATTGGAGAGGGAAATGAACTGGCCAAGATAGTCTTCCCAAACACCTCCCTGCCCCCAGGCTGCTGCCTGCAGGGTCCTGATGGCATACTCTCCTCTCCCAGCTGTGCCCCACCTGCAGGGTCCCTTTCCATCAGGCATCTTATTCTTCCAATCTCTACGGGGTGCAGCTCCATTTACCTTTTGGGAAATCTATCTCCCCATCCCCAGGGAAATCTCTGAATCTCAAGATCCATTATCAGTCTCCGTATTCCATTCCAAATAGTACATTTATCCAAGTCTGAGTCATTAAATTAATGACAACAGCCTGAGCAGGGTGGGTGAGGGTGTGCTGCAGGGTAATTATTGCTTTCTCCAAGTCCCCAAACATGGTGTTTGTCAGGGCTGGGAGCCGCCATATCTTCTCTCACTGAGCAGACTGTGTCCTGCTGTCCCAGGTCTGAAAAAGTCCAGAAGCCCACCTGGGTCTCAGGCAAGATCATGCCGCAGCCCTCCACCAAGTGCTCTGTGCACACATACTCCCTGGACAGACCTCAGTCATTTGTCACTTAATTGTTATGACTATTACCCTGGTCTTACATGTCAGGTTCTGTGCAATACATTACTCCACATGCTTCTCCAATAACACTGCATGTTAGATAGCATTAGCCTCATTTTGAAGAGAAAGAAATAGGAGCACAGAGAGGTCATGTGATTTGCCCAAGGACACCCAGCAAATAAGTGGCAGTTTTGATTTGAAACAAGTTCTATCTGAAGTCAAGGTTCCTATGCTGGTTCTGGGAAGTTGGGTTCACAGAGGCTGACAGGAAACACTCTAGGAGCATAAGGAGGGCCCAGGAGGTGACTGGCAGAATCTTGCCCTCATCTGGGAAATCAGGAGACCTAGATTTCAGTCCCAATCTCATTCAATTTTATTTGAAGAATGCCCCTGGGCTCCTTGTTCAGCATCTGTAAAATAAGGAAAGGCTCAGTGAACATCCAGTTATCAGAATCTAATTCAGATCAATGGCCAGAGTTCCTGGGTCTGGGATACAAACTTGGAAACTGGATCCAGCCCAGTTCAGAGCTAAAATGCCTGCTCCTCCATTTTTCATATGAAATGGACAAAACACTTACAGCAATTTGCCAGGAGACCACAGACCTCAGTGACCAAGGTCTCCTCTTGCCTGGAATGAAATCTTCTGGTTACTGTTTCCTTGGGTGATATTTCTTCAGATACGAATACAAGCCTCTGTAGGGAGTGTATTTCTACTTTTGAAGAAGGAAACCTGAATCTAGGAAACTTATCAGTTGTTTGGTTGCTGTGAATGTCTATATTACAAAAGCATTCTGAAGACATCTTTATGTGTGCTGTGCCATTATTCTAATTAAAATCAAATAATGGAAAGACAGTTAGAAATTAGGGATTAAAAAACAGGGCTGAAATACGACCATCCTACTGACTGGATAAACATGATCATTCATACTTCACCTTATAAAAGGTAGGGTGAGGGGATGCCTGGCTGGCTCAGTCAGAAGAGAATGAGACTCTTGATCTCCAGGTTATGAGTTTGAACACCACGTTGAGTGTAGATATTACTAGATAGATAGTTAGATAGATAGATAGATAGATAGATAGATAGATAGATAAAACTTTTAAAAAGTTAGGATGACGTAAAAGGTAAGGGAATGATGATTCCCATAGAAAACCTTTTTCTCCTTCAGATGTGCCTCTCCTTTTGAAAATGCCTTGCGTCTCTCAAAATCCTTCCTACCGGGCCAAATTCTTGCTCTGAGTCATGCATTACTTCACATTGTCAACCAACGCAAACCAAGTGTGTTTTTGCCAGTTGTTCCCATTACTAAATTTTTCTTTAGAACAGCACCCCTGGCTAGCCCCCAGATGACTAATGGGATGTTTTATGGGCATTCAGTGTGCACTCATAGACAAGAGAAGGTCAGTCACCAGAAAAGCTTCTTTGTAAAACTATGACTTGTGAATTGCTCGTGGGGAAGCAGAGGATTCAAAAAGGGGAAGACTGTCTGTGAGGTATAGGATCACTATTCACAGTTCAAGTCCTGCCTGAATGAGAATGACAGCTGACCCTTGAACAACACGAATCAAACTGCACAGGTGCACAGTGATGCGGATCTTTTCTGATAAATACTGTATAGTGTGGTCCCTTCCCCCTGCCCCCTTCCTTATGATTTTCTTATAACATTTTCTTCTCTCTGCCTTACTTTGTTGTAAGACTATGGTATATAACACAGATAACATACAAAATATGTGTTAACTCACTGTTGATGTTATCAGTAAGGCTTCAGGTCAACATTCGGCTATCAGTAGTTACGTTTTGGAGGTATCAAAAATTATATGGGGATTTTTGTCTGTGCAAGGGATGGGGGACTCAGAGCATCTAACCTCTGAGCTGTTCAAGGATCACCTGCATTCCTGCCCTTTGCTGAGTGACTTTATTTATTTATTTTAATAAAATATAGTTGGCATACAGTGTTATATTAGTGTCAGGCATAAAACATAGTGATTAACAATTCTTTTTTTTAATGTTTATTTTATTTTTGAGAGAGAGAGAGAGAAAGAGAGAGAGCATGAGCATCAGAAGAGCAGAGAAAGAGAGGGAGACAGAGAATCCCAAGCAGGTTCTGTGCTGTCAGTTCAGAGCCCAACTCAGGGCTCAAACTCAGGAACCCGTGAAATCATGACGTGAGCCGAGATTAAGAGTCTGATGCTTAACTGACTCAGCCACCCAGGCACCCCTAATGATTCAGCAATTTTATATGTTACTCAGCACTCACTGCAATAAATGTAGTCACCATCTGTCACCAAAGAGCCATATTCCAATCTTATTAAATATATTCTCCATATATATGCCGTACTATTCATTTTTGTGACTTATTCATTTTGTAACTGGAAATTTGCACCTCTTCATCCCATTTATCCATTTCACCAATCCCCCTCAACCCTCACCTCCCATCAGGCAACTGCCAGTTTGTTCTCTGTTCTTCAGTTTGTCTCTCTTTTTCTCTTTCTTTTTCTTCTTCTTCTTCTTCTTCTTCTTCTTCTTCTTCTTCTTCTTCTTCTTCTTTTTTTTCTTCTTAAAGTGAGTTCACTTAGTTTCAACTGCAGTGAGGGTAGTCAATTTCCTTCCAACTGACACTGGGTTTGGCCAATGGAAAACCAAACACATTTGGCAATGGTGAGCCCTAGTCTGAGCCTTCAGGAGGCCTTGTGTGTTTCTCTTTGCCCTTTGCACTCCTAAAGCCGGCCATGAAAAGACATTGTCTCACTAAGTTGCTTGTCCAAAGACAGGTGGAGATGCACAGGGCAGACCTGAACGTCACCGGAAGTCTGCAGCCAAGCGAAGCTGCCCCACATGCAGGGCTGTCCCAGAAACCGCACAGATTTGGGAGCTAGGAAAAGAAAGGCTTGCTTCTGTAAGGTAATGTGTTTCAGGGAAGTTAGTTTTGTAGCTTTATTGCGGCAATAGCTGATTAACATTATTTTTATATGGGGCAAAGTGAGTTATATGGGGGAGAGACACAGTGCAATGGGGAAAAAGAATGGTTTCGGGGTTACTTGGGGAGAGGAGGATGCTGTTATTTTTGTCTATAGCAGGTCCTGAAGGACCTTATAGCGAGAATTTCTCCGAACTTTCCCGACCCATCACTGTTTCAGACAGGCCATTATGCTAAAATATTTTTTTAAGGCAGGAATTCAATGGTGACCCGTACGGAACTAAAAGGGCAAGACTAAAAGGCAGTAAGAGAATGACCTTTACATCAGGTAAAATTGATGGCCGGATTCCACAGCTCTGAAGGCTTGTATGGCACAGCAACTGAGAGCAACCTTCATTCTCATTCGCTTAGGTGAAATCCATTCACAGAAAGAGTGAGGGTCCCTTGTGCTGCCCAGGTCCAGGGAGGAAACTCAGAACATTTGAAGAAATACAGGCATAATGTAATTCAACCTTGGTGATGATAGAAATTTTCAGAGAAAGGACAATAATACTTGAATTAGTATTATCCTCATCATTTAGATTATTTATCATTTCAAGTGTCACATGATGCTTTAAAATGGTGTTGTGGTATTCTTTCTTGGGTAGACAGGATTTTTAAAAAAATGGAGCACTTGAAAAACCACTCGATGCCAGTAATGTGATTCCAGAGGGCTTTGAAGAGTTTGGACTGAGCTTAGGAAAATGATAATTATCTGTTACCTAGAAAAAGCAGGTAGGTCATTGCAGAGAGAGTAATTTAATTTTAGTCCTTGTATTTCAACGTGAATTTAAGTCTTCTATGCAATTAGCTAAAATAACTGAAATAAGGGAGTGTACAAAGGCCATACCCATGCACACTATCTAATGATTCAAATTAAGCAGAATTTATAAACCTGTTGGCAGTTACTTGTTTGACCTGACTCCTCTTTCTACAATGATGAGCCCTTCTGTTGAAATGGGCCACCCAGCCCAGAGTGATGCCGGCCTCTGCCAAGTCCAGAGATACTTAGCTTCTGAACCAATGCCTGGCTCTTACAGTGCTTACAGTGCTGTTAAAGAAAAATTCACCTGGAATTGTTGGCTGTAGTTCTGTATCTTATCTTCTCAGAGTCTTTGAGGGCAAGCACTGAGTCTTGGACCACTCTATTTTCATCTCTGCGTTATTGTGCTGAGTGTTATGCCCAGATTGCAATATCCCCAAAATCCAGAGACCACCAGGGAGACCGAGTCACGTATGCAAAAGCAAAGGGTGTTTATTCAGGCTTAAGCTCGGTCTGTCAGACCTCACCAATGCAGTGGATCTGTGCTGAGAGCCCCGAACAAAGGCTGAGTAGGGTTTTTATGGGGTTTGGAAGAGGGCAGTTACAGGAAATTATGACAGAGGTACAGTAATCCAGTCATCATTGTATAACAGCCTTAGTAACAATTGTCCAGAGTGTTCGTTACTTTTGGCGGGACCCAATCACGACATTTGGTGTTTCTTTGAAAATAACCAATTACAGGGTGGGCTAAGGACCCCACGTGGGGTGAGTAACTGGTTAGTCTAGCATTAAGCAACAGGTAACTGTCTATAGTTTCCATCTACAGTTCTGTCCTTAGGAATGTTAAGTGTGTTAGCTGGCCGCTTCTGATTGGGTGCTGTGAAGGTGGTCACTTGTTGAGCAATATGTGCCCTTTCCTGTTATTGTCTAATGATTCTGGGAAACCAAAACTTAGGCTTTTAAGCTCAGAGGGGAAACTTAAAGCCTGTCATGGAGTCAGTTTGGTTCAAATCTATGTCCTTTCACTGAGCATGGCATGGTGTCTCAAATGCTGGAGTTCTAGAAATATATTCTTATTGCTATGAGAGACCAGTTTGGTTGGCCAATCCAGCCTTCATCCATGATTTCTTTCTGACTAGCCATCATTAACCCAGGCATATTTGACACAATTCTGGCCAATGTTGTAACCAGAGGCCACTCGGTAGGGCTTTGGGAAGTACTTTTTTTTAAATTGGCACTCCACTTAAGCTCTTTATTCCTTTCTCTCCCTCCTGCCTGGAATGTCCATGTGAGGCTTTGAAAGTCAATAGCCATTTTGTGACCATGGGCACCAAGCATGGAGATGAAGGTCTGTCTATGCACTGAAGAGGGCAGGGCAAAAGGATGTGAAAAGTCTGCATTCAGTGGTGTGTCGGACATAGTTTGCATGAGTTTGAAAGAGTTGACTCTTAAATTTTCAGGAGTTTTGCAAACCTGTTGTTCAAGCACAGTCATTATTAAAAATTGCCTTATATATACTCATAATAAGATAAAATAAATTATATTAGAGGATAATGACCCAAACTCATAATTTCCTAAGTCTTCTATTATGTTTTACTATCATCTAATAATAGTCTGGAGATTATTTACATCATTAAATGTATGATGAAAAAACTTTGTGATGGCATGCTACCGAGTAGCTCTGTAAGTCTGCATTCAGTTATGTCATGTTGGTAGCTTAAATTAAAAGGTGGTGGAAGTAGGCACACAATGGAAACTGACAAACATGCAAATCAGGTTGAATTGCAGAATGGTTATTACGTATTTAAGAGCGCACCATTGTTGGATCGCTGATGACATCATCCAGTTATCGTATGGGTTTAGACTGACTGCCCTTTCCTAGATTTCTTGTTAGAAGAGACAAATAAGGGGCTCCTGGGTGGCTCAGTCGGTTGAGTGTCCGACTTCGGCTCACGTCATGATCTCACAGTCTGTGGGTTTTCGAGCCCCGCGTTGGGCTCTGTGCTGACAGCTCAGAGCCTTGAGCCTGCTTCAGAGCCTGTGTCTCCCTCTCTCTCTGCCCCTCCCCTGCTCACTCTCTCAAATAAAATAAAGACATAAAAAAATTTAAACAAAAGAGACAAATAAGCTCCAATGTTTTTGAGCCAATTAGTCAAGTTTTGTTGTTGTTGTTGTTGTTATTGTTGCTGGTATTTGCAGCAATAACTAATTCTAACTTTCATAACTATTAGGTCAGTTAACTCACTCTACCAAACACAGGTTGAAAATAGTCAGTGAAATATCCTGGATGTGTTGCAGAAGAAAGAAATCCTCTTCGGAGTTTAAGTCAGGCAATTGGAATTTGCAGAAGAAAACATTGGCAGCCTGTAGTGTTTGAGACCTTGCATAAACATCTGATACTTGACTCAATAACCGTCAGCGTTTAGTGTCAGCATATAAATGTTGGGTTGGAAAAGTAGATAAATTGATTTTCCATTTCTCTCATTCTAGTGTCTTCCTTTTCATTGATGCTGTAGTGATGGATCCCATTACTAGCACAAGAGTCCATAATGTAAACATATTATTTCTCTGGTTAAAAAACAATTCTTTTCAAAGTTATATAATGTGATAAACTGTCTCTGAATTATGGCCGTAAAAATAATAATTCACTCTTTGCTCCAAAGCTATCAAAAAATTCACAAGCTCCATAAACTATAAAATCTCTAACCTTAAGCCATGGTTATATATTTTTCCCATTTTATGAGTTAAACCAGACCTGGTAGGTAAGAAGAGGCCAGTATTGGTACACGTACTTTACTGCTGGGATATTAAGGCTCAGACAGTTCAAGTCATCTACTCAAGGTGAAAAATAGAAAGCGAAACTAGATTGCAATGAATTGTATCTTCTGGTGACTTTTTTTTTTCTTCCAGAATCACGTTTCTGTATTCCAGTATAAATATTGAGTTTGCATGCACAAAAATTATCTTTCTGGTAGTTCAACAGATGGGTGGATTTTTAATTTTTTTGGCATCACTCCTAAGCTGTCAAAAAGAACCACAGATCAAGTATTCTGGTCCTTGAATGTAAGATAAAATATTGCAAATAGAATCAGATTTTTAAATGGGGATTCTTGATGGAGAAAACTATATTTTGGCAAAAAAGTGAGCCGGCTGCTTGCCACCTCCTCCTCCTGTGGAGTTTCCTTTAAGATCCTTACCTTCTATTTATTCATCTTTTAAAAATTTATTTACTTATTTGAAGACAGAGAAAGTGAACAGGGAAGGGGCGGGGGGTGGGTGTAAAGAGGGAGAATTGCAAGAAGGCTTTGTGCTGTCAGTGTAGAGCCAGATGCGGGGTTCAATCCCAGGAGCCTTAAGATCACTCGTGATCTGAGCCAAAGTCAAGAGTCAGATGCTTAACTGACTGAGCCACTTAGAAGTCCCTATTTATTCATTGCTTATTGAATGAATATTAACTAAACATCCAGTAAGTGCCAGGTAGTCTTATAGATTCTGGAAAACACAGCGGTGGGGAATGGGTGGTGGAAAGAGGGTAATTAACAACTTAGCAAGAGAGTGCCCTGGAATAAGGTGACGTGTTACAGTGAGGCAGTAGTTAGAGCCGGGTAATTTAGTAGGGTCCTTAGAGGTGGTGAGGAGGACACATCTGAGTGCGGCCCAAATAACAGTTGGCGGTCCTGCAAAGATTGGAATAGAGTATTGGGGCAGAAGGGATACCCAGTGCCAAGCCTCTAAAAAGGGAAGGAGCCTGGTATGTTCACACAAGAGAAAAAGAAAAAACCAGTGTGGCTGAGTCGTAGTCAAGAACAAGTTAGTGGTAGGGAATGGAGTTGGAAGGTTATTCAGGACTAGTTCATGTGTAACTTTTAGGCCATGATGAGGATTTTGTGTTTTATCTTAGTTTATTTCTTTTTCTTTTTAATTTTTAAATGTTTATTTACTTTTAAGAGAGAGACAGAGTGTGAGTGGAGGAAGGACAGAGAGAGAAAGAGGCACATAATCCGAAGCAGGCTCCAGGCTTGAACCTATGAACTGTGAGATCATGACCTGAGCCAAAGTCAGATGCTCAATCGACTGAGCCACCCAGGTGCCCCTTATCTTAGTTTCAATGGAAAAGCCTTTAAATATTTTTTAGGCAGGGGAGTGATGTGAACCAAGGTGTATTTTTAAGGAAGAGACACCAAAGATACAGTCAGGAAGATCACCTATTGCAAGAAATATTGGTGGTTTGACTAAGATGGGGGGAAGTTTATGAAGTTGAGACCATTTTTGAGAGACAGGCACAGGAAGTAGTGACAGATTTGATGTAGGGGAAGGTGCATGAAGAACGTGGTCAAATTATGGATGATGCCTTGATTTTCAGCTTAAACAACTGGAGTACCATTTTTAGCATTAAGGAGACTAAGGGAGGAAAAGGTTTGGAGGAGAAAAATCAAGAGTTATGTTTCAAATGTATTGTATTAAGGAACTCCATTAGATATCTCACTGTAGATGGCTAATGTCACTTGGATGTAGGAGTTTGGATTATTATAGATAGTATTTATGAATGGTCTTTATAGCCAGTGATGTAGAAACCTACGGAAAGAGCATAGACAGCAGAGCATAGACTAAAACTTGGGATATTTTGTTACATTATCTTCAGCCCTACTCAGGCTTCTTCTCTGAGTGACCTTCAAATACCTTGCTCTTCAATGTTCTTCCTTGAATGACCTTCAAGTGTTCTACCTTTTCCAGCTTCTCCTTATGGAAGTTCCCTAAATTACTGCCATCAGTATCCCTCTTCAACTCCTTACAGTTCCATCATTTCTGGATGATCTCATTCACTCACAGAGTCCTAACTGACCTATACTGGTGAGCTCACAAGTCTATGAGCCTCTCCTTCTCCCAATGTTGATGAACTCAAATCTATTCAGTCCAAATCCATTCATGTCAAGAAGCATGTGTTGGACAACTTCTATGTACCAGGCACTGTGTTACGCAGGTGGGCTGGTCATCCAGTAGCTGTCCAGGATGGTATTGCCTTGGTGAATCGAGCCCTCAGCCTCAGGGGCTTGGAAGCTTGATTCTCTCAGCATATTAAGTGGGCCAATTTCTCAGGGTGCAAATTAACCCAGCTCACAAGAATCTCATGTATATAAATCAAAATGTCAATTCACTAATTTACAATGGGAAATACAACGTACAAGCAGAACAGACATTCACATTAGGCTGATCTGCACATTTTCTCCATCTAGGAAAACTGCATATAAAACCAAATTGTCAGAAGGTTGCATGGATTATAAGAGATCAGAGCAAGGGGCCTTGGTGGCAGATTTGAATGTTTAATATCATCAGGCTCTGATAGTCTGACGCATCTATGTCCACAGAGAAATCAAACAATTCATGTGTTCCTGTGGACTTCCTAGGATAAGAGAGGAGCTTTGATGGGCACTGCCAAAATGAATCTCTCATTTTCTTTTTTCCTATGTTCTCACATTCCTCTTCTGACTGACATATTTCTCTGGATAAGTTAATAAAGTCAGTTAACTCACCACCACGTCTTGTTCTACCTAGGAACCCTTCTATCCCAGTAAGGCTAATGCACATATTTCCGATTTCTTGAAGTGTAGAAGGCTTTGCTTAGCTCTCAGAGAGCAGACTCAGACCCTTCATTTCAAATTCTGTAGCCTCAAGTTCCTAGATAAATGTTTTTAAATAAATAGCTCATGAAATGTTTGTTGAATGAGTGAATGAGTGACTTTTGCCTTTATGTAGCTTAGATGATCGGATAAGAAAAGTAGATTTTATTTAACATATTTAATTGACTTTCATAAAAGCCAAATAGCTGACAAAAGAGTTTCTCTGGCCCACCTCCTGAAACCCAGGGGTCAAATCAATTTCCACTGATGGGGGTGACTTCCTGTCAAGACAGAACCTGTCAGGACACCTTGATGGCTTCACTCTACATACATATTCTTATTGGCTCCAGGAGTGTGCACATGACAAAGCTTGGCCAGTCAGAGTATCATATCATCCCAGATTGGCTCAGACATGAGCAGGTGACTGAACCAGATCTAACGATAGGGGGCTTTTTCTAATACTTGCTCTGAGGAGAGAAAGGCTATTCTAGAACTTCTCCTTGCCATTTTGCTGGCATGAGGAGAAAGGGAAAGTGAGATGGAGATAATACAGGGAAGCAGAGCAGACCTCAGGGACCCAGTTTAAATCATTGGATTCTACCACGTCCGACACACGCTGCTCCCTGCACTGTCAGTTCTGTGAGCCAATAACCCTCCTATTCCACTTAGGTGCTTAATTTTTAACGTTTATGCATTCTTCAGAGAGATTGAGACAGAGCGTGAGCAGGGGAGGGGCAGAGCAAGAGAGGGACACAGAACCTGAAGCAAGTTCCGAGCCTGAAGCAGGGTTCGAACTCATGAACTGCGAGATCGTGACCTGAGCCGAAGTAGGACACTTAATGGACTGAGCCACCCAGGCACCCTGCGTGTTGTTTTTTCTGTCACAACAGAAGAGTACCAGCTAATAATCTGCATGTGGAAAAAGCAGGGCAAAAGTCACAAATCGCAAATTATGTATTTGTGTAAAGAAATATACTGAAATGTTAATGATTATCACTGAATTGTGGGATCCCAAGGTTTTCCTTTTTAAAAAACTTCAATTTTTAATACTTTCTGGACTTTCTCAAGTTTTCAAAAAGCCCACCGCATATTAATTTTCATAATAATACCAAGGTGGGGAAAAGCCTCTGGTCTTTTCTTTCTTCACAGAATCAACTAGCATGTAAATTCTTGGCTCAGTCTCTGGTAGAAAGGCCCAAAGACAGTCAAAAGATAGGTCAAAGGCCCAATGAAAAGATTCACCATGAATCCCCCCAAAAGGAGGGAAAATGGCTGCTGACCCGGTAGTGCTTCCTGTGGGGTGGGGGAAGGTACTGGAAAGTCTGGTGGGAGAAATCCAGAAAGACCTCCAGGAAACTGTCCACCACATTCCAAAAGTCCCATGTGTCTTTCGTGGCTAGTTTTCAGGAGAGAGAAGAGTGGGGAGGGAGATGGAAACATAAGTACAAGAGACCCCTCAAGGGACATGATCTGTGCTGATAAAAGGACCGCCTCCTTCCCCGCCCGCCACATCCCTTGAAGACTTCATGGTCCCTGGTAGGCAATGAAGTGAATTAAGAGCTGAGTTTTTAAAAGGGACTTCGGAACTTTACAGCAGGGCCTACGATAACATTTATAGGTCTCCACCAAAAGGAAGTTAAATAAATCTCCTGCCTGGGGACACAAAATAATCACCTGCCACCTTTCTGTGGTTGGGAGGGAACTGTCTGCTCCTGAGACCCATCCCCTGCCAGCCACTATCACACAGGCTGAAACCACAGGGATGGAATATTCTCGTCCTTCAAGAGTCATCTTTTTCCACGCCTCTTGTGCCCACTGGAACTAATTGCCCTTCATGCCCCCTTTTTAGCACATTTCTAGGTTCCAGAATGCAGTAAGACTCAGGCTTATTGTAATTCCTTGTTTGCAAGTCTATTGTACCCTGTTCCCTCGAGGACAAATTTTACCTTATGATGTTTTTGAATTTCCCCCCTTTTCGCCTGACCCAGGTCACCTTAATAAATGTGCATTTGGTGTTGAATTTTTGCAGCTAGCTTTTTGCACGCTATCCTCCCAACTGAGTAAATGGGTTGGCCGGGTTCTTCTGCACCTGCACAGGACCAGGGAGAGTGAGTTTTCCAGGCTAACAGCTCAGTAGGGGTCCTTGGCCTTGGACCCTTCTATGGCCCAGTCCATTAGGAACATTAGGGGTCTTATGCTGTCCTGGCCCTGGTAATGTGTACTCCATGGCCATGAGCCCCCTTGCCCCCCACCCTTAACTGTGAGTTCGCTTTCTGTGATTCCAGTTACCTGCAGTCAACTATAGTCAGGAAGCGGATGGTCCTCCTGATGTATCATCAGAAAGTCAGTGGTAGCCTAAGGCTGTGTGAGGACTCCTGTAACATTCACTCACTCCATCTCATCGCATGGGGATTTTGCCAGCTCATATCATCACAGGAAGAATGAATACAGCATCATCAGATATATTGAGAGAGACAGACAGAGAGAGAGAGAGACCGTGTTGATGTAACTTTTATTATAGCATATTGCTATAATTATTCTATTTTATTAGTGATTGTTGTTAACCTTTCACTATGCCTAATTTATGAATTAAGCTTTATCCTAGGTACATATAGATAGGAAAAAATCATAGTATATATAAGGTTTGGTGCTCACTATGGTTTCAAGCATTCATTGGGGGGTCTTGGAACATATCCCCTGGGGATGGAAGGACCACTGTACTTACTTTGTCTTTATAGGTTTTCCCCAAATTCAGATGCACAGTAGGTGCATGTAGACTTTTACTTCAGGCCCTGCTGGAAGGCACCACGTGGAGAAAGGATTGACTAATGAACTAGCCTTTGGAGCCAGATAGCCATGGCCTTGACTTCCAACACAAAATTGGATAAGCAACCCAACCCACCCGAGCCTCACTTCCCTCATCCGTAAACAGGAGTAATACCTGTGTTGTGAGGTGGGTGTGGGCATTAAATGGGATGATATATGCTTTATCTGAGTCATGTAGTAAAGGCTCCGTTTTAGTCCCCTTCCTCATTTTCTGGGTCTTTCTGGATTTTTCTAGGTTGTCCGAGAATTGTCTCAGTGGGAGCACAATGGTTAGTGGTGACATAGCTGGCATCCTGTCCCTAAGATCCCTGCATGATGGCTTTTCCCAGGTAAGTAAAGTGTCCAAGTCAGGAAGCCCATGGGCGGTACCTGGGGCGGGCTCTTTGGTGATGTGAGAAATAGCCAAGGAGAGGGCTTCGCACAGGTGGCTAACTCTGCACACCTCAAGCCAACAGCGCAGAGGGAGGGCCAGTCTTTTGCACAAAGGAACCCACAGCTTCAGACGTCATCCAGCACCTATTGCCATAGGCACGAGAGACAAATTCTCCTCCATTCTCTGGCCCTCAGAAGGCAAGTTTCATGTCCAGCAGGGATTTTGTTGAGTTGAAAGTAAAAACCTGAGCAGCTGGTTTTATAGTCTCAATATTATATATCAATGCTTGAGCACCAGACTGCGTTCTCTAAGGAAAACCAGGAGGGGAGGTCAATTCGGGAGCCAGACAATCCACCCAAGACATCAGTGTTCCAGAAAGGGGGCAGAAGCACTTCAGGGGGGTTGACTTTAGCCACAGTAGGACAGGAGGTGATGTTTACAACTCTGGTTACAGCCTAGCTGGGGGGAGGGGGTAGTGGATCCTGAAGCATCTCCCAGTGCCCAGACAAGGGAAGAGAGGGCTGGATTTCCAGAGACATCCTTGGGTGTGCTGCAGCAGCTCCTGTGACTGTCAGCTGAGGACCAGGGCTGCACACGCACCAGCTGCCCATCCTTTTCCTCTCCCTGCATCCAGAGCCCATGGAAAGGGCAGCCAGGATGCACCATCCTTGGAATTAGAAGTCAAAGTGCACTTAGATGAGACCCAAACCCACACTCCATCCACTTCTTTTCTTTCTTTAAAAAAAATTTTTTTCCCTAATGTTTTTATTCATTTGAAAGAGATGCAGAGAGACAGAGCATGAGTGGGGGAGGGGCAGAGAGAGAAGGAGACACAGAATCCAAAGCAGGCTCCAGGCTCTGAGCTGTCAGCAGAGAGCCTGGTACAGGGCTCAAACCCCCCATAGACTGTGAGATCATGACCTGACCTAAAGTCGGATGCTCAACAGACTGAGCCACCCAGGTGCCCCTTTCCACTTCTTTTCTAACAGTTCACAGAGCTGGAGACCTTTCAGATCAGTGTTGGCCTCTAATGGGCAAAGGAAAGAAAGAGTGCCCATTGCTCTGGGCCTTCCTTGGCAGAACACTACTCTGTGATTCTGTCTACCTAACAGGCACTTGTTTTCCATCATTCAGGAACAACCATTAGCCCACTTCCTGAGGCAGAGCGTGTGCTGGGGTGGTAGCTCTCTAACTCAAGATCAATGGACTTTGCCAGGTTACCAGCAAAAGAAGCAACTTTGGAAGCTGTTAAAAATACCAGTTCTGGGGTTTCTCAGGAGGTCTAGGTGAATTTCAAATCATCTGGGTTTCTTTTTCCCCCAAAGTTCTCATTTTGAGAGTCCCTGACTTGTAGGGCTACAAGAAATAATGAGTGGGGCTCTGATCTAACTAACTCATGGGAAAGAGAAATAAAATCCCAGGTATGGGTGGTGAGTAAGGCATATACAATGTGTTATGGACATCACAGAAGAAGATTGTTGGTGCCTTGTGAGAGCCACAAAAACTTCCCATGAGAATGACATTTGAGCTGGGTATTCAATAGTGGGTACAAATTTGTCAGGGGAGGGGTTAGGGAGTATAAGGCACTTCAGGCAGAAGAAGAGCCAGGGTTCCAGGGGGAGCCTGTTTGGCTGAGGAATTGTGAGTGCCTTGGAGGTATTTGTGTGGTTGAGGGATTAGGGAGCAAGGGCTGAGCTGGCCAGGTGGGTCGGGCTAGATCACATTGGGTGTCACGTGCAGAGCAAGTTAGGAGCTTGTACTTTATCCCATGGACCACCAGGCAGCACTGATGTGTAAGAGCAACACATCAGATTCACATTTGAGAGAGATCACTGTAGCAGCCTATAAGGGGGACAGATTGGAAGGGGTCAAAGAGACAGAACAATCAGGGGCTCCTGTCATCACCTTGGCTGTTGAGGATGAGAGCCTGCTAAGACCACTGCAGTGGGGCTGGGGCCATGGGGATAGCACGTAGAGTTGTTCATATATCTGTGATTATCCTAAATACGTGTTGGGCACTCATGTTCCTGACCAGGCAGCCATCCCTCCGTGGTCTTCAGTCTATGGCTGGACACAACCTCCCAATGGGCCAGGATCACTAAATTAAGGAGCATGGACCACCATCATCACTAATGCAAACACACAGGGAAGTTTAAGAAATCCTGGCAACGTTTGCTGCCAAGTGTAATGAAAAAATTAATTGAATAATCATGTCACGTAAATAGATTTCATGTGAACTCTCACTTTGGTGGGAGGGAAGGGAAGAAAGGGGGAGAATCCTGTGATTTATGGCTTTGAATGGTGTAATGAATTAGCCCAGGTGCCCTGCGGTGAGCCTGAGTCTGCCACGGCCTGCATTATGGGGCGGCTGGATCATTTTGAGCAGTGTGGCTCAGGTGACCCAACGCAGGCATGAGAGATGGGGGTCATTAAAATCTGCCACACTGCAGGAACTCTCTTTAGAAAGAGACTCAAAGGCTTGCTTTGCAGAATCGTGGCATTTCTCTTTGGGATACAAGGTGTTCTATCACTTAGAGGAAACCGGTGCAGATCCAAGCCAAATGATAATGATGGAAAATAAATTGATGGCCTCAAAGGGAAGGGTGGGGAAGGAGGAGGGAGAGGAGTGGAGGGGGGGAGCTACCTACAACCCGAAGCAAAGACTCTGCAAAGAAATGATGAATGAGTTAATATCAGGTAAGAAATATTGACTTGTGTGTATGAGATTCAAAATTAGAATTTCTGAATCCACACAGCCAGTGTGGTCTGAGGCAAGGAACACAAGGGAGTGAGAAATTGGCTTATTAATCCTGGTTTAAGACATTTGGGCATGCCTCTTAACTTCGGCTAAGCCTTAGTTTCTTTGCCTGCAAGATGGGAATATTAATACCTATTCCAACAGGTAGTTTTGAGTATCACATGTGATGATGCGTTTGGAAGCTGTGTGTGTATGCATTTTCATGCGTTTGCTCACAAGACATTGGGACTAAACTCAGAAGATGCAGGAAGATACATTCTCACCCTTTCTGCACATAGAACCCTGAACGGAATGGCTGAAACCCAGCCTGGGCTGTTCATCGGAGGCTCCTCATCAGGTAAACTCAGTATCAGACACACTCTTCCCTGAGAGATAAACTAATATCCAGCTAACATATTCTGATGCATTGGCGGGGGGGGGGTACTGAAGGGCAAGAGCATATATTTGAAGGGGTGTGTGTTTCCATTGTCATTCAGCTTGGGATAGGGAGGGCAGATCTGAGAGGGAGACCCCAGACTTTATCTGTGCCTTGGAGAACTGTCTTCTGAACCTTGTGTGGTGGTGACACGTGCCTGGGAATTGCCTCAGGAGAGGGGGTGGGGAGCTGACATTCCAGGAGCTTGGAAAGGAGAGGCTTGCTTTCTAGGGGCCAGATCTGTGCATCTGTAGACAGCTACCTCTAGTCTATACAATTAACTTTTCCATATTGTCATTCTGTTTGGTTAATCCCAAGCCTTTCATAAAGTCCAATAAAGCATTACCATCTGGTCTGGCCTCCATTGATTCTGGCCACACCTGCAGTGATTTATTGAGTCGCAGCAGCCTGAGAGAAATGTGGTAACATCTCCCACCATCCTGGGTTTGCCTCCTGAACACCTTGTGGCTGATTGTATTTTCCAGAGATGGTCCCCACAATATCTCCTGTCCCATGTCTTCTTACCATGTGACCTTGACAACCTTCCTATTGAGAGTAGGCTCCATGTCCCCTGCAGTTGAACCGGGGCAGAACTCTGTGACTGCCTCAACTAATGCTCTGGTAGAAATGATGCCCTGTGGTTTCTCAGATAGGTCATCCAAATGTCGTGTGCTCCTGCCTTGTTCTCTTGGGACACTTGCACTTAGCACCCAGCTACCCTGCTATGAGGAAGCCCAGGACCCACGGGGAGGCCACAGGTAGATGTCCCAGCCAAGAGTTCATCTGAGGTCCTGGTCAGTATCAGTCACCGAGCAGGTGAGTGAGGAGACCTTCAGATGGTTCTAGCCCAGCAGTCAACTTACTCCCAGACTTTGAGTCTTTAAAAGCTGACGTCCCAGACATCATGCGGCAGAGCCAAAGTGTCTCCACAGCATCCTTCTCAAATATCAGACAATCCACAGGCATAAAAAAAATGGTTGTTTAATGTCACCAAGTTTTAGGCTGGGTGCTTACACAGAGAAAGGTGACAGGAACACGCTCCAGGCTTACTTCCTAGCTGAGGTTCCCCAGAGACAAACTCAGAACCACCATTGTAATGATCTGAACAGTCAATATAACTAAGCTCTACGAGAAGGTGAAATAGAAATGAAATGCATCAATGGAAGACTTGGAGGGAGCACATGGCAGGAAAGGAGGAGAAATATTCATCTTATCCAAGATTTACTGCCTTTGTGAAGGAGAAAACAGCCCTGTGCTGGAAATAAAAAAATTTTTAAACATATAACAAGCTATATTACTTGAAATGAGACTTTGTTTTCACTAGGAATCAGAATTCAACTTAACTATAAACCAGAACCAACCACATTAATTTACTGAACCCAGGCAGAAGCAGTTTCAAGCATCGCTTTTATTTTTAGTGGACCACAAACCAAATCAAAGTTGTTTAAAAAATTATGAATATAAGCTTTCTATTGACATTATAACCAAATCTATATGTCTTCTAAAACAAGTTCTGCCATGTTAAGAATTATGCTATGAAAATATGCTATGCTCTAAAATGAACATGAAAAAAAACCCATCAGAAATAAATAAATATATCATTGTTCAAAGTCCCCAGGGGTACACAGTAATTCATTCCAAATCAATTGGTAAAATTGTGAGAAATACGTTATTTATGCAAACTGAGGAGGGGCCTGCTGTTTCACATACCAGTTCGCGATAGGCCCCAAGTGCTTCGTGTATTGAAAAAACTGTACAAATAGTGTTGTCTGTCACATGATATATTATAAAAATCCAGGGTTTTAGAGTCTTATAGATTTGAGTTATTATCCCGGCTCAGTTACTCTGAGATGTTAGGAAATTTGCAAAAGCCTGTTTCGTCATTAGTGAAATGGAAAAACTATGCCTAATTTATAGGGTTTGTTTGTGTGTGTGGGAGCGCTGGGTGTGGGGGGAGGAGGAGGAAGGAGGGAGAGAGGAAGGAAGGGAGATGGCTAGTTATCCCCTAAAATTCGGTCTCCCTTTGTGCAGTGTAGACTTGTCTCTGGGAAGGGGGCGTGCAGCCAGCAACATCTGCATCTAGGTGACGTCTGGATTCGTCTTCCATGTGAACAGAAGCGGTTAGGAATGGACGTGCTTTCCCCAATTCTTCCCATGCCTGCCAGCCAGATGACCGAGACTCCAGAATGTTGTGGAAGAAACTGGGTCCTGGATTCATTATATGGAGGAAAGCCACCTGTCAACCAGAGACACCTACTGTATATAATTAGGGGAGAGAGAGTGACAATCCACTGAGATTGGGAGGCTTATTTGTTACAGCAGCGAGTGTTACCCTAGCCAGCACAGAATAAGACACTGTATACAAAACAGATGAGCTCAGTGACTGACAGAGCATTCAATAAACGTTTTTATTCATCCCTTTGAATGAAGGATATATGTCTATCTGCCAATTCATGAGATAGCACATTAGTTTAGTTGTCATCTTTGTGAGACCCGATATGCCCAATGAAATCTGTTTGAAAAGTCTCGAATTGTGGCTGAAAGAGGTGTTTCAGGGGAATGAATGGCCAATGCGCGAACACGCTTGCTTCTAGAAAGCCCACGATTCCTTTTAAATTTCATTTTAGAACCGAGCATTGTGCTATATATTTAGCATCTCCGAAGGAAGATAACAGAGAGGTTTATGAAAAGGCTGAAATGCGCTAATAGAAAAATTCACATCTCAAGATGTAGTTTTTCAAAAACCCACCAGGCATTTCAAGATCTCCCTGCTCCCAATTGTGAAGGCAGAGAGTCTGAGGTAGCAGAGTAGCCACTAGGGAATCCAAAATCCTCTGGTAATTCCCTCCGCTAATTAAAATCCAAAGCATTTAAAAACATAAAAATGAATATTTCATGTAAAAATGTTTTATTTTAAACAGCAATAGAAAAAAACTACATCACAATGGTTCTATCCTTCGCTTTTTTTTTTTTTTTGAAACCTAGTGATTCAGGAATGTGAAGTGTAACATAATACCTGTGGACTAGCAACATTTTACATTTTCTGTTATGTCTTCTTTTTATATCACTCCCATGTGTGATTAGAGACATCACTTTTAAACATTCTGAATTTTACAATTAATTTTTTTCTTGTCAATAAAGTCTAGAGAAACCATCCAACTGCCTGAAAACCATTACAATGGAATGCTAAAATACTTTAATTTGTGATGGCAGCCCCCCACTCCCCACCCCGAAGAATGATGCTCTTTCTTCCTGCTTGCCTCCGATTTTACTGAACCTTCCTTTGCTTGCAAACGGATTCGTCAGTATTTGCTTTCGGGCTATGTAAGAAACAAAACTAAGCAAAATTAGACGAACTAGAGCTGTGAAATGCTCCAGCAGAAAGTTCCTTTGCAAAAGTTGCAACTGAGCCTTTGTTTTGTGCTCAATTGTCAGTTCTGTGATAGACGTAGTGCAAGGTGGGGACCAGGCAAGGGGTGGGCTGGGAGGGAGGGCTCAGGATGCGTTTGAGCCCCATGGCCAGAGCACAGACGTCCCCGTTCCTAAAGGAGGCAGCACACTTGTGGGGAAGAGCACTGGGCGTTGTATGGAAATCGATTTGACAATAAAATATTAAAAAAAATAAAATGAGGGTAGGAGCTCTGGGTGGCTCAGTAAAAAAAAAAAAAAAAAAAAAAAGGGAAAAGGAGAAAATGCATTTTTTCCCCCAAGCATGGTATCTCATTCCGGGTTTCCTAAAAAAAGCAAGAAAGAAACAAACAGAAACCCCCAGAACCTAGGGTTTCAGAGTGGAAGACCAAGCACTTTACTGGGGAGTGCAATCCCAGGGGTCACGAGTGAGACTGCAAAGGCGGCGAGCAAATATAAGAAAGCGCTTTGCCCAGTGATGGCCGCTTCGCCGTCGGGTGACCCCACAGGCTCTCAAGCAGCCTTCAGAGAGGCCAAGTTGCAAAGAGGAGAAAGGGGGAAGAATTTATCTGCTGACATCATTTCCCATTGTTCCAAGTTTTCCTTGCATTCTTAGGCTAAGTGTGGGTGCTTAGGGGTGCATCCTGCACTTGGCAGCAGTGGAAAAGCCCCGGAAGGGTGGCTGGGAAGCCGAGGTGCAGGGCGCAGGTGTGAGGCAAGATGCCACCTGAGCATGCTAACCAGTGACATCAGGGACCGGCAGCAGCTGTCGCCATGGGCACTGGGTCTGTAGCAGCCAAGATAGGAGCAGCAGAGACCTTGCTTCAGGACCAAGGAACTTCCGGCCACACCCAGGGCCACCTCAGCCAGAAGGCAAGGCAATCATGTGGATCTGGGATAGGGCATAACTGAATCCAGGACAGATAGCAAGTCCAAGGGGATTGCCTTTTTTTTTTTTTAATGTTTATTTATTTTTGAGAGACAGAGACACGGCACAAGCGGGGGAGGAGCAGAGAGAGAGAGGGAGACACAGAATCCGAAGCAGCCTTCAGGCTCTGAGCTGTCAGCACAGAGCCCAACACAGGGCTCAAACTCAAGGACCGAGAGATCATGACCTGAGCCGAAGTCAGATGCTTAACTGACAGAACCACCAAAGTGCCCCCAAAGGGACTGGGGGTTTTAATTAAAGCATGGGTAGCGGTATATTAAGATTCGGTTTTACTGAAGCACACCCTGTGTTGTACCCAGATTTTAATATCGCCCCCAAAAACCAGAGACCGCCAGGGAGGCCGAAGCACGCATGCAAAAGCAAAGGGCTTTATTACGGGCTTATATAAGCACGGGCTCACAGACTCCACCAACGTACTGGATCCATGTGGAGTGAGCCCCGAACATGGCGGGGCAGGGCCTTTTATGAGTTTGGGAAGGGGGAGTTACAGGAAATTATGACATCCGTACAGGGGTCCAATCATTATAGCATCACATCATTGACAGTAACTTTAATCAATTACAGAGTGGACCCAGGACCCTAGTCAGACCTGAATCAGACCTGTATCCTTACCCCTGGACTGTGAGGTATGAGACCTCCGTGATGCAGGTCACAAACCTCGGGCTCATCTCCCTTCCAAGCCCTGGCTTTCTCTGGTTGTTAGAATGCAATGGGGCTTAAACAGGCCCGCTAATGGCCAAGGAAGGCGGGTAATTTGTAAGCAACATTTCAGGTTCCCAGCGGATCAGGCATGGAGGTGTGTTTAATTGCATTCACTGGAGAAGCAAATGATGGTAATCAGCTCACGCTAAATGTGACTGGGGTGGAGTCAGGTGGGAAAAGTACCTGGCTGTATTGCTTTCCCTTCCTTCTTTCTGTGTCCACTCCCCGGATCAGCAGGTGCCACAGGATGAAGTAGCACCCAGAGGTGCCCTAGGGAAATTGGGGACAGTTCTTTCTTTCTCAATATGACAGAGGAGCTGTGGGGTGTTCATGGGTGTGCATGGGTGTGCACGCTCATGCCTCCCTGCTTCTTCTCTGCAAACCTGCAAATCACTCTCTCTTCTGCCAGTCCAAAGCCACTCTTACAGGCTTCCTAAGAAACAAGCTAAGAGCTGAGAGAAGGGACAGCGAGGCATGAACTGAGGGTTCTCCATGACCAACCTGACTAAGGAAGGTTATCAGTGGCACCTGGGTGCCTTAGTCATTTAAGCATCCGACTTCAGCTCAGGTCATGATCTCGAGGTTCATGGGTTAGAGCCCCACATCGGGCTCTGCGCTGACAGTGCAGAGCCTGCCTGGGATTCTTTCTCTCTCTCTCTCAAAATAAATAAAGAAAGAAAATGTTTAACCTAAGGAAGGTTAAAACCTGCAGCTCAGAGAACCGTAAACCCTGCAAGTTGGGGCCCATTGCACATCTTCTCTGGGAAATTTTGAAGCACTTTTAGATCCACTCCAGGACTTCCGGGAAAATTCAAGGGGGGGAGGGAACTAATTCCTAATCCGGATCACTTGACAGATCGTCCCTTTCCCTTTGGATACCTGTCTTTGATGTGAAGCTCAGCCTTCACAGTTTGTCAGCAGCTCCTTCAATGCCCAGGAAACTCGCTCTGCAGTTTCGGAGAACTTATGGGTTCGGGTTTCTGTAGTTCTAGGACCTGTTTGCTTGGTGTTTGGAGAATCTGGTTGTGTAGTTTTCTCTGAATGTCCAAACAGTTACCACATTGGGTAACCAGGTGCCATGGCTTTGTATTCTATGAATGACCTTGCTGTAAGTGATACATAGAGACGTCAGAAGAAAAACCTATAGAACCGAAAGCCTACCTATTCAGAGGGTAGTTCCAGGAGTTTGTTCTTTGTTACAGGATAAGGTACCATCTCTTTATCTGTTTCTGGAGCATTCAGGTCTTCTATTTCTTCTTGTGTAACTTGATACACCTTTCCCCAAAACAATGTCCGTTTCTTCTGTATTCGTATATATTGGTATTTACAGCATTCTCTTATGTAATACACGACTTGTGTTTACCTTTATCTTTTCTCTTTGAGTTATATCTTTTAAATCACTATATGGTAACTTCTTTCTCTTTTTCTTAAGTATTCTCAGTGAAAGATTGCTTGCTTTTTTTTTAAGGTTTTATTTATTTTTGAGAGAGAGAGAGACAGAGTGGAAGTGGAAGAGGGGCAGAGAGAGAGGGAGACACCGAATCAGAAGCAGGCTCCGGGCTCTGAGCTGTCAGCACAGGGTCTGGCATGGGGTCAAACCCATAAACCATGAGATCATGACCTGAGCCAAAGTTGGACGCTTAACCAACTGAGCCACCCAGGTGCCCCAAGATTGCTTACTTTTTAAGGCTTTTCAAGTAACCTATTTTGGGCTTTGATGATTACTTTAGACTTCAGTAATTTTACTTTGTATGTATTATTATTTACTTTGTATGCATTATTCTACTCCTTTCTTTGAGTTGACCCTGTGTTCTCTTACTAACTCCTTAAATGACACTTTGATCATTACTTTTTAGTTTTTTTCTAATATAAGCATTTAAGATTATAAATTAACCTTGTGAGTATTGCTTCAGTGCATGCCAACAGTTTGATGTATATGATTTTATTAGTGCTTAGTCTCAGATATTTAAATGTTCCCATGATGATTTCTTTGACCCATGAACTATTTTATTTAAAAAAATTTTTGGACATTTATTTATTTTTGAGAAACAGAGAGAGACAGATCATGAGCAGGGGAGGGGCAGAGAGAGAAGGACACACAGAATCGGAAGCAGGCTTCAGGCTCTGAGCTGTCAGCACAGAGCCCAATGTGAGGCTCAAACCCACGAACTGTGAGATCATGACCTGAGCCGAAGTTGGACGCTCAACTGACTGAGCCACCCAGGCGTCCCTCATGAGCTATTTTAAAGTGTGTGTGTGCACCTGTGCATGTGTTTAAACATTGGTAATCAAAGGTGGTGATGCAAACGTGGGATTGATTATATGTATGCTTGGACATTTCCACAATAAAAAGATTTTTTTATAACTGTGTTTCTGAAATGCCCAAATGCGTTGGTCTTAAACCTATCTTTTTATTGTTGATTTCTAGCTTGATTGAATTTGGTTGAATGTGGTCTATTAGATACCATTTCTGTTGAAAGTTTTAAGAACTCTCTGACCCCTGGCATTGCGATTCTTATATATGCTTTATGAGTGGTTGAAAACACCACTTCCCTAGCTGTTTGCTATAGGGATGTACACACACATATTCACTCGGTGAAACTCGTCCATTGATTGTATAGTTCAAATCTTCTATAGTTCCCTGATTGCTTTATTTTTTCCAAGGAAAGATATATTTCACTCTCACTCCATTGATGGCTTTGAAAGTTTCTCTTATAATTCTGTTAATTGCAATCTTAGAAATGAGACAGTGCCATTAATCAGAACGAATCTGGAACCGCATCATCCTGGAGAAGCACGCCTTTGAACGTGATAGCAACCCTCTATTCACGACAGTGTGGTTTGGCTTTGAAGTCTCTTTCATTCAATATCGGAAAGCTATGCCAGATTTTTTTGTATTTTTTATTCTCATTTTGTATGCTAGCATATCATTGTTTTTTTTTTTTAAACAAAGTCTGACATTCTGTCTATTAGCTGGTGAATGAATATTAGTCTGTCTATGTACATTTATGATGGGTATATTTAAATGTCTTCCTGGAAGCCTATTTTATACTTTCTATTTTATCTGCCTTTTCTCTGCTTTGTTGATTTGCTTTTTCCATCTTGTGGATCGATGACATTTTTATTTTTATTTTTCATTTTAGAGAGAGAGTACAGGCAGGGGAGAAGGATACAGAGAGAGAATCTTGGGGCTCAATCGCACAACCCTGGGACTATGACCTGAGCCAAAATCAGGAGTAGGGTGCTCAACTGACTAGGAACCCAGATGCCCCATTTTTGGGGGGTGGAGATCAATGGTATTTTTAAATTTCATGTTTCCCCTCTACTGTTTTTGAAGACCTCACTCTACTTCTCTTCTTTGGGTCACTGTCCTTAAAATTTCAATATACTTAAAAAGCTTATCATCCAAAATTGACCAGTGTCTTTTCTCTTTAAATGACAAGGGACCATAAGACATTTTCCATTTAGTCACTTACCCTGTCATACACATCATCATAAATCAGTATTTATTTTATGCTATTGTTTTTTCCTTTAACCCATCTGTTCATATTTTTGTTGTCTGTTCTGCAAACACTTTAGATCAGAGGTTAGTAATCTTTTTCTGTAAAGGACCAGGTTTGCTGGCCAGAAGGTCATTGTTACAATTCCTCAACTCTGCTGGTACAGCCACAGCCATAGAACTAGCTGGCCTGTGGGTGTTAGGCTGGGTGGACCAATTTCTGCTTTCCCTTCAGCAACTTTGTTTAAAAGTATTGACCTACGGTGGTCACTGATGTCACTCTTGGGCTGTGGGCCATTTTCCGAAGACCGGGTAGAATCCTGAAATTCCACTGTAAACAGACACTTAGCTTCAGTGTTTGTCTTAAACTCCCCTCCCACCACGTTCCCCCGGGGTTGGTTTGCCTCTGCTCCCAGCCCATGGTAGTTACAGAAGGAGAAATGCAGTGAGTTTGGCCGCCATGTTTCAGATCCCGGGAAGAGGGGACAAAACTGCGTCTCTCTGTGTTTCTTTCTCTTCCAACTTTCTCCCTCCCCCTGGGTAGCTTGTCTTATTTATTTTCTTTACTGCAATTCGAAATCCCTGTTATTGCTGAAGGTAATTAGCTTTGAGCAATTATAATCATTCTCTATTCCCTCTCTAGCTTTCCTCTCTGCCAGGGGTAAGCAAAGGTGAGACACTGAGATTATGGAGGAAAGCTTCTGATTTTGAAGCTTTTTCTGCATCTTTTCCCCTGACTGCCACACATCCCTCAGCCTGCCTCTCTAGAAATAATGAGAGATTTGTGAGATACTCTAGGCTTTTGCCTATTGTCCATCTTCAGTCTGTTCTGCTTTTTGGGGGGACACGGCTACAAGAAGCATTAATTCCTAGAACTTTCTCCTGGATCTTCAAAAAAGATTATGGCATAAGCTTGTGGCCCTTTGTTTTTTGATTGCTACCTGTTTTTATGGTGGCTTTACCTCTATCTTTTAAACTTACTGTGTTCATTCTGAGAGCTGAAGAAATTGTGAGCCTGATTTATCTCTTCATAGTATCTTAGTGGTCCATTCGAGAACTGTGTAGATCACTTTCTGTGGGGAGTGAGGGTTTTAGAACCAAAAAGACTCTGGATTAAAATTCCCATTGGGGCACCTGGGTGGCTCATTTGGTTAAGCATCTGACTCTTGGTTTTGGCTCAGGTCATGATCTCACATTTCATGGGATCCAGACCTGCATCGGGCTCTTGGCTGACAGTGCAGAGCCTGCTTGGGATTCTCTCTCTCCTTTACTCTCTGCCCCTCCCCTTCTTGCTCACTCTCTTTCTCCCTCTCTCTCAAAATAAATAAATAAAAAACATTAAAAAAATTCCAGCTGTGCCACTTGGTGATATTGAGCAAGTTACTTATTCTGTGTGTCTGTGATACGTATTATTGTTGCGAGGTTCTGAGATTTATATATAAATAAGACAAGGTGTGTTCCCTCCAGGAGGTGATTTCCAGGGACAGGCTGAAAAATAAATGGTCACTTAAAATGGAGGATGCTAAAGTCAATTGGAGGACGTCTGCATGACCCGCGGAGGGTACTTTAGCCCTGACGATGGTTGGGGGATGGCAAGGGGGAGGGTCACTTGTCCTTCCAGGTGAGGCTGTACCTGATCAGAAAGGTGAAATGTCCTTTTGGAGATAGCAAGAGAACAAGTGAGAGACAGAGGTGACTAGTGTGACCTTGGAGAACCACGTGAGAGGTGAAACCAGGAGGGATTCAGGGACCAGGCCACGGAAACCTCTCCTGCCTTTCACAATCTCTGTGCCCTCTGCTCACAGTGTGGAATTTATTATTTTAGTAGAGGCAAACACTGGATGTTTCTAGGCAGAGTGGTGCCACAATCAGATTTGTGTTTTAGAAACTTCTAGAAACATTGAGAAAGGTGGTTAGAGAAAGTGGCAGATTGTATAAATGCCTGCAGCAGTATCAGCCATCCCAAATGCCCTTCCTACAATAAGACATTGACCTTCCTTTCATCGAGCCAAAGCATCATCAGAGCAGATTTAAGATTCAAGTAACTTCTGAGACAGGCCATAGATGGAAATAAAGCTTCCATCTAACTCTCTTGGTATGTTTGCTCTTAGAAGCCAACTGCCATGCTGTGAGGATCCCCAAGGTCCACATGAAGAGGAATTCAGGACCCCAGCTGACAGGGCTGAGCCCCCAGCAGGCAATCTGCACCAGCCATGGAGTAGGCCATCTTGGAAGTGGACCGTCCAGCCCCTGGCTGAGCCATCCCATCTAATGCCACATGGAACCGAAAGGGGCTGCCCCTGCTGAGCTCCGGACCAATGTCACATTTGAGAGCAAAATAAAGGATTACTATCATTTCATGACATTGCATTTTGTGACGATTCATTTTGTAGCAACAGAGAGCTGGTGTATGGAGGAGAGTAAAGGCAGTGGGGTCTATTAGGGAACATTCTTGTTCAGGCGAGAAATGATGAGGGCTTTAAGCCAAGGCTAAAGCTAAGGCTCTGACATGGGAGGCACTGTGCTATGTCATGGGAATACAAAGTACACAAGACGGACGAGGTCTCCTTGCTCAGGAAGTTGACCGGCTAATGCACAGTGAAGATGGAGTGTAGACGTTATTTGCCTAAGGATGTGTGTTTGTACATCTAAGATTAAGAGGAAATTCTTTTAAAAAGGAAAAAGCTAAAAAATAAATGCATGACCACCAAGCTAGAAGTTTTGGCCTCCAGAGAGCATGAAGATGACTTTGGCTTTGTTTTCTGAGCCACATTGACCATATTACAAAGTGATTTTTGGTCTTTGTCTCCATTAGAGAAAATCTTCATGTAGACACTTATCTTGCTCCCCTGGAGTTATGAGATTTTTAGTTCAAAGCACAAAGAAGCACTTGCTATTTGCATCAGTGCTTGGTACTTTTCTTTTTTTTTTCCCAGGGCGGAGAGACGGAGGATTACCACAGTATTCTTTTCAAGTGTTCTCAGTCCCTGATCAAAGGAGGGGTTTTAGAGTCTTCATTCGTCTGAGATTCAATATAAGACCATTCTTGCTTTCGGGTTTTGAGTAGATCAGTTTTGCTTATTCACCAGAGAGAAAGAGTGCTAGCCCATGCATTGTGAACCACAGAGCCCCGCACAAACACTAATTATTTTTATTATGTTAACATGGAATTTGGGGTTTAGTGGTATTCAGAGAATTAGGCACTACATAGAACATTTCATTTTTAAAATAATTATTCATTCACTGATCTGGTCCTTTGCAAGGTGTGGCCACAGGCTTTCCCCACCATGCTTTGGCCACAGACCGTTGCCCATTCGGTTCTCCTTCTCTGTCACCACCATGAAAACAGGACTTGCCCTGTCTCAGCTTCTCAACCTGGGCAATCCATCTTTGGTTCCCATCGCTGTGCTGGGAATGACCTCCTGAGTCATCAGTGGCTTTTTTTCTTGCCCAATCCTGTGAACTGTCCTTAGTGTACAATTGGCCTGGATTTAATACTGTTGACTATTACTTAGTCCTCCAAATTCTGGTCCCTCTTGGCTTCTGTGTGAACATGCTCGATTCTTACATCTCTGCTTTCTCTGCCTCTATTGCTGGCTTTTTTGTCCACATTTTTCTTCTTTTAATCTGGCTGTATTTCAAGGATAATAAACACAGAAAAACTTGTATGATATTCCACCATATTGCCCCCCACCCCTCATTTTTCTTCTTTATAAATGCTGATGTGATGTAGGGCTTGGTTCTTAAATCCTCCCCAGTCTTCCAAGACACTGCCACCCATTTCCAGGACTCCTTCCCATCTAGTGGCAGTGTGATGTGTACTAAAGGGTCCCGAAGGCCATCACTACTACCCTTGAGCCACAAATGCCTAGGAATCACTATTTTTGAGGATACAAAAACCAAAAGGCCTTGGTCTCTTACAGAAAGGAGTTTACAGCCTAGTCATGTGGATGAGATATGCACACACAGCTTTGAGGGCTGTGCCTTTCCCCAACACATAGACACACAGACTGACAGACAGACACACACATATACACACACAGGCAGACAGACAGAGAGACAGAGAGAAGAGGGACAGAGAGAGAAAATCCTAAGCAGGCTCCTCGCTGTCAGCACAGAGCCCAATGTGGGACTTGATACCATGAAACGTGAGATCATGATCTGAGCTGAAACCAAGATTCAGACACTTAACCGACCAAGACCCCCAGGTGCTCCGAACTGGACTTTTCCATAGGCCTGGCAGATAGTAGTTATTGAAAGCTTAAGACTAATATGAACCAAAGCATCCGCTTCATTGCATATAAGTGATGTTAAAACTGGAAAGCTTTTATTTTTTTAAAGACTGACACAAGTAGGCTTCTCTGTTTTATCTGAAGCTGAATTGACGTCTTAAAGAAAACAAAACTCATAGCCATCTGATCTGTAAGTAAGGATGTATCAGGTGGTGATCCTTAGTTGTAAGCAGTACAGAGGGGCTTGAACTAATTTAAACAAAGGAAAGGAGGGACACATGGGTGGCTCAGTCAGTTAAGCCTCTGAATTCGGCTCAGGTCAGATCTCATGTTTGTGGGTTCGAGTCCCACATTGGGCTCTGTGCTGACCCCTAGCTCAGAGCCTGGAGCCTGCTTCTGGTTCTATGTCTCCTTCTCTCTCTGACCCTCCCCCTCTCATGCTCTGTCTCTCTCTGTATCAAAAATAAATAAAACATTAAAAAATAAGGAAAGGAGATTGCTTTTTAATGTTTATTATTTTGAGAGAGAGAGAGACAGAGAGACAGAGCACAAGCAGGAGAGGAGCAGAGAGAGAGAGGGAGACACAAAATCTAAAGCAGGATCCAGGCTCTGAGCTGTCAGCACAGCCAAAGTCAGACTGTGCCCCAGGTGCCCCAAGAAAAGGAGATTATTAAAAGAATGGGCAATTCTTTTTTTTTAAGTTTATTTCTTTATTTTGAGAGAGAGAGAGAGAGAGCGAGAGAGTGCATGTATAGGAAGCAGAGAGGGAGAGAATCCCAAGCAGGCTCCATGGTGTCAGTGCAGAGCCTGACGAGGGACTCAAACCCATGAGCCTTGAATTCATGTTGTGAGCCCAAGTCAAGAGTTAGATGCTCACCCAGGAGTCCCACGATGGGCAATACTTCTTGAATGGAAGATGGAACTGAATAACAGGCATCCAGAAGGAAAGGCACTGATGCCAGCCTGGATACCTGAGTCGTAGAAACACACAGACCATCATGTGCCCAAACCTGGGCTCTGTCGTTGCTGTTTCAGAATTGAAAGTAAATGAAGATCTACAGGCTAAGTCTGTAGTCACCTGCCATGATGGGAAAAGGTAGCCCAATACAGCACAGTAGCTGGCTCCCAGGAAACCCTCAAAAAAGGATTTTCAAATGAAAAAATAAGTGAATCGAATCATTAGATTAGTCTATAATCTCTACCAATAGTGCTAGAATTCTCTCACAGACCAAAGTGAAAACTTTCTGAGAAATTTAGTCTGGCTAGAATGATGAATAAAATCGCTGTCCAGCTGGGGAGGAAGAAATACTGCATGTGACTGTCATCTTGGCATCAAAAATCACCCTGGTTATCACCCAAGCAAACGAAAATAAGCCCAGAAGAGGCACCTGCACATCACGTTGTTTTTTTCACTGACAGAAGCATTATGGGACTTCAAGGGATGCCAGAGAAGACACAGGAATATTCCTCTGGATATAGAACACTTGAGATTTGACAGTTGCCTATTTTTCTTTATTTCTATTAAGGCAGGATCCTGACAGGACTATATTTCGCCACCCACTTTTGCTGTTTTCTTGTAAATGGCAGTGGAGGAAAGAAGGGAAATACAGACACCTTATTAATCAGCTTGGCTACAATTTTACAGCTACGCCGGAAGGACACATCAAACTATCCATGTCCAACAGGAAAGCACATGACTCAAACAAATTAAAGGCTTAGAAATTCAACAGGTGAAAAGAAAACAGAAAAAGAAATTCAACAGGTAGGCAGGAGCCAGATTTCTGCCCAGCAGGTATTGTGCCCTTGAGCGTTTGGGGAAACATCTGTGACTTGAGACATGAAATGACAACTCTCTTGGGGCTCCTGGGTGGCTCCGTTGGTTGAGTGTCCGCCCTCAGCTCAGGTCATGATCTCCTAATTTGTGGGTTTGAGCCCTGCTAGGCCCTGTGCTGACAGCTCAGAGCCTGGAGCCTGCTTCAGATTCTGTGTCTCCCTCTCTCGGCCCCTCCCCTGCTCGTGCTCTGTCTCTCTCTCTCAAAAATAAACATTAAAAAATTAAAAAAAAAAAAGAAATGACAACTCTCTTGATCCATATGAACGTTTTCATGTCTTGAGCCTTATTTTAGATTTTTTTGGGGAAAGGGACAGGATCCAACTTCTAGACACTGATTTCTGTTTCTCTATTTCTGCAGAGCAAGTCAGCAAATCAGCCCAACACTATGGCTTGAAAGCCGATTCTGTTCAGCTCTTATGGTTCTATGATTAGACTGGACTCAGCTGCTTGGTTCTCACTCGGGGTCTGTCACACAGTCTGAAGGGTCAACTGTGATGAAGGTCTAAGAGAATTTCTTCACTCAAGTGCCTGGTGCCCCAGCTGGGCTAGCTGGACATCTCTGTTTTCCCGTGTCCTCTCCATGTGGTTAGCCCAGGCTCCCCCATGGAACGGCAGCTTTAGGATCCTGCAGGCTTTCCAGGATCCCCGCAGTGGAAGCCATAAGCCTTCTTATGTCCCAGCCGAGTCAGTACAGTCCCTTTCACCATATTCTGTTGGTCCAAAGTAAGTCACAGGGCCCACTGAGCTTTAAGAGAAGGGGGTTCTGAAAGGGCATGAGTCCTAGGACGTCTGCCTCAGTAGGGAGCCATTTTGGGGGGCCAACCTAGGATGAGCCCCCCTCCCATACATGTCAGCTCTGTAGAGGCCATGCGTGGTGTCGCCTCACATGCTCTGTGCTTTTCCCACTCTGAAGTCTTCTCAGTGCCTTGTACTGCCCGTTCCCTTGGCCTACATGCACTTGTCTCCCCCATCTCCCACCAACCGCCCTCCCATCCCTGCCCTTTGGCCTAGATAACTGTTACTTATTCCTATCTCTCATGGATGACGCTCCTTCAGGGGAAGCTACCCTTGGCCGCCCAGGCTCCGTCAGAGAAGTGAGTCTGGCACCGCCTGCAGTTTGCACTGACCTCAGCCACGGGGTAATTCGGTGAGTGGAAGTCTCCTCCGCTGATTGAACTCAAAAGGGCAGCAGCCATAGTCTGTGTATCTCCTTTTGTTTGTAACCCATGTTGCATTTCATACACTTAGCACATAGCCCAGAAGCATCTGTTACGTGGATGAACCCTTTTCGGACTGCCATGTTCTATCTGGGGGATTTTTCAAGATGATTCACTTACCTTATTGGGAACAAATCCCCTGATGGAGGAGAAGAGACATGATTGAATAAAAAGGATCAGAAGCCTTTTTAAAAAAAATGGTTATTTATTTATTTTGACAGAGAGAGAAAGAGAAAGAGAGAGAGCAGATGAGTGGGAGAGGGGTAGAGAGAGAGAGAGGGAGAGCTAGAATCCCAAGCAGACTCTGCATTCTCAGCACAGAGCCCAACTCTGGGCTGAATCTCTGAATCAGGAGGTCATGACCTGAGCTGAAATCAAGAGTCAGATGCCACCCAGGCGCTCCAAGAATCAGGAGCTTTTTAATGAGGTGGGGAAAGAAGAGCAATCCAGTGGGATTTTGGAGACACTGCCTTCTTACTGGGGTGCAGGGGGGATGGGGGGTTGGGGTGTGGATGCTGGTTAGCAAGTTCTTGTCCGAGAGAAGAACTGAGAAGAGGCATCCCATCTGGTGCCTGCTGCAGGGGGTCCGGGCTGAAGAGGCTGAGCAGGCCAGGAAGAGGTAGTGGGTCTCAGCAGGTGGCAGGAGGGAGTCTGGTAGGACTTGTATGCATATTCGTGACCTCTGTTGACACAGAGGCTCAAACAACTAGAAGGTGGCTGAGGCCACCAGCAGCAATCTCTAAGCAAGGCGATGTCCTCACGGGAGCCAGCAAGTGTCCTGAGTGTCCCACACTTGCCAGCCTTCCTTATTAACCAGATATAGATACTTGGAGCCTCTACCCTGCTTCATTGCATTAAGTCTGAGCCTCTCCCCACCCCTTCTCATGGTGCGCTGGCGGCTCTGCCTGCCTCCCCCCTCCCCCAGATCCATTGGCGTCTACACCTCTACTGTGCCTCTCTCACTGTTTCATCCCAGATGTGAACAGAGGTGCCTGCCTCCAACCCCACAGCCCCATGGAGCCGCACTTGACTTTGCTAGAGAATTCTGGGTTGGGGCCTGGTGAGAAACAGCACCAAGGGGACAGGGAACGACTTAAAGCAGGAGAGCAGATACTGTTGTTCCGAACGTGTATTGGCCAACACGCAGGCAGTCCCTTCAAAGCTATATTTCTCCCTGGTTTCAGCCAAACGTTATTTTCTGGAGGCCCATTCCTCCTTGGAGCAAAGACCTAGTAATGCGTTTCACAGCTGCCCCAGCCTCTGGTTAAAGTCTCTGAGCTGGCCAAGCGGAAACTGCAAGCCTCTTACCATTGAAAATCTATTATTTAAAAAATCTTCTGCCAAAGCCCCTTAATCAAAGACACCTTTTACTGCGGAAGAGAGACTTAAGCTCTTTGTTCGTGTCACTTCCATCTAGATTTTCCTTCGCGCAACGCCTCCTTTAAGGGCATTGGTGACTGTATCTACACACACTGATGGGGTGACAGTGATCTGTTAGCATTGTTGTTGCCTGATGGGGACACAGCAACACACACACACACACACACACACACACACACACGCACACACTCACACGGTCCTTATTCTTTTTCTTTTTAATTTTATTTGTTATTGAGAGACAAAGGGACACAGAGCATGAGCAGGGGAGGGGCAGAGAGATAGGGAGACATAGAATCCGAAGCAGGTTCCAAGCTCCGAGCTGTCAGCACAGAGCTTGTGGCGGGGCTCGAACTCACAACTGTGAGATCATGAGCTGAGATGAAGTTGGACGCTTAACTGAACTTCACACTTAACCGAGCCACCTGGGCGCCGCTCTCCAGGCTTATTCTTAGCACTGCTTCCTTCCCTTCTATGGTTTGGGCACAGGGAGGGGTTTGGGTGGGGCTGAGCGCTTGCAGATGAGTGAGGTGGTAGTTGGCTGAGGCCAGGCTTCACTTCCAAGAGTCTCCCCTGACCAAGAATAAATGAGGTCCTAGGCTATTAGGGTGGCATCCTGCCTGTGAGCATCCATGCCCAGCCATTCCCACCAGCCAACTTGGACTCTGGCTGCAGGCAGACCAGCTGCCCAGACCAGCTCCCTGCTTTCCTCCTCTCTCTGTGCCTTACTTCTGCAGCTCTCTCTGAGCAGCTAGCCTAGAGTCCCCTCATCTTCCTTGGGGCTTTTCCTTCCACCCCTTCACAGAAAGAATGGCTCCCCCATTGCACTCCCTCAAAGCTTCGTAAGGTCTCTCCCATTTGTGCACTTGTCCATCTGGCTGTGTGCCCGTGAGCTCCAGGGAAGGTAGAGGGTTTTGCACATCTGTGCCCCACATTTCCGGCAACATGCCTGATGAAGTAAGTGCTTAATGAACACTTGGGGACTAAACCGGGCTTTTAAGGCTCTGTCTTCTGTGTTTGATTTATTGATTGATTCATTTACTTATTTGAGAGAGAGAGAATGAGGGGTGGGGAGAGAGATAGAGGGAGAGAGAAAGAATCTCAAGCAGGCTCCCTGCTCAGCACAGAGCCTGATGTGGGGGGGTTCAATCACACAACCCTGGGATCACAACCTGAGCTGACCTCAAGAGGCGGATGCTCAACCTACTGAACCACCCAGGCACCCCTCTGACTTTTGTGTTTTTAAGTGAAATACACACCATTTGCTCCTCTGCTGAGAGCCGGTCTTGTCTGTTGCCCACCCCCCCCACCTCCCCTGCCCTCAGTAAAGTGTAGAGTATTAGGGAGTTTAAGGACAGTGTCCTACTTGGAGATGATAATTCTGGGCAGTGGGCAGACTGGCCTTGAAGAAGGAGATAACTTCATCTCAATTAAGTGTGAGATATTTTAAAAAGTTAAGTCTAATAATAAATCAACAAGGACTGGCTGAATTATTGGTCGCCTAGGACTGCTAAGTGCCATTGAGGCTACAGAGGAAGACTAGAAATATGTTGTCTGACCTCTGAGCAGGGCGGGCTGGCTGGGAGCCAAGACCCTAACTGCCCAGGTTTGGGGACACCTTGATTTGTCACAAGGAGAGTCACGGGTTTAACTGTCAGATGCAGTTCTGAGTCCCTGACCACTTCCATTCACAGGCTGGCTGACTTAAATGTAAACAGTTAAACATTTTGTTTCTTATTGATAATGTCAGAAATATGAATTTTTGTTTGAGAAACATCCAACTCTCTGGGGCTTCATCAGTATGTTGCTTGTTTTATAGGAATGCACTTTCCCCCCCTTTTTTCTAAGTAAGCTCCACACCCAGAGCAGAGCCCAACATGGGGCTTGAACTCATGACCCTGAGATCAAGAGTGGGATGGTGCTTGACTTACAGTGTGGTGAGCATGTTGGTGACCTGTGCTTCCCTTTCAGAGTTTGAACCAACTCTCGACATTTCATTCTTTGTGTTGTTAATGTCATGAGATATGGCTGAACTTTCCTATAACATGAAATTGCTTGCAAGCATCATTCCCTTTGGGACATCAGCATGCCTTTTGGTAAATTCTTCCTCATTGGTGTCGATAAGTTTGCCTTAACTGAATTCTTCTGGCTGCATATCTAGGACTTTGGAAACATCGTCAGCATTCCCACGGTTTTCTCTAACTCCATCTGCACGAGACCCAAATTTGTTTCCACCAAGTATCACTTCTTGTTACTTTGCTGCACTTTGATCTCTGTTGGCCACCTCCTTTTCTTTATGCATTTTTAGACAATGTCACGTGGGTATATTCCTGAGAGATAAGGAGGCAACTTGAGTACACTGCTGTCTGAGCTTGAACGGAAGAACAGATGTCCAGTGACCAATCGCCGATGGATTCTGAAAGGACGTGATTGTTCACTGATGGTGCAGCTTGTGGACCATAGGACTAGCACTCAAGTTTGTATCTTATGCATTTTACTCACAGTTAACATAACACAGTAATGAGCTGCATTCAGTGTATTATGTGCTTTTTGTGAACTGGTAACCAAGCACCATTCAGAACCTGAGAAATCTTGTCTTGATTTTTTAAACAGTGAGTTTCCATTTTGATAGGTCTGTTACCGATTTTGTAGTTTAGGAACTGCCTGGCAACTGTCCAATGTGCCCACGCTCCCACCATGGCTCTGGGGGCAATGCCATGAGCAATGCTCTTTTCTAAAGTGCTTGCTCACCTTTGATTTGGATCGTTGAAGGCAAGAATTAGAGGTACCCTGCATCTGGTCTTGTTTATCTTCGTTCTGTTGTCTTACCTATAAAGCACTGTCTATTGGGTTTAGAGTATTAACTTTACATCCATTCATTCCAGTATTTATCAAAGATGCATTGAGTGTCTTCTATAAAGAAGCACTGTTGAGCGTACAAAACTGAATTTAACATGCATCCCATCATTACAATGTACTAGAAATTTTTTGCAAATGTAAATTACACTGGTTCTTCAGTGTTTGCAGATTCTGTATTTGCGAATTCACCAACTTGTTAATTTTTTTCACATTTATTTATTTATTTTGAGGGAGAGAGAGAGAACATAAGCAGGGAGTGGGGAGGAGCAGAGAGAGAAGGAGAGAGAGAATCCCAAGTGGGCTCCGCACTGTCAGCACAGAGCCCAATGGAGGGCTTGAACTCACGAACTGTGAGATCATGACCTGAGCAGAAATCAAAAGTCCGACTGAGCCACCCACGTGCCCCATAACAATAGTGTAAATAGGTTTCCAGTTTAAGGTAAATGTAGTTCAAATTTCACTTAACTTGAGTCTGAAATGGTACTAATGGTTGATGTAAGAAAGGAAAATTCATGGTCCTTGGGATCCTATGGTCAGTGGGGATGGCTCTATAGGTATTCCTCATGCATCTATAGATATTTTTTCTTCCCTTCTAGAGTCTAATATTGCATTTTGATCCCTCTACCTTTTTTATTATCAGCACTTGCAAACATACAGATATATTGGCAGGGAATACCTGTATGCCTACTGCTCTAGATTCAACAATTATTTTCATTTTGTTATATTTGCTTTACTTGTATATATGTATGAAAACATAAATGTAGTTTTTCCAGAATGATTTATAAGTTGTAGAGATGATGCTATTTTACCCCAAATTATTTCATCACACACATCCTAGGAATAAGTACATTCCCCTACAAATGACAACATCATGATCACACCTGTGAAATTTAAAATAATTCTCTGATGTGATCTAATTTCTAACACATATTGAACCCTCCCCCCAGTTTTCTCCCTGTGTATCTTTTACAGCTTTTTCTAAGAGTTATACTTTGCATTATATTTTATTTCTTTGATCTTCTTGATTTAGAACAGGCCCCAACTTTCCCCTCATGACATCAATTTTTTTAAAGTTAAAGTGTTTGTACATTATGCATTATGGCTAAATAATGATCTAAGTCTGAGTCCTAGCTCTGGCTGAGCAAATTTGAGGTTAAATAAACATGGAGAGCCATGGTGCACGCATGTGTTTGAAAGAAGTGAGAAAAGATTTAAAAAGATAATGCAGATGAAATTGCCTTGCAAATGATAAGGGTTATATAGACTCAGTTATTTTTAATACCATTATTTTAAGTTCCTTTGAAAGCTGTGATGTTATGATTCTACAATACGACGGTTATAATAAGTAAAACTTAAAGTATAGTAAAAACTGGGTCAGTGGGCTGTTTTTAATATTTTTTAATGAACACAGTCCATATTAAATAAAACTCACTCTGAACTTTTCTTTTTGCCTCTTCTTTAGCCAGTGAACACAAGGAAAAGCTACTGAGGTGCATTTTATCACCACCACTGGGATTCAAAATGACTGATAAGACCGCTGACTGTGGGCACCCAGAGCACCTTCCAAACACAACATTTCTTCTGAATGATAAATTCCTACCTCTGACATATTTGCCAAAATCCCTGTGGCTGGGCTCCTGCCCCAGATTAAATGCCTGTAGGACTTTCGCTTTCATCCAAGATGGTGTGACAGGTGTGCGATTTATGGTTCTGTAACAAACAACCAAAAAACTCAGACAAAATATATAAAACAACCTCTTTTTAAAGAATCATGATTCCTGAGAGATGAGAAACAAATGAAGCAAGCTCTACCACTGCTTCAGCTTATAGTTTCCGATTCCAATGTGGAGACAGAAGGAAGAAGACCCCAGGAGGAGACTGGCAGATTCCTTGAGCTGAGAAGATGGAACTGTGGGTGCGGGGAGACCAAGGTGGCTAGAGTTTATGGGGCAGAGTACCATGCAGGAGAGAGTTACATGAAGAAAGAAACCTGGAGATTTGCAGTGATCCTTCTTTTCAAGTGGTCAGGAGAGTTCTGAGCACATGCGTGGGAGGAAACCAAAGATATTGGAAAATAGTACCCATGATTCACCGGGGTTGGCAATAGTGCCTATTTTCACCAGGCAGACTGGAAAAACTTACGATGCACAGGGCATAGAGTTGAAATACTCAGGGAGATCTTGCTTCAATAGTGGGGGATAATGGCCCTGCTCCAGACCTGCCTAACAAATGATAAAAGCAAGCTCACAAGAGATGAGACTAGTTCCAAGTATCTTGACTAGATCCAAAAGCAAAGCTCAAAAGTAGTTGTGGGAATACAGAAGCATCCAATATCAAACAAGGAAAAATGTACCCAGTTTGCCATACGATAAAAGATTACCAGGCATGCAACAAAGCAGGAAAATGTGGTCTGTAAGGAGGAGACTAATCAGTCCATCAAAGCAACCCAGAATGGAACAGATGTTAGAATTAGCAGACCAGGACAGACAGTAAGGTAGATTTTCTAGCGATATTCCACATGTCTCAGAAATTAAGTAGAGTCGTGGAATATAGGTATATAATTCTGCAGAGATGAAAACTATAGTGTCTGAGATGAAAAAGAATATACAAAATGGGATTAATATGGCAGAACAAATGATTAGTAAACTTAAAGACACAAATAGAAACAGTCCAAACAAGTCACAGAATGAAGAAAAAATTGAAGGAAAAATGTGAGGCTACTTTGATCAGCCTAATATCCATGCATTTGGAATTCCTGGAGGAGAGGAAGGGTAGGATTAAAACAATCAAAGAAAAAAATCCCAAATTTCAAATGTGATAAGAATTATAAACCTACAGTTCTGAGAAATTCAATAAACTTCAAGCACAAGAAATATAAAAAAAAAGACACCATGATGCATTGTAATCAAGTTGTTCAAAAACACTTGAAGAGATCAAAACACTTTAAAGAGAAAATCTCAAAAGCAGCCAGAGGAAAAAATATGCTGTAAGTAAAAATAGATTAAAGATACAGATGATATCAGATTTCTCAACAGAAACAATGCAAGTGAGAGGACAATAGGGAACATTTTCAAAGCACTGAAAGAAAAATTTGCCCACCCACAATTCTATACTCAGAGAAATCTTTCAGGTGAGATAAGGAGCTTTCAAATAAACAAAACTGCAATCACTCATCACATTCACACTACAAGAAATATTAAAGGAAGTCTTTAGGCAGGAAAATCATACCAGATTGAAATATGAATCCATGTAGGCAATGAAGAACACCAGAAATGGTAACTACATGGATGTATATGTAAGAACGTTTTCTTAATAGTTAATTTTTTTTTATTTGAGAGAGAGAGAGAGAGAGAGAGAGAGAGAGAGAGAGAGCTAGCACGCACACAATTGGGGAAGAGAGGTGGGGGTGGGTGGGAAATCTCAAGCAGGCCCCATGAAGAAAATCTCCAGGCAGGGTTCGATCCCACAACCCTGGGATCATGACCTGAGTCAAAATCAAGAGTCAGATGCTCAATGGACTGAGCCACCCAGAAGTTCCCTTATTATTTAAATATTTAAAAAGTATAAATAACTGTTTCAAATCAAATTAATTATATAGTTTGGGGTTTATAACATACATGACAACAGTAGCACAAAGATCAGAAGAGAGGAAGGAAAGTGTTATTGTTAGGTTCTTACACTATTTGTAAAATAGTATAATGTCACTTGAAGATAAACTGTGATAAATTAAAAAAATTTTTAAATAACAAAACAAAGGGATATAGCTTATATGCAAAAAAAGTTGATAAAAGGAAAACATATAAATACTAGGTTAATCCAAAAGAAGATCAGAAAAAGGGACACATGGCTGGCTCAGGCCGTGAAGCATTGCACTTCAGCTCAGGTCATGATCTCATGGCTTTGGAGTTCAAGCCCTGCATCAGCCTGTGTGTTAACAACTCAGAGCCCGAAGCCTGCTTCGGATTCTGCCTTCCTCTTTCTCTACCCCTCCCCTGCTCACAGTATGTCTTTCTCTCCTTCAAAAAATAAATAAACATTACAAAAATTAAAAGAAAAAAAGAATGGCAGACCATCTGGGTGGCTCAGTTGGTTGAACATCTGACTCTTAATTTTGGCTCTGGTTATGATCACAGGGCTGTGGGATTGAGCTCTGTGCTGAGTGTGGAGCCTGCTTGAGATTCTCTCTCTTGTTCCCTCTGCCCCTCTCCCCTGCTTGTATGCCCTCTCCCTCTAAAATAAACCTAAAAAAAGAAAAAGAGAGCGACACAAAGAACTAAAGGCACAATAATAAATGACAAGGCAATAGACTTAAGTACTGCACCAACAATCATTTTAAACATAAATCTTGGTGGAAGTCATATGGGCCTTTGATAAACCATGTATTCTGCTGATGTTGAGTGGAGTGCTCTATATTTGTCAATGAGATCCTGCTGGTTGACTGTGTCACTCAATTCTATATCCTCACTGATTTTCTGTCTGGTAATTTTATCAATGGCTGAGAGTGGGATGTTGAAGTCTCCAAGTATAATTTTGGATTAGGCTATTTCTCTGTTCAGCTCTATCAGTTTTGATCCATATATTTTGAAGCTCTGTTGCTTGGCGCATCCACATTTAGGATTGTTGTAACTGGTGGGTTGATCTTTTTATTATTATGTAATTATGTATGTACATTTCAGTAGATAATGGGGTTTTGGTATCTCATGGCCAGGATTCTGAGTTACTAATGAATGATCCTCACTCCCAGACCATGACACTGTCTTTTGGGTAATAGACTGAGTCAGGAGACACAGACTGTGAAGGTATGGCACTTCAGTTCCTGGTTTATGTCCCATAATGTGTAAGGATGTTGTCTAAGCCAGACCAGGATGGACCCACTGGATTTTACATTACTTAATATCCACTTTACCTAACATCTAGGGATTCAGTGGACCAAAGCAGTCATGAATGGCTCCTGGATGTATCACTTGAAGGTAAGAGGAGCAGAAGAATGTGCGTTAGCACAACTGTCACTGCTCTGGCTCTGAACTACTCTAAATTTCACTACCATTTATTTGTGAAATGATCCCCATTAGTTTCCTTAAGCCTCTGGTTTCTCATGTGGATGACTTAAGGGCTTCCCCCCCCCCCGAAAAGCTTTGCATCCCAATGACTATGAGTGGAAAAAAAGAAAAATAATAGGAAAAACCTGTTCCCTGAAGTACTGCACCTCGCTCCTGAACACATGGGATTCTGCCAAACCCCAAACAGATTTCACCAGCTTCCCTCCTTGCCTTGATGTTCAGAACTGTGTGTATTTTTGAAGAAATATAATCCATGTGTTTTCTATTAATTTACTCTTCACTTGACAAAATATTGTTCTCTCAGAGTTTCCTGATGTCTTGGAAACCTTTTCTGCCTTGCTCTTAGGCTCTTTCATTTTTAACGCAGGGAGTCAGTGGTATTGGCCCCAGTGAACCCGAGATCCCTCACCCGGGGGAAAGAAAAGACCTTGAATTTATTTCAACTCTCAAACTGACAAGGTTGGATCGGATCCATCAGCTCTTGTATTCCCATGGTTTCCTCACAGGAAAGTCTGATGCTTTTTCTATCAAAGTGAGGCTCATTTGTTCCTGAGCCAGCCCTCACTGGGGAAGGGTGCACAAGCCAGGTGTCGGTCAACTACCTAGGTAGAGTTCCACCTTCTTCCACGTTCTATCCTGATGCTGGGCCTCTGTTAGCCTGCCTGACAATGGACCTGGCAGGGGAATTGCACAATCTTTCCTGGTTTACTCCTATAGATGCCTGGGTGCCATTCTCCATTCCCAGCTAATGGCCAGGTTTGTGATTGCCCAGCCAAGGATTCTCCATGCTGAATCAGACTTGGACTCTCAAATGCATAGGTCTTAGATTCCTCCACATGGCATTACTTCAGGCTTCTCAGCCACCTCTGGGGATGCCATGTAAAGGATCATTGTAGTTTCCTCCACGTTATGACCTCTAACCACTGTTCTTTTGTAAGCCCTGATTCGGGAAATGAATCAGTTCATGAAATCCTTCTCTTCTGATTTTTGGGCTCCCTGTTTCTGGAACTTTCAATTGCTGACTCTGTTTTCCAAAGCCTACAAGCTCCTCCCTATTAGATATGGCCCTCAGTGGGTGACAGTGATGAACTGAATCTGCTCTTCCCTCCTTCCAGCTGGGTAAGCATCCCTGGGCTGGATGCAGATAAGGCTGGAGAGAGAGAGACCATGCTGCTATTAGAAGAGTGGTTCTCATACTTTGGTATCAGAATCAACTGGAAAGCTTGTCCAAACACAGATTGCTGGCAGGCTCCTGGGTGGCTCAGTTGGTTGAGAGTCCGACTTCAGCTCAGGTCGTGATCTTGCAGTTCGTGAGTTCGAGCCCTACATTAGGCTCGCTGCTATCAGTGCAGAGCCTGCTTCAGATCTTCTGTTCCTGCCTCTCTCTGCCCCTTCCCTACTAGTGCTCTCTCTCAAAAATAAGTAAATATTTAAAAAAACCCCACAGAGTGCTGGGGTCCACTCCAGAGCATCAAGAGCATCTGATTCGGTAAGCATAGGATGACACCTGGGAATTTGGATTTCTACCAGGTTCCCAGGTGATGTTGATGCCTCTGGACTGGATGCCCCACTTTGAGAACCACTGTATTTAAGCAAGGTCAGCGGTGAGCAGGAGCAAGAGAAAGGCTTCGGAAGACTGATGCTGTGGTTGCTAAGCCGGGCCCTGGAGCTCTTCCACCAGTAGGTACTGCCCTAAATGGGTCCCACCACGCTGGCTTTTCTGGTCCTCCTGGCCTTGCTCTCAGATGAAGGAAAGGCAAGAAAGGATTTTGTATGCCAGCGTGGGTACCTCTGGCCACCAACAGTTCCTCAGTCCTTCCTTGGAGTTCCCCTGCCTCCTAAGGCAGAGGAGGAATGTATGGAGGTGAGCAGTGAGCAGGCTTATCTGTCTGGGGGAACTTATAAAAAGAAAAGCAAAGAACTGACTCAATAGCAAAGTTTAATCCTTCCTTATTTCCTTTTTTTAAAGTTTATATATTTAGAGAGAGAGAGGGAGAGAGAGTGAGAGAGAATCAGTTTGAGCAAGGAAGGGGACAGAGAGAGAGCAGGAGAGAGAGAATTGCAAGCAGGCTCCTTGCTGTCAGTGTGGAGCCTGACCTGGGGCTGGATCTCATGAACCATGAGATCACAATGAACCAAAATCCATAGGCTGATGCTCAACCAACTAAGCCATTCAGATGTCTCCTGCTCCATTATTTTAAAACCAGAATTTTAGAGATGCCTGGGTAGTGTAGTTGGCTAAGTGTTCAACTTTTGATCTCGGCTCAGGTCATGATCTTGCGGTTCCTGAGTGTAAGCCCCACATCGGGCTCTGTACTAACGGTGTGGAGCCTGTTTGGCATTCTGTATCTCCTTCTCTCTGTCCCTCCCCCACTTGTGTTTTTTCTCTCTCTCTTTCTCTCTATCTCAAAAAAACCTAGAGTTTTCTTTTATTTTTCAAGCACTCTTAGAAATACCTTTTATGCTGGTGCATTTACAAAGTGTACTCTGTGTGCCATATTGTGGCAAACACATTCTTTCACTAAATTCTTAACACCCTCTGTGTTCTCATATATAACTAGCATTCTTAGATCCATCTTTCACACACCTGTCTTTTTTTTTAACAGTGTCATTGAGATGTAATTGATATACAAAAATATCCAGATACAATTTGGGAAGTTTGGAGGTCCCCATATACCCATGAAGCCCTCGCTGCAATCAAGGTAACAAGCATATCCATCATCACCTCCTCCAAAAATTCCCTTGTGCCTCTTTGTGTGTGTGTGTGTGTGTGTGTGTGTGTGTGTGTGTGTGTGATGTGAACATACACTTAAACTCAGAAAAGGGACTGGAGAAGGGGGAATGAGGAGTTGTTCAAAGGGTATGGGGTTTCAGTTGTGCAAGGTCAAAGTATTCTAGTAGTCTGCTCTACAAGATAGCCACCAACCACATGCTATCGGACACTGAAACCTTGAAGAGGGAAGCTTCTTTTTTCTGTTTGAACTTCACGCACTCCTTCCTTTGGTGCTTTCTCATGGGGCCCTGGGGGCCATTCCCTGTCCCCACCTTGGGCGGTGCCCTGCCCTGGTGTCCTTGCTAACGGGTAACTCTCAATACAGGCATATACGGTCCCCCTGCCATTTAGTCTGGCACCCCTTGCACCTGCCAGAAGGCTGGCCATGCTAATAAAGAATTACAATTTACATGAGAATGACAAGGGGAAACATGAAGAGCCTGATAGGGTTTGCCCACAGCCAAATCCTTTCTGCCTGAGTACATTCTATTTGAATTCCTCTAGAAACACCCGCTCTGCGGTGCTCGGGCAATATTGAAAAGGTCAGCGAAGGCGATGTCAGACATGGTCTGCGGTTGCTCTCCATGTGCTCTGGTGGCGATGCATAACAATATATTATGGTGGCCACCGCCGCCCGGGCGCTCCGAGGCGCTCTCTCTATTTATCTGGTAGCAACAGATTCCTCCCCCCCCTTTTTTTCTCTGCCTCCTTTTTTCTCCTCCTCTTGAATATCGGTGTACAGCCAGCTAATAAGTTTTTCCAAGACACAGCGAGGATAAATGTTTTGATCTGTCTTCCATGCTCAGCTCTCCTCAGAGCGTTTGCACATTAAATATAAATCGCAGCAACTCCAGGGGCTTGGATGCTTGCACACGGCGTTTACCTTGGAGAGATTTTGGCGGAACAGAAACCTTATGATCTGCTGCCCTGTTTGCCTCAGGCATTGATGCATTGAGGATCTTTTCTGCAGGCTTTAAAAGAGTCTATCTGTGATGTTTAGGGAAGTAAATAGTGGATCTGTAGTCAAGAGACTCAGGTGGCATGGGTTGGGTTACGTAGAAGCAGATGTTGGGAAAAAGTCAAGGGTACAAGATGTTGGTTAGGGGTCCTTTGGAAAGGAAGGGCAGGGAGATGGCCCTGGGCTGGGGAAGAAGTGGGACCGTGGAGCAGGAGACCAGAGGCAACTCTGGACTCAGTGGTGCCCACCTGTGTCCCATATCAGATGGGGATGTCTGGGTCTTTCTACCCTCACCATGTTCAGGACCAGGATGCTGGCTGCCTCGGCAGTGTGACCAGTAGCCAGGGGCTCTCTGCAGCTTCCCTGGGTCCCTGACCACACTCCCTGCTGCTGGGCTGCAAGCAGGGTCCAGACAGCTCCTGACTGACTGTCCATGTCCAGTGCGGGTTCAAACTGCTTGCTTCTGGCCCAGCCGCGCCGTGTAAACTTGAGCAAGACAGCCATCCTGGTCTCACTTTCTTTTTTCTGAACCAATAGAATATATAGATAGAAATACATAAAAGGAGATTCATTATAGGATTTGGCTCACACGGTTGTGCAGTCCCCCAATCTGCCATCTGGAAAGTGGACTGGTGTACGTGTTGAGCTGAGTCGGAAAGCTGAGAACCAGGAGCTCTGGTGTCTGGGGGCTGAAGCAGACGGGCGTCTTACCCCAAACACTGGATGAGTATTTGAGGAGGGAGAAAACTAGAATAAATAGGAGATGGGATGGGTCCTGCAGGTGTCCTTGATCTCCTTTGCTCTTAAGGCCCTTCTCGGTGCCAATAGCTCTTCACTTTCTCCGTCCCTGCCTTGGTCTTAGTTTAGGCTTCTGTGACAGAATACCACAGACCGTAGGACTTAAAAACATAGAAACTTCTCACACTTGGAGGTTCAGAAGCTCAAGTTCAGGGTGCCAGCATGGTTGAGGGATTTGGTGTCCATATACCAGGAGGGCCCACTTCCTGGTGTATGGACTGCTGCCTTCTCATTGTGTCCTCACAGGGTGCAAGGGGCAAAGGGACTCTCTGGGGTCCCTCATTAGGCACTCCTCCCTTATCACCTCCCCCAAACCATACATACCATCACAACATTGAAGATTAGGTTCCAACATCTGAATTTTGGGGGGACACAAACATTCTGTCTATAGCATTCCCTTACTTAGGCATGGATCTTTAGGTGGCCAGTCTTATAAAAAAACAAAAGAAAACAAAACACCAATCTTTGTGCCATCTCATTTCCCCTAGACTATTTCAATCCATTTGTGTAATCTGATCTGCTGAAATGCATCAAAAATGGGAGTAGGCTAATTTGGCTGAGTGTAATTCAGGACTCAGAACAAGAGGGAAAGACGTTCTTCAAACATGATGGCCACTCAGCCAGAACTGGTTGGTGGAACTCATCCAGTGTTCCAGCATGAATGGACATGAGATGCCAAAAACAACCACTCACGGTGGTCTTTACCACTTCCAACTTCTTCCGGACGCGGAGGGTCAGCAGATTAAATCCTCCGCCCTTCACCAGAAGGGGATGCCTGAGGTTTGGCCTTGAGTGCTTTGTGCATCTCCCTTAAATGTTGTTGCATTCTCAGTGTGGATTTGAGTGATGAGTTTCTCTTATGAAGTCAAGGCACACACCTTATTATAAGAACTTCAGACCTGGTATTCAATTTGTCAAGCCAAATGATACAGCCCCTGAACCTGTTTAGAAAACATTTTACAAAGACGAAATTATACTCTTGCCATCTTCTTCCCAGTCTCCAGGGAAAATAAAACCAACCTAGTTTAGCGGTCTTTGTGTATTCAGTTTTGGTTGCATTGCTAGAAGCTACAATGGAGGACAGCTGGGAAGCTGCACGCATTCAATGAGAATTTGCTGTTTACTTTGTCTTTTTTTTTTTTTTTTTTGCTGTCTCCATTATTGTACGGTAAACATTCTTCTCTCAGCATTGCTTCAACACTGGAGAATGTACCACTAAAGTTTCAGAGTCACACCTGTTTTCTATTAGTTGCTGTCCATTATTTTAATTCTCTGCCTATTGTGTGTGCTCTGAAAATGTAAGTAAATCAATGTCTTCATTCAAAAATGAGACCCTGAGTAGCATTTCACGAGTAAAATTGGTATTATCCACATCAAATGTAATGAAGACTTCCAATGAATAACTCTTGATTATCAGGTGCACACATCCCTGGGAATCCAAGAAGTGGAATAATTAGGAGCAACAAGGAGGTTTCCAAACCACAGATTTCACAGAGCAACCACGCTAAGTGATTGGGTGAAAGAGAATGAGGATGCTTCAAAAGTGCTCTCTGGAGAATGAATGGAGATGATGCATTTAATGGGAAATCATCAGAAAGCATGCTTTTGACAGAGAAAGCAGAGGAAGGGAGAGTGCTTCATTAGGGGTCAAGAGACTGGTGATGAGGTGAGCCGCTGCCCTTTCTGGAACAATTCCCCTCCGGTTTCTTTTTCTGTGAAAAGGAAGGACTCCCATTTGCCCGTTTCAGATAAAAGAAAACATCTGCCAAAAATTTCAGACTGTCGAAGAGATTAATTCACGCAGTCTCATGTATATCTATGGCGATGCGATGTTTATTTTGTTAAATTAGATATTTGAACTAAGTTGTGCCTACTTGACAAGCAGCTAGTTTTTTTATTTTTGTTTGTTTTTTTCAAACACAGAAACAAACAAACAAAAAACCAGTGAGGAGCCATAGAAGGAAACAGTAAGCAGTCAGACCGTTTTTCTCACTGGGCTCCTCATCTGAGCCACAGAACACAGAAGGTGACTTGAGTGACTGTTTCCTCAATTCTTCACACCAAAGGTGGTCAGGGGCCACGGGTCTGAGAGCAACAAGGTTCCCAGGCTCTGCCTGGCAGCTCAGAGGACCTGAAGGATCAGCATATTGGCACACCAGCAATGCTTATGTAGGGTGCCAGGCACTCAGGCACATAGGCTAGCAAGCCCTATGATAGAATGAAGGTGGGCTCAGCACATTCCAAAAGAGAAAATCTAGATTTTTTTCTGGAAAACATGGACATAAAGGTCAGGAAAGTTACATATAAGCGATGTGATGTACTATGATCTTTTTACACAGCTCTGTTTTGGGACACTTTGGTTTGCTCCTGCCTGTAGGTAAACTGTCCTCCAAAGGCCCAGCTTAATATTTTCTACGTGGACCTGATAAAAGACATATCAGCTCCTCAAGGACTCCAGGATTAGAGAAATATCACAGGCTCAAGACTTTCTTCTACTCTTTGGGGGATTCTCATTTTATGAAATCCAAGGTTTCAAATTCTCAAGTGGTGGGTGTAATAGGCTGTTGATTGTCAGTCTAACTAGTACAGTGAGAAGCTTCTTTCTTTCTTTCTTTCTTTAACATTTATTTATTTTTGAGAGACAGAGAGAGAGAGAGGGAGAGAGAGAGAGAGGGAGAGAGAGAGAGAGACAGCATGAACAGGGGAGGGGCAGAGAGAGAAAGAGACACAGAATATGAAGCAGGCTCTAGGCTCTGAGCTAGCAGTCTGCACAGAGCCCAACATGGGGCTTGAACCTATAAACTGTGAGATCATGACCTGAGCCGAAGTCAGATACTCAACTGATTGAGCCCCCCAGGCGTCCCTGCTGTGAGGAGCTTCTTACTCAGCTCACCATCTCACATGCTAGTCCTGGCCATGGCAGCTCAGTCCCTTGACTCACTAAAGTCTTTTCTATTTTAACTCAAGATGATACATCAGTTGGTGGCAGGATCAGGACTAGAACTGAGTTTCTGATTTTGAGTACACAGCTCTTTCCACTCTGTTAAACACCTCTTCAGAAGATGGCTTCCATGATGGTACATGCATTGCAGGGGTTGATTCTATTGAGTACTGGATGTTGAAAAAGGCAAGAGATCACCTTTAATGTGCATGAAAATCCTGACCTGTTCTCTCAATACCTGGTTTACCCTGTGATAGATTAAATCCATTGTTCACAATTAAGCACCCTCCTTATATTAGATTTATATATTTATGTCCTTTTCCATTTGCTTTTGCAGCAGCTCCCACTAGAGAGAGGGCCTTGTGCATTTCTGCTCATCTCCTGTGCTCTGGTGACCTGGATTGGGAAGATTTTCCCCAGGTAGGTGCTTCCCTTTCAGCCTGGATCCCAGAAACAGCACACGGGGAGTAGAAATCAACACAACCTGTAGCCTAAGACAGAGTTTTGATTTGATTGAGACTGGCCTAAATCATCAAACTCATAGTCAGCACACAGAACACTAAATGTGAAAATAAATGTTCATTGTTTTATGTTACTGGGTTTGGAGTGGTTTGTTTCACAGCTTTATTGCAACAATAGCTGACTAATACAAACATACAAATTTTGTGTTCGCCAAATGCCTTATTTGGGGGGTATCAAGAAGAAACATTTGGGGTTTTTTTCAATGTAGACTAACATTTTGTCTGTGTATCTTAAGGAAAAGGAACTTGTTCCTCTCTCATAGAGCATAACAGTTTGCCTTTGATATTCTATAGCATGTTTCTTTGGTAGAAGAGGAGGGAATGTTAGGAAATTGCAAACAGGCTTCGCAGGTGAGCCTTTGCATAGCAAGAGATTTGGAGGGGACAAAGGAAAAAAGTTAATTTGTGGGAAGGATGCTCCATTGCCCTCTCTTGGACCAAGCATGAAGATGGTGTTGATGAGTGTGGCGATAGAATGCTTTCCACCAAATACTGGGACTAGAAACTTATACATTTGAGGTTAGAAAGATTCAGTCGGAACTCTGGCCCTGCAGAAAAGCCTGATTTATTCTTTCAGTACTTACTTCCAGGATTCCTTCCCTCAAGTCACAAACATGGTGGACTCTCCCACATTCTAAAATTGACCCTCTAGAGTCCATGTTCCTTGCTAGATACCATTCCAATCTCTCACCTCTTTCATATGGTCAGACTTCCAGAAATAGTACTTTGGGCATGCTGCCTCTACTTCATCATCTCTTACTCACTTTCCAGCTCATCGTGGTGAGATCTCAATCTCTCCTTTCTCCTACTATTGACACAGCTTTTCTTAGACACCCCTTCTCCCCATGACTCGAAAGTTTTCTGTCTTCCACACAACTGGTCCTCTGGAGTGTTTAAAACTGTTTGTCATGCCTTCATTTGTATTTATTTTTTTGACCAGTGATTCTTAGTTACTCTTGAGTCACAGATATCTTTGTGTTTCTGATTAAATCTGTGGATCCTTTCTCCATAAAAATGTACTTTCTGACAAATGAAAATTTGAGTATCCGTTCAAGGAAGGGATCATGCTTAACAATGGGGTTTTATTTTTCCTTCTGTGATAGCTAATTCCTTATATTTGTTCTTTATTTTTTTCATGGGCCCCCCTCCTGTGTCTATCTCTGAAATATGGCTTCATTCAAAGAGACCATTCCAGCTTCTTTTCTCATTCCAGAAACTCTGCCTGTGCTGTGTACTTCCCTCCACTCTCAGGTCCTGGCTGCTGAAACCCTCCCAATCCACACTTGCTTTAATTCCTTAAAGAGTGGCCCTCATCTTCTTGTGTTTCTCCATCCTGTATGAAATGCCTTGTGTTATCTGGGGTACCTACTTCTTCCCTCCTTACATCTGGATTATTCTCTATCAGGACTGAAACCACAGTAATCTCCTACTACAACCCACAAGTATAATCTCTTTGCCCTGTGCTTACTAATTCCTCTTCACTCTGCTTCCCCGATTACTGTTAGCTGGTTCTTCATGCTTTCAGACACACCTCCTGAGTGATCTGAGTAGGAAAGCTGAGTGCTGTGCCCAGTGTGGGGAAGTACCTCTTTCTATCCTCTCAAGGACTTTGTGAATAACTCTCATGAGACACTCATAATGGGCCGAGGGGTGAACAGGTGGTGAGGAAGTAGACTCAGCATGCACAGATTGCTGTTTCTAGAAGATGATCATAACATATCAATCTCCTTCCTTGGCAGTGAGCAACTTGAAGATAGCCACTTATGCTTTTTTTTTTCACCTTTGTAAACTCAGTTGCAAGGCAGGTAAAACTGGGGCATGGATGTACCATTTGTGCTGCTAGAGCAAACCTCATCTGATGCCAGCCCTCTCTGTGGGCTTTTCAGTTGCATGAGGTGACACACATTCTCTTTATTGTTTGAGCAATGTTTTACCTGAGTTGCATTCGATGGCCTCCTAGCTGATAGCGTGTTTTAGCACCATTCCTCTGATACCTGAACACCACCCTTTCTCTCCTGGGTTTGACTTGATCTCGCCTTATCTTAACGGTGAGAGGTTTATGGTTATTACAGTTTGCTGGGCTGATGGCTAGAAAGGTCACATTCTACATCTGAAAGTGAAAGCTCTATAAACATATGGCTTTTATTTGCAGGCTGATGCTATAAATTACCTTATCCACCCCGGTTCCCAAATTTAAGTGAAACATTTAAGCAGATAATCCTTTCAAGAGAAACACAATACCATTAATTAAATAATATATCATAGTTCTAGGTAGGCATATAAGGCACTAAAAAAGTTTAGATATTGGTTTAAAAATTACTTAGAAAGAAAGGGAATAATGCAGGTAGGCATTTTGGCAACTGAAGGCTATGTTCTGGAAAACAATGCGCTAATCTACGAGGAGAAAGGGCCTGGTTCCAGTGTGTCCTTAGTCTGAATGCTCCACGAATCTGGGTGACTTAGGGGATGCCACATCCCCTGCTGGGCCTTATTTTCCTCTTCTGTGAAATGAAGGAAGAGAAGCAGATGATCTCACAGGCCCTTTCTGGCTCTAAACGTCCATGATGTATGGTGGTTTGAATTCAATTGATTATTTTCCAGACTCTTCCGTGAACACCAGCTCAGCCCCAGCTCTCTCTGCGCAGCCTTTTTGACAGTGATAAGTTGCAAAGTCATATAGAAGGGAGTTTTCTGTCTTCAATTCGGGAGACATATCTAGCTCTATTACTTGGGGTAACTCAATTCAATTCACATTTGATTCAATGTTGACTGAATAGTTACTTCAGCCAAATTGGAAAGGAGTCTCCTGGTTTCCCTTGTGAACCTTGGGAAGCCTGATGATTTTCCACTCTCTCTCCTTCAATCAACAAACATTTATTGATTGTCTACTGTAGCCTAGATACCAAACATTAAAGCTAAATCAGATGGGACATCCGCCTTTTGAAGCTGTACCAAGTAGTGCTTTAAATAAAAGCAGGCTCTGGAGTCAGACTTACCTGAGTTAGGTTCCCACCTCTTGAATTTGCTAACTGGGTGACCTGGAAAAAGTAATTCTGCGTATTTAAGTTTGGTTTCTTATTTCATAAAAGTAGGGATGATAGTACTATCTATTTTATGTGGTGTGTGAGCCTTTCTCAATAGAGAAAGGCTAGTGTGTTGTGACCGCTCAATGCAGAGATAGCCTAGCCATCACATGCTATAAAACATATAAGAAATCCAATAACTGAGGGGCATTTGGGTGGCTCAGTAGGTTAAGTGTCTGACTCTGGCTTTCAGCTCAGATCATGATCTCACGGTTTGTGGGATTGAGCCCCACATCAGGCTCTGTGCTGACAGTGAGGGGCCTGCTTGGGATTCTCCCTCTGCCCCTCCCCATGCTTGTGCTCATCTCCCCCCCTCCCCCCAATAAATAAACATTTTTAATTGTTAAAAAAAGAAGTCCAATAATGGATTAAAGTTTATGTAAACATGCTTAGCTTTTGCTTAGCTTATGGGAAGATGACATTTACTTAGTTTATGGAAAGATGACTAAGCTTGGATATAAGTTGGGTCCTTGCAGGTAGGAAAGGTGCTGAAATTGGATTCTAGACCAAAGATGTGTTAACATGAAGGCTGGTGCATGCATAAAATTGGGGGTGAGTGGGTGTCATTGACAACAGGCATCCCCTGGAGATCATACAGGAAGGAAGTATAGAATACAGCCAGAATCTCAAGAGTTCTGAATGCCATGACAAAGAATTCTTTGGTCAGTGGGGAGCCACTGAAAGTTATTAAGAGAAGTGACATCACAGACATTACACCTCTATTTTAGAATTTGCTTGCTGGCGAGAGAGCAGGTCTGAAGTGGGGACCAGCCGGGAAGTTCATGTAATAATCTAGATGAGACAGCATGAAGGCTATATCCAAGTTACTAAGAGGAGGAGATGGAGAGCGAGAGAGGAGTTTGAGGTATGTTTTAGAGGTAGATGATGACTTTGGATATTCGACCAGGATGGGAGGTGAGAGAAGAAATGAAAATGATTTTGGGGTGTTTACCTTGGATAACATGGTGATGGTGATGCTGTCGACAGAGATAGGGAATTTGGGATGCCTGGTGGTTTGTATAATGGTGGGGAAAGACAATTGTTTTATGTCTTTATTTCATTTTGAGAAACAGAGACAGAGCAAGCAGGGGAGGGGCAGAGAGATTGGGAGACACAGAATCGAAAGCAGGCTACAGGCTCTGAGCTGTCAGCACAGAGCCTGATGCGGGGCTTGAACCCACAGACTGTGAGATCATGACCTGAGCCGAAGTCGGACGCTTAACAGACTGAGCCACCCAGGTACCCCAAGACAAAGTTTCTTATGTGGTCTAAAAGTACTTGTGAAACTCCTACCTCCCCTTCTTTCTTTCCTCTCTCTCCCTTCCCCCCCTCCTTCTTTCTTTCCTCCTTCCCTTCTTCTTTCTTTCCCTCTTTCCTTCTTTCCTCCCTCCCTCCTTCTTCCTCCTTCCCTCCCTCCCTACTTCAGTGCCTCCCTTCCTCCCTTCCTTCCTTCTTTTCCTCCTTCCCTCCTTCCACCTCCCTCCCTTCCTTCCTCTTCCTTCCTCCCCTTCTCCTTCTTTCCTCCCTTCCTTCCTTCCTTTCTGTCCAAACTTTCTTTTTTCTTGCAGTTCAATAAGTATTTAACACATCTTGTAAGTGATGCCAGGATCTCGGTGTACATCATAGATAAAACAGTCTTGGGAACTGACTGGGGACCTTATTGTTTCGTGGAGAAGAGAACCATGTAAGACCACGAGGAAGGAAACAGAATAAGGGCGATGGGGGAAGAACCAACTTAGTGAACCCAGAAGGTGACATTTATGTCAGTGCCTTTAGGACAGAGGGAGCTAGCCCCTTGGAGACGAGGGACCAGCATCTTCCAGGCAGAGGGACTAGCATTTGCAAAAGGCTCTGCATGTCCCAAGAAATAGAAGGAAACCAGAGAGGCAGGGGAATGATTGGTGAAAAGCACGGGATGAAGGTAGGAAGAGCAGGTACATAACATGCTGAAATGTGTAGGATGTGAGAGTAGCATACACCTAAAAGTCTGTAATCATGGACATGACATCACCAGGGTTAACATCTAAAAGAAAATTCTGCATGCTATGTGGAGGGTAGTGGGTAGGGTGGCTGGAAATCTATTCCCTTTGAGCCATGACAGTGGCTAATAAGCATGGTGGCATACAGTGGAACTGGAGGGAAGGCTTGGGGAGGTGACACCCTGGAGGTGACACTCACAGGGCTTCACCTTGGAGTGGATGTGAGCAGGTGTGGTGGGAAAGAGGGAGGAATCACGCATAACTCCTAGACTTGTGGCTGAACGGCTAATAACCGGCGCCAAGGAGGAGGTACAAGGAGCACCCGCATGCCTCTGTCAGTGAAGCGTCCGGCTGTTGCTCTCAGCACAGGTCATGATCTCCTGGTTCATGGGATCCTGCCCCGTGTCCAGCTCTACGCTGACAGTACAGAGCCTGCCGTCTCCCTCTCTCTCTGCCCCTCCCCTACTTATGCTTTTCCTCTCTCTCAAAGATAAACATTTAAGAAAAAGGAAAAAGAAAAAAATAAAGACGATGGGTTTTGACATGCTGTGTTTGACTTATCTGTGAGACAGCAAGAGAGGATGCCAAGTAGACCACTGGGCATATGGATTTGGAGCTCAAAGAAGTGGTCTGTACTGAATGTAAAGTTTGGAGAGCCATCAGCAATGACTCATCTAACAATATTTAATGAGCACTTGCTGTTTCTCAGTGGGTGCTGGGAATAAATTGGTCTGCAGGACAGACAGGCACCTGCCCTCACGCAGTTGCTGTTCCAGCAATGGAGCAATGGAGATGGACAAGTAATAAGTAAATTAATCACTGAATTTTATAAATGAGAAGATAGAAGAAGCATAGGAAGCCCTAATACCCCTTGGAGCAAGGAAGGCCTTTCTTAGGATATTTGAGGACAGGCTGTGAGGATCCGGGAGGGGGACATTTCAGGAGGAGGGAAGTCAATGTTGAAAAGCCGGGGAGGGACATGGCATGCTCGAGGAGCTCAGAGAAGTCCTCTCCTGCCTGATCAGGAGAGACGACAGACCGTGAACAGCCCCTGAGCTGCACATTGGCCGCCTCCACCATTTACATTAGTTAGAAGGGGAGAAAGACCAGACGGCCAGCTGATGCCCATTGGGCAACTGGAACATCAAAGTGCGAAACTGGGAATGAGGCTGGTGCTGGAGGTAAGGATGTGGGAATCACAGATGCGAATGTGCCCCTGACGTCGGTGGGGAGGCAGACGCGCTTACCCCTGCCAAGAGCAGGGAGTGGAAGGAGGAAAGGACCACGCACAGAGAACCTTGTGAGAAAACGAGAGACCCCAAGGAGGCCTGGAACAAGCAGACTGAGAGACAGGAAGGAGGAAGCAGCCACAGGAAGGGGCCACATGAGAAAGTAGAAGGTGGTCCATGTTTCAGGGCAGCAACTCAGAGGTCAAGGGCAGGGAGGGAGAGACAGGGCAGTTAGAAATGCACTAGCAGGTTGGCTGGACAGTGGGATTCTAGGGGGTTGGGCGCTGGTGGGAGCCCAGAGAGAACGGGTGGGAGTGAACAGATTTGGCATGTAGGAATTGTTGTTTCGAAACATTCACAGTGAGAAGGATGGCCGGGCTAATTGTTTAAGAAGGAGAAAGGATTGTGGGGAGTTTCTTTGTTTGAAGAAGTTTCATCCTTTCCTCAGAATGAACTCTGTGCCAAATCCGGGCCTCAATGCCGAGGCAGCAAATTTTCTTTGGTTTTGGAACGTGGGGCCACTGAGGCTAAGACAGCCACTCCCCACTTGGCCCCACACCCTTGCTTCTGGCTCCTGCAAAGAACAAACAAATCAACCGGGCAAGCCAGGCTGCACTTTGATCCAGCAGATTCTCCCAGCTTTCAACCACGTTTGCTCCGATCTGGCTGGTGGGTCCGGTCACAGCCCGCGTGATTTCCAATCCGTGTTCCAGCGATTTCCTTTTCAAGTTGCACACACAGTAGGCGCCCAGTCCATACTGTGGTTGGGGCGGGTGGGTGCGATGTCCGGAGAGCCGCTAGTCTCCCCCGGATGAGCCAAAACAGTCTCATCACGTGATACGAGTGTGCTCTAACAACTCATGTCATGTGGGGGTACGGGGGGGTCCCCACTGCAGAGCCTCAACCCAGGAGGGATGTGCCACTGACTGTTCTTTCCAAGCTCAAGGAATTCCTGACTCCAGCCCCTCCCTGTTGTAATTGCATTTAAAAACAGATAATGCGGGGCGCCTGGGTGGCTCAGTTGGTTAAGCGTCAGGCTTCGGCTCAGGTCCTGATCTCACTGTTTGTGGGTTCGAGCCCCGTGTCGGGCTCTGTGCTGACAAGCTAGCTCAGAGCCTGGAGCCGACTTCCAATTCTGTGTCTCCCTCTCTCTCTGACCCTCGCCTGTTCACGCTGTCTCTCCCTGTCTCTCAAAAATAAATTAAAAAAATAAAAACAGATAATGCTTTAAAAAGTCAAATACTATCAAGTCACAGGTACCGGGGAAGTGGCAATGTGGTGTAGCCCGTGTGTGCAAACCTCCTCTGAGATTCAAGATGTCAAACTGTGTTACTTCGGTTATTGCTTTACAGTATTTCAAATCGCGTTACATTAGATCACGCCACTCTGGAATACGAAGTGAGCCCCAAACTGTCGGATAATGGGCAAACACAGGGTTGCCTGACAGTATGAATTATCCTTGAGTGGCTTGGCATAAAGTAATCACACCACTCTTTAGGGAGAGGGGGAGAAAAAACACCCACCCAGAGCTAGACGCTCCAGATTCACTGACCCACGCCGGCTCCCGCCAGCAGGCTGGCCAGCCTAGCGGCCCTGTCGCACTCCGTGAGCCACCGTGGGCGCACCTGAATCTCAAGATAGAGAAGCTGCACCAATCAAGGTCCTTCCCGATTAATAGAGCTGTTGCTCACCCAGCAAGGGAAATTAGTGACAGGTGGAAATGACCATTTAATTCATCCTGCAAGGCTACACCATCTCAACAGGCGGGTAGCAGCCTGATTCACTGACCCTGTCACACCGTCACAGAAAAGTGGCACCACTTTCTGGGGACAGTATGATTCACAGCTTAGAGGACGTGGCTTTATTTCTACAAATGGCAGTTTACAAACTGTGTGTGTGTGTGTGTGTGCGTGCCCACGAGTGATGGCACGCACATTTTGTTTTTTTCTTTTTAAGTGCTTTTTATAATCTGGATTTGCATCTCTATTAAAACTGCCAATAATGAGCATTTAGAACGTAGCTGCGATGACAGCTGTTGATGGTGGCAACTCGGGAGAAAATGTCCAGAGGAGAAGTCAGCCCCATAGGTGGGGGTGATCGTGTCCCAGAGGCCTGCTCTTCGCTCATGGGTAGACTGAGGAAAGCCTGGTCCTGGCGCTCAGTCAAACCAGAAGGGGCATTTTGAAGGTGCACTGAGGCCAACCAACCATGTGAAGAAGCAGGGTTTTTTTGTTTGTTTGTTTGTTTATTTTTGAGAAAGAGAGAAAGAGCATGCCCGCGCATGTGCATGCGCAAAGCAGGGGAGGGAGGGGCAGAGAGAGAGGATGGAACAGAGGATCTGAAGCAGGCTCTGTGCTGGCAGCAGAGAGCCCAGTGCGAGGTCTCCAAGTCAAGAACCATGAAAGCTGAAGTTGGATGCTTAACCGACTGAGCCACCCAGGCACCCCAACAACTAGGGTTTTTTTTTTAATTAAGCACTGTCAGGGTTGGAGCTGGGACAATGTAACCATGCCCCATGGTGAGGCTGCAGGCAGGCAGTGGTCAGCAAAGTCACCCTAAGAGTGATCAGAGTTAGGCATGAGGAGAGGGTCAGAGCAGGAGGTCTGGATGAATGTGAGGCTCATGGAGAAGTTGGAAGCTGAGACACAGCTGTTGCTTGCCTGCACATCTGTCGCTGTCATCTTCCTGCCTTGGGATCTATCATCCAGCAGGTAGGTCTCCTCTCGGTCATATTCTTTCTCCACACGCCGCCATTGTTTCCTTAAGTTGTGTCCTTCATCACATTCCTCAACTACCCAAAGTGGAGCCTTTGTTCAAAACATGACTTAGACTTGCTTGACTTCCGAGCCCACCCTGATTTCTCCATATTGTGAGCCCCTCTTGTGAGTAGCTCTTGACTTCATACAATATTTTTTGGGAGTTTGAGTCGACTCCCAAGTGTCCTAGGGGACCCTATGAGGTTCTGGAGCCATCGGTCATGGCTTCTTTTGGAGACTCAAGCTCCTGAAACCAGGAGCATCCAATGGCACAGGCAGGTCCTAATTAGGCAAACCTCTGGTTTTGGGGGGGGGGGCAAGATAAGAATATAGAAAGAGCATCATGGAGGACCAACCCACAGGCTTCCAGAACTGAGTGTTTCATATTCCACCTTGGGTAGCAGGGAGCAGAGAGAAGGCGTGAAGGTTCAGGGAGACCCACCTGCCAGCAGCAGGATTTTTTCTTGCTCCGTGGGTGGCCTGGGTGGCTCCTCTTCCCTCTTATACCATGCTTGCCTTGGTACCTGAGTGTTCTTGCTCATGTGACTTCCCAAGTCCCTGTGGCTCAGTCAATCCATTGAATAAGGGAATGAAGATCCCAAAGGGATTTGCCTCAGAGCACCTTCCCCAGGGCTCGTGGCATTTAATGGTATATCTCTGGGTCCCCTGGGGACCTACCTCCAGGCATTTCTTGTTGTTTCAAGAGACCTATTTAAGCTGCCTAAGAAGTGAGTCCCTTGGTGGTTGAACAGGCACTCCAAAGAGAGCCTGATATGGTGGGTTCTTCACTTTCTTCCTGACCCTGCCTCATGGCATGTTGCTGCTCCTGGTCTTGAATTATCTGTGTCAGAATTCAGTAGTCCAAGAGGAGAGCCAGGCTCAGAGGAAATCAATTGACTAATTGATCTATCATCTATCTATATCTATCTATCTACTTATTATCTATCTACCTATCATCTCTTCCTTCTTTGCCCTGCCCCCCCTGCCCCGTCCATCTCTCTGTAAATTAGCTCATGCTGTTATAGGTGCTTCCCAGTCCAAAATCTGTAGGGCAGATCAGCAGCTGGAAACTTAAGCTTAAGAATTTCTCTGTTGTTTTCTTGAAGCAGAATCCCTTCTACTTTGATGGAACTCACTCTTTGCTGTTAAAGCCTTCAACTGACTGGACGAGGCCCATCCACATCACGGAGGATAATCTGCTTTACTCAAAGTCTTCTGCTTTATATGTTAATCACATCAAAAATGCCTTCATGGCATCATCTAAACTGGCGTTTTGCTCAACAACTGGGCACCAGGAGCCTAGCCATATCAACACATGGAATTGTTCATCACAGGGGCGCCTGGGTGGCTCAGTTGGTTGAGCATCAGACTCTTGATTTTGGCACAGGTCACGATCTCACAGTTCATGAGTCTGAGCCTCGAAACAGGCTCTGTGCTGACAGTGTGGAGCCTGCTTGGGATTCTCTCTCTCTCTCTCTCTCTCTCTCTCTCTCTTTCTCAAAATAAATAAATAAAACTTAAAAAATTGTTCATCACAGAAGGGAAAGGCCATATTGGATGGAAGCCTTTAAAAATTGGAAAATGGAGCAAGAGATGAGATATTTACTTTCCTTTTATGATTCAGAATTGATGTCACTTCCTCTGGAAAGTCATCCTGGACATTCTGCACCATGTGTCCCCAAGCGTGGGTGAGGTGCCTCTTCCTTGCCCCCTGTTGGGTGCTTGTGGTTACCCCTTCACTCTGCTGCATTGCAATGACCCATTTGAACATCTAACACCCTTATAAACAATGGAGCATTTACCATGCAAGTTTTTGAAGAAAGAGAACTGGTTCATGTTGATCATATAATTAAGTCTTCCCACCACTCAGAAATGATATAATCAATATTCCACCCACCATGTTTCCATTGACAGATAAGGTTAAAATATCCTTCACTTGGGCTTTGCTATTTAATTTTTTTGTCAACAACCACTTGTAGACTGTAGACAGTTTTGGAAGAAGTTGGACATTTCTCCAGTCCCCTCCCCCACCCCCGACCTTGAGCTGGGTTGGGCTTGGCTGTCATGTGAGTTTAACAAGCCAGGCTGGAGGCTCAGGGCCTAGAGATACAACAGACAGAAAACTGGGACCTATACAGACTTCAGATGTTGGGAATTGATAAAGAGATAGAGCTTTGGAAACGTTCCAAAGAAGTGGATCCCAGCCAGAATCTTGCTGTGGTTCAAACTCCCATGAGCAGTCAATTAGAGCAGAATGGACTTGAAGCTGGATATAGAAGACAGGGTTCAAGGGGGAGGGGTGGATTAGAATGGGTACAAAATATAAACAAAACAAGAAGGATGAAAGATAATTGGGGGACAAAAAATTTATTCCGCCAACCACAACTCATGGAATGTAAACCTGGACTGACCTAATGCTACCAGATCAAATGTAGAGGTATGGGACATTTACCATTTTAAGTATTTTCCCCTGAGTTAAGCGATTCATGGAAAAAAATCAGTAATGGAGTTCATCGCAATACTAGTTTTGATTCACTGAAATTGTTTAGATCTGAAATTTGAGGTCTTTGCATTTTTTAAAGAGACTTTATATATATATATATTATTTTAGAGAGGGAGCACAGAAGGAGAGAAAGAATCTCAAGCAGACTGCACGCTCAGTGTGGAGCTTGACAAGGGGCTTGATCCCACAACCCTGGAATCATGGCTGGAGCTGAAATAAAGGGTCAGAGGCTCAACTGACTGAGGCACCAGGTGCCCCAGAGACTTTATAATGTTTTTGATTAAGTTTTTAATTTTAATTCTGAGGTAGTTAGCATATAGGTTATTTTCATTTCAGGTATACAATAAATATAGAGATTCAACAAATTTAAATATCACTCAGTGCTGATCAGAACAAGTGCCCTCCTTAATCTCCATCACCTATTTCATCCACCCCCCCCCCTCTGGTAACCATCTATGTGTTCCCTGTAGTTAGGAGTCTGTTTCTTGCCTTTCTCTCCCTCCCTCTCCCTCTCTCTCTCTCTCTCTCTCTCTCTCTCTCTCTCTCTCACACACACACACACACACATACACACACACACTCTCTCTCTGTTTTTCCCTTGCTCATTTGCTTTGTGTCTTAAATCACACATGTGAGTGAAATTATATGGTATTTGTCTTTTTATGACTGACTTATTTTGCTTGCATCATACTCTCTAGCTCCATCCCTGCTGTTGCAAATGGCAAGAGATCACTCTTTTTTATGGCTGAATAATATTTGAAAATATATGTGTGTAGATACTCATATATATATATATGTCTCACATATTCTTTATCCACTCATCTATCAATAAACACTTGGGCTGCTTCCATAATTTGGCCCATTGTAAATAATACTGCAATAAACACCGGGGTGCATATATCGCTTTGAATTAGTGTTTTTGTATTCTGAGGGTAAATACCCAGTAGTGCGATTACTAGATTATAAGGTAGTTCTGCTTTTAAATTTTAGAGGAACCTCCACACTGTTTTCCACAGTGGCTGCACCAGTTTGCAATTCCTACCAACAGTGCACGAAGTCTCCTTTTTCTCCACATCCTCGCCAACACCTGATGTTTCTTGCATTGTTGATTTCAGCTGTCCTGCCAAGTGTGAGGTGGTATCTCATTATGGTTTTGATTTGCGTTTCCCTGATGATGAGTGATGCTGATCATCTTTTCATGTCTGTCGGCCACCTGTATGTGGAGATTTCATAACTTTGACATAAATGAGAAACTTTCTTACCCATGTATTCAATATTTAATAAAAATGAGATAAGAAAAGAAATAAGAAACTCTTAGGGGAGTTGGAAATGAAATTACTACCTACTTCTCTCTCTTCAATTGGCTTCTGGCATTTTGTGTAAATTGATGCTTCAAAAATGGGTAGTGATCTTGTATGTTCATGGCACATTTATCTGTGTGGCAGTGAGGATTTCTGGGGTGCTTCTGATGGTGTTGAAACAGATGGAGAAAGAAGATGAAGAATGTCACCTAAGAAGAAAGAAGAGAAGGACAGAGTCAGGAGGGAGAAAATGGATATGTAGACCCAGGCAATTATGGGGCTAAGCTCAACCTGAACGCCTTAGGAAAACTGCCTAACAGGATGGCTTGTTAGTTTTCCTGGATTGAGTTCTATCACATTGCCTTTCTATGACTTTGAAGCCACAAAGAGACGGTCTGCTTTTATTTTCTTTTTTAATGTTTATTTATTTTTGAGAGAGAGAGATAGGGCGTGAGCAGGGGAGGGGCAGAGAGAGAGGAAGGCATAGACTATGAAGCAGGCTCTAGGCTCCGAGCTATCAGCACAGACCCTGATGTGGTTCTTGAACCCATGAACTCTGAGATCATGGCCCGAGCTGAAGTCGGACGCTTAACCGACTGAACTACCCAGGGGCCCTAGGGTCTGTTCTTCTAACAACAGTGTTTGATACTGGCTAGGGACTGAGATGAGCCCATGCCAATCTTTTTCATTGACTTATCAGAAAGCTGTGGGCTCCTTCCTTTGCTGCCATGTGTAACCTGGGCCTAAAGTGCAGGAGAATTATGGATTTATTGTAGAATTATGGATTCTTAGCCACTTATCTGATAATTCACTGCTGGGTAATGTCACGTCTGAAGGTGTGGCTGAGTGTGGCTTATTTGCGTATACTTGCGGCAATGTGAATAGGTCCAAATGTGGAAGTACATCCCACCTGTTGGATGGAAAGAAGCAGTCAATTAACTCAATGGTCATTTATTGAATGCCTATACTGTCTTAGCATGATAGGTCAAGTGCTCTAAAGAATTCCAGGCCATGGGCGCCTGGGTGGCTCCGTTGGTTAGGTGTCCAACTTCAGCTCAGGTCATGATCTCATGGTTGATGAGTTCGAGCCCCACATCGAGCTTTGTGTTGACAGTACAGAGTCTGGAGCCTGCTTCAGATTCTGTGTGTGTGTGTGTTTCTCTCTGTCCCTCCTCTGCACACTCCCCTCCCCCTGTCTTAAACATAAACATAAATAAACATTAAAAAAAGGAATTCTAGGCCAACAGGCAAGGCAAGAGTAAGATGATAGTCATTTGGTGGTTGGCTAGGGAAGCAGTCTGAACCTGTCTACCCAACACCATGGGCCAGGGCCATCCTAGTCAGGAAGATACAGAGAGGATGTCTAGAGGCTGGAGGCAGACAGAAATTGAGAAAGATAGTTCACAGCAGAGAAATCTGTAAGAAGGCAGTAGGCCCTTGGATACTATTCTGGCTTGAAGTATGTTCTCCACAAGTTCTTGTTGAAGTCTGCCCTTGGTATCTGAGATTGGGACCTTATCTAGGGAGACAGTTGTTGCAAATGTAGTTGAGATGAGGTCATCCTAAAGCAGTGGGGATCCATCATCCACTAGGAATGGAGTCTTCACATAAAAGAGAAAACTTGGCCATGTATAATAGAGGCAAAGACCTACAACACCAGGAATGCCAAAGATTGCCAGTGTGCCACTGGACACTGGGGGAGAAGCATGGAACAGATCCATCCCTCCTCATGGCCCTCAGAAGGACTCAACCTTGCTGACACCTTGCTCTTGGACTTTGTGCCTCCAGAATGAAGAGACAATAAATGTACATTGTTTGAGCTGCTCAGTTTATGGTACTGTGTTAAGGACCAGTCTGACCAACTCTTGCCCCTAAACAGGGAAGTCTGGAGATATGGTAAGAGTCTGACTCTCAAGAGATAAGTACCATGTCACAAAGCACCCAGATACCAGGAATGAGGGTTCTCACACCTAGGGACCCCCATACGGGGGCCTGGAGAGCCGAGCTTCCTAGAGTAAGAGGCTGAGACAGAGCTCAGTCTCTGAGAAGGAGCCAATCTCACCTGTAGCCCACGAAGTTGGCGCTCTGCCCAGATCCTCTTTTCTGGCCCTGTGTGACTTTCCCTAGGGTTTGCTTCCACCCTAACTGTTCACACTTGCAAGCTTCACCAGCTGATTATCCTCAGGCTACTGGAATTTCACCCAAATGCACCAGACCAGAAAGTGTCTGGAGTTTACATTCTCTCCCATGGCCTCCCCTAGTCATTGCCTTGAGGAGGAACATGTTCTGGTGTGAATCATACTCCAGGTGTATGAGCTCCCTACTGCTGCTATTACAGATGTCTGTGAACATGGTAGTTTTGAACAAAACGACCTAAATGTACTAACCTCCTCTTCCTTGGCTACGTTACTGTCTCAGGTCAGGTTGTCCAAGAATAGACTAGACCAGGATGCGTGGTGCAACATGAGCGCCCATGGGAAACTGATTAGGGAGGGGTGGAAGCAGGTAGGGAAAGGGAAGAAGCCAAGTGTGGGTTAGTTTCCAGTGAAGTACCAGAGTCATCCCAACCTCATGGGGGGCCTGGTGAGGTAGGCTGAATAATGGCTCCCACAGCGATCAGACCCTAATCCCCGAAATCTGTGTGTGTGACCTTATTTGGAAAGAGGATCTTTGCAGATGTGATTAAATTAAGGATTTTGTGATTATCTTGGATTTTCTGGGTGGGGCCCCAACTGCTGTCACAACCAAGAGGTGCAGAGGGAGACACAGCAAACACTGAGGAAAAGGTTGGGGCAGTGAGCTGAATGCTTGGGGCCACATCACTCAACTCACTGCCCCAACCTAAGGAACACCGGCAGCCTCCAGAAGTGGGAAGAGGCAGGGAACAGCTTTTCCCCCAGTCTCCCCACAGGGCAAATCACCTCAATTTTTGCTCAGGGCTACTGATTTTGGACTTCTGGCCTCCGGAGCCGAGAGAGAATAAATTTCTCTTGTTTTGAGTCACCTCTTTGGTGATAATTTGTTACAGCAGCTGTAGGAAATAAGCCCAGTGTCCACAGTTGGCTCTGCTTCTCTTCCAGATTCGCACCCCCATCCACCCCAGAGTCTGTGCCTATATGACACATGATGCTTCAGAGCCAGAGGGGGAGCGAGTGTAATTCCAATAATTCCATCTTTGGAAGCACAGAGATTCTATGAGTGTGTTTTCATTTCTACGCAGTCCTCGCTCTGGCGTTAACTGTACTTATCCACTAGTAAGTAAAATGATAGCAGATGTTATGGATGACTTCCCATCCAATGGCCTTAGACACATTATGGATTCTTGCCACTGTTCCTTGTCTCATCCATAGGAGACCCAGGCAAAGTTGGCTTAATAGAAAACAAAACTGTTGTTTAAAAAATTTTTTATGTCTTTATTTTATTTTGAGAGAGTGAGCAGGGGAGGGGCAGAGAGAGAGGGAGACACAGAATCTGAAGACGGGCCCCAGGCTCTGAGCTGTCAGCACAGAGCCCGACGCGGGGCTCAAACCCATGGACTGTGAGATCATGACCTGAGCTGAAGTTGGATGCTTAACTGACTGAGCCACCCAGGCGCCCCAACAAAACTGTTGTTTAATTTAAGGTGCTTTCAGAGAATTATGCTAAAGAGAATGTTGTAAATCATCAAAAACAATTACCGCCCCCCTGCTTTTTTTTTAAACTAATGAACAAAGCATTTGCATTTCTGAGCCTATGCTGACAATCTGTGGATATGAGTGACAGAAAAGATTAGAGAGAAATAATATAAAGTAGCTAGCTCAGGGCTCAGGATAAAATGTGTTTGTTCAAGTGTCCACTTAATATTTCATTAAGGACATCCAGCCCACAATGTACCCAATTTAATGATTGGTTTTATTTATAAGCAAATATTATGGGATTGAGGGCCACCACATGGTAATAAATCTGTCTTTTGCAATGGCCCTGTTTTCAGATGTCTAACACTTTGGTGAAATCACTACAGAATCAGAAGCTCTTTTTGGGGGGCGGGTGGAGAAAGACCCCATACTTGACATAAATGTTGATGGGATTAACCATGAAATCTGGAGTGATCCACCGACACATTGCTTCTCCTACTCAGTGCTTGTCTCTTCCAGAAACTGGGTCTAATTCACCTTTGTTCTCCTAGCACACTGCCTGGCACTCCAAAAGTTCTCCGCAAACATTTGGCTTCAAATGTGCGTTCGGTTCAGTTCAGCAAACAGGAAGCAGCCCAAAGAGTCTGGTGTCACAGTAGACAGTGGTGCGGGGGTGGGGTAGATCATAGAAACTGACCTACCTCTGGTCACTGGAGGTTTTGCATGCATTTGCTTTGCAAATGAGCGCGAGCTGTCTTTGTGAGTTCAACCGTTATTTACTTAGGACTCAATGAAGGGAGCCCTAGCCTTTCCAGGCTCGTCAAACTTGAGCAGTATCCAAATTCCTGGGACCAATACTTGTCTGGATTACGTGGGAACAGAGTCTGTCTACAAGATGGTGGCAGGGTGGAAGGCAGGACTTTGCTTACGAGAACTCTATTCTCTTCATTTTTCTGAGCCGTGATGTTTATCCCCGAGACAGTTCCTTCCCATGGATTGAGTGTGACTCAGGAAGATGCTGTCCATCCTGTCTGGCTCCGCTGAGTGGACGCAGCTCTCTTGCCTGGCTGGTGCTGGCCTTGGTGGCCAGAGTTTATCTGCAACAGCTCCAGCTTGTCCTTCTGGCTTCTCGTCACTTTTGGAAATGATTTCTTCCTCTTGCCCACCTTATTTTGGGTCCAGCTTTTCCCCAAGCCACCTTGCTTGCTGGGCCAGTATGGGCCAGCTGCCCTCCGGCTGTGGGCGTTACACACCCAGTATGACCGCACCTGTCTTCCCTGTTGCCCTCCAGTAGACAACCCATGGTACTCACCTGAGTTAATGAGGCCAGTTAGGCCCCTCTTTCCACTCATGTTATTCCCTCAAGGGAGGGGATTGGATCATTTTATTAAAAATTTTTTGGGGGTCTGGGTCAGTTAAGTATCTGACTCTGTATTTATTTATTCATTCATTCATGTATTCATTTATATTTAATTTTTTAATGTTTATTTTTGAAAGAGAGAGAAGACGGCATGTGAGCAAGGGAGGGGCAGAGAGAGAGAGAGAGGGAGACACAGAATCCAAAGCAGGCTCCAGGCTCTGAGCTGTCAGCACCAGGGACTGGAACTCATGAACTATGAGATCATGACCTGAGCTGAAGTTGAACGCTTAACTGACAGAGTCACTGGGCCTCCCCTCTTTTTTTTTTTTAATTTATTGATTTTTTTTTTTTTAGAGCTAGAGAGAGAGGACAAGTAGGGGGAAGGGCAGAGGGAGGGGGAGCAAATGAGAATCCCAAGCTGGCTCTGCACTGTCAGAGCAGAGCCTGATGCGGGGCTCAAACCCACAGACCAGGAGGTCATGACCTGAGCTGAAATCAAGAGTCAGTTGCTTAACCGACTGAGCCACACAGGTGCCCCAAGCATCCAACTCTTGATTTCAGCTCAGGTCATGATCTTACTTTTTGTGAGTTCGAGCCCTGTGTCGGGCTCCTTGCTAGTGGTACAGAGCTTGCTTGGGATTCTCTGTCTCTGTCTCTCTCTCTATTTCTCCCCTGTTTGCTCTTTCTCTCTCAAAATAAATAAATAAACATTAAAAAAAAATCTTAATATACCTTTTGGGAAAAGAGAGATGTACTCCAATAGATTAAACATTTGAGTTATTTTATCTTCTCCCTTCTTTCTGTTGACTCCATCCTTATTTTCCCATGGTCTGCCTTTCCCAGCCCCTTACCTCTGGGCTCACGGATGTTCCCACACAGACTTAGCCCAGCCCTTACCTGCCTGTGCTCTTGAGCCTAACCCGATCGACCCTGCACATACTTACAAGGACTTGTGCCTTTGAGTTATTCTTTGGGGGGCCCTGATCCTTATAAGGATGTTCCATGGCTGTGCCACCTGGTTCCCACCTGAAACCAGAGTCACACCATGTCCCTTTTGCTAATGGAGTCCCCGTGCTTGGTGTCTGCTATGCCTTATCCTAGAACTTGAGCCTCTGATACTTATTTGCCTTTTGGTGACTCCAGGCTCTCGGTAAGAATGGAAGCATTTCTTCTTCTTGACAGCTCCCTCCCTGGCCTCTCACCGGACTCTACCCCAGATGAAACCTATTGGTAGTTTTTGGATTTCTGTACCTGTGGCCGATTTATATGACCTGAAGTCATACTTATTCACCTCCTGGAAATATCCAATTACACCAAAGGCCCATAGCAGCAACTGTTTTCCTGAATCGCCATGAAAAAAAAAATGCTAAGCCCACCAAGCACTGACCTGGCCTTGTTTGCTGACCTTCCACTGCTGACCTGGCTGATACCCCAACCCCCACCACCAGTGTCTGGTGGAGGCACGATTCTCTCCCTGTTCTCACTGCTCCGGGTCGCTTCAGAAAGCTGCCATGCCTCACCAACAAATCCAGAGATAAGTGACTTTTTGTTTGTTTGTTTGTTTCAAGAGCATGGAATTTCAAGTTAGCCCAGCCAGCCAAAACACAAGCAGGAGCACACATTGAAATACAGAGGAAACAATTCCGTGCCATATGGGTGACGATACTGGAACTCATTCAGAAATATATTTAATGCCTCAGATGCTCTTGAGTGTTTTTTTAAACACTTACACTTGACTGGAATGACTTTATGCTTTTGTATTTCTGTATTCTCTGGCTGTTATCTGTAGATACAGGAGTCCTGACTCATAGGGTAACAGTAGTGTTTCGAAACATGTACCACATCAACTATTACTAATTTGTATTATGCTTCAGGATTTTCAAAGCTCCTCTTTAGACCTTAATATATTTCTTTTTTTTTAATGCTTATTTATTTATTTTGAGAGAGAGAGAGATAGTGTGAATGGAGGAGTGGCAGGGAGAGGGAGAGAGAGAATCCCAAGCAGGCTCCACACTGTCAGTGTCCAATGCATGGCTCCATCTCATGATCCGTGAGATCATGGACCAGAGCCAAAACCAAGAGTTGGACACTGAATGGACTGAGCCACTCAGGTGCCCCTGACCTTAGTATATTTCATTAAAATGCATGTACTGCTTTGAAGTGGTCGGTGGGAGTTTCTGTATCTGTGTCAACATTGTGGCCATTGCATAAACATTTTGGATATTTTAATTTAGGTCACGAGTCATACAAAACAAAGGGCACCATTACGCTAACTTAGAATAACAGGACTTATAAACGTTGGCAAGCATCAGAATCTTGTTAAAACTATAAAGCATGTTAAAATAACATATACTGTCCTCTGCCCCTCCAGTTTCTGACTTAGGAAATCTGAGGAGGGGCCTGGAGATTTGCATCTCTGGCAGGTGCCCTGGGTGATATGAATGTGTGCTGGTCTGAGGACCATATTTTGAGAACTCCTGCTTCAGTTTTTGATCTGGCTGAATGAGCAAAATCACTGGGAAACTCTTAAAAATAGGTTGATGAGGGGCTCCTTGGTGGCTCAGTCAGCTAAACATCTGACTTCGGCTCAGGTCATGATCTCACGGTTCATGGGTTCAAGCCCCGTGTCAGGCTGTGTGCTGACAGCTCAGAGCCTGGAGCCTGTTTCAGATTCTGTGTCTCCCTCTCTCTCTGCCCCTCCCTTGTTCACACTCTGTCTCTCTCTTTTTCAAAAATAAATAAGCATTAAAAAATTTAAAAAGAAAAGATTGATGAGGGGCACGTGGGTGGCTCAGTCGGTTAAGCATCTGACTTTGGCTCAGGTCATGATTTCACAGTTCATGGGTTCAAGCCCCATGTCAGGCTGTGTGCTGGCAGCTCAGAGCCTGGAGCCTGCTTTGGATTCTGTGTCTCCCTCTCTCTCTAAGCCTCCCCTGCTCATGCTCTTTCTCTTTCAAAAATAAACATTAGAAAAATTTGTTTTTAAAATAGATAGACAAGATATGGAATCATATACAAAAATGGCCATAGCAGGTATTTATGTAATCCTGACAGGTTAGAAACAAAGTAAATGCCCCAAAGCACAGGAGTAGACAACTAAATGGTGGTTTGTTCCTAGAGTGAAGCATCAAACAGACATGGAAAATGAACAAAGTGGAACTGTATCTTTCAACATGGATAAATCTTACAAATACAAGGTTGAGGGAAAAGGAAATTGTAAGGAATGACTACAGTATATCATTTGTTTAAGGAGCAAGAAGATACAAAATAACGCTATGGACAGTGTAGGAGTACAAAGCAGTATAAAGATATCTATGGAGGACAGAACCCTGAGGTGATGAGCATTGGTGACTCTGGGCAAGGGTGGCTCTGGGTTGACCCTGTTACTGCAGTGTGGTGCAGGGGGTGGGCTTCTAAGGGACGTGTAAGCCTTTGTTTTGTACTTATTTATTTTTTAAAATTTTTATTTATTTTGAGAGACAGAGTGGGAGTGGCCCAGGGGCAGAGAGAAAGAGGGAGAGAGAGAGATAATCCCAGGCAGGCTCCGCACTGTCAGCAGAGAGCCTGATGCAGGGTTGGATCTCATAAACCAAGAGGTTGTGACCTGAGCCAAAGTAGGATGCTTAACTGACTGAGCCACCCAGGTGCCCCAAGTCTTTGATTTTTAAACTAGCGGGTTCACAAATATATATTAGAGCGTTCCTCAAACATTTTTACGCAAAATGAAAGACAGTGAATGTGCATATCCCCAGATTCCCACCTAGGGAAGCTTGTTTTTACATATCTTCACCTGTGATTCTTGAACACAGATTACTTGCATGTCCCTCCTGAAGTACACCCCATAGTTTTGACCCCATGTTGGGACCACTCCAACCTTCTGTTTCACTGAGCAGATTTGGTAAGGGATACCTTTGGAAGTATATTAGGTTTTTGGAGATAGTCTAATGAAGCGTTGGCATAATGGAGAAAGTCAAGAGAAGGCATTAGAGGCTCTGAATTTGGTTTGTAAACAAGAACATAGCTGGATCAAATATGAACTTTTAACAAGACCACTCAGAAGGGACAATATACATAAGAGCCTAGGGCGCTTGCTATCAAGCTGACTGTACTTGGTTTTTAAGTAGGCTTCATGCCCATGGTGGAGCCTGGCACCAGGTTTGAACTCATAACCTTGAGATCAAGACTTGAGTTGAGATCGAGGGTCAGACGCTTAATGGACTGAGCCACCCAGGTACCCTGATTGCATTTTTTAAATCAGTTCTCAAATATAGACAAAATTACCAAACCATACACTGAAAGAAAGAATAAAATATCATAGCTTATTTGCTTCTTTTTTTAAAGTTTATTTGAGATAGAGAGGAGAGCGTGAGTGGGGAAGCAGCAGGGAGAGAGGGAGAGAGTATCCCAAGCAGGCTCCACGCTGTCAGCACAGAGCCCCACGTGGGACTCCATCCCACAAACAGTGAGATCATGACCCGAGATGAAATCAAGAGTCAGACACTTAACTGACTGAGCCACCCAAGCACCTGTTTCTTTGTTTCCAGTAAATGAATAAACAAAACTCTTTTAGCTTAGCCTGCCAAATACACATCACATTCCTAGAATGACTTCCTTCTAATTCCGGTTTGGGTCATTTTCAGAATTCTGCTAAGTATAAGAGCATGGAGGCTTTCTTCAGTAGCAATATTGCCACTTCCAGCTTCCCATGGTGAGGGGTGCTATGATCACAAGAAGCCACAAATATGTGCTACAGGCTTGGTGTGTGGGTGCTGGGCTTTGAGGACCCCGGTGTCGGAGATCCACGGCTGACACACAAAACAGCGCTGTCTGGAATAACTTGGAAGGCGAGCTGAATTCCTTTTTTTCCTTATTAATGTTTATTTATTTTTGAGAGTGAGAGTGTGTGTGAGAGAGAGAGAGACAGAGTGTGAGTGGGGGCCAGGCAGAGAGAGAGGGAGACACAGAATCCGAAGGAGGCTCCAGGCTCTGAGCTGTCAGCACAGAGCCCGATGTGGTGCTTGAACCCAGGAACCATGAGATCATGACCTGAACCAAAGTCAAACGCTTTACCAACTGAACCATCCAGGCGCCCGGCAAGTGGAATGCTTCTAAGGCTGTAGCTCTGGTGGACAACAATTAGAAAATAGGATGTTACTGGTGTGTGCCGGATTTCCTTCAGTAGAAAGGAATGAGAAGCTTTTGTTCCTTTATTATTATTGATTATTAATATTATTAGTGGTTTGGCTCTCTGGTCCTGGCTTTATCACCACTGTGTGAATGGAGTATATGGAGAATAGATAGCTTTTTTTTTCACTGCACGACTTACCATGGCATGAGGAGCATTGTCAGAACTGTATGGAAATGGCTTTTCTTCATTCCTGTGTTTTGCATTTGGTGCTGTCATGGGCGAGAGCCGAGGAGGGGGTACATGTTTACATGTGTGGAAGAGAAGAAGTATGTGGATATTGGTGGCCCAAAGAAACAACAGTGGCAAGATGATTCACCGTGACCAAAGTCTGCTGGAGGAGAGAGAATAGACTCTCTCCCATGGGCATCATGACATTGGCCACTATATGTGAAGTGTTATTTGTAGCCTGAAGAGTTTAACCAGGGGTGGTGCCTTCCCCCACCCATTGGTTGGATTGTGCAGACTCCGAGGCCTCATCAGATGTGACAACCACAAAATAGAAGGAATCTGGATCCCGGAACACCTTGTTGAAGGTTGTTGACCAACCAAGAGCACCTGCATTGGACAGTCATTGGAATAAGAAATGCATTTCTTGGGTGCCTGGACGGTTCAGTTGGTTGAGCATCTGACTCTTGATATTGGCTCAGGTCATGATCTCATGGTTCATGAGTTTGAGCCCCTCATGGGGCTCTCCACTAACAGTGTGGAGCCTGCTTGGGATTCTCTCTGCTCTTCCCCTACACTCGTTCTCTTGCTCTCTCTCAAAATAAATAAATAAACATGAAAAAAACACATTTCTTTTGTATGAAGACACTAATAATGTAAGAGGTTTTTTTTTTTTTTTTTTACTTTTTAAAAATTTATTTATTTATTTTTGAAAAAGAGAGAGCCCAAGAACAGGGCAGTGGAGAGAGAATGTGTGTGTGTGTAGGCACAGGTGGGGGAGGGGCAGAGAGAAAGGAGAGGGAGAATCTGACGCAGGCTCTGTACCGTTGGTGCAGAGCCTTACACAGGGCTCCGTCCTACCAATGTGAGATCGTGACTTGAGCTGAGATCAAGTATCATACGCTTAACCAGCTGAGCCTCCCACGCCCTCCAAGAGTTTGTCACAATAAGTAGTGTTGCCAAAAGTAATAAGCTCACAGAGGTTTTCAACAGGATGATTGAACGGATGCCACCGGAAGGACAGATATCACCCAGTTCTGTCTGGGAGCAAAATTACAGACAGGAAGAGAATAATTATTCTGTAAGTTGTCTGCATTGAAGACTTCTCTGCAGTCCTTACACTTGGCCTCAGCTGATGGTGTTTTCAATGCAAAATCAGCTTTGTCAAGAGACCATGTGACCATGTGACGTCACCCTTCCATGTTAGTGCCCTGCCATGCAGGATTTTACTGAGCACTTGAGTGAACCAGCAGATCTTTGTGTCTTGCATCAGGGAGCTCCCTATTTTTTTTTTTTTTTTGATGGAAGAAACAAGAAAATGGATTCCATTTGCCACTGGTCACGCTGTGATGACAGATAATTAGAAACTTTAATCAATCTTGTTTTGTCAGCATGACTTCCATATCAAAAAGAGACTGTGTTTTAAAAAAAACCTCACAAGTAAATATAAAATTCAGCTCTGTGAAACATCAATAATGGAGCATAATGAGGTTAAGTAATGATATCTCAAACCCCTTCCCCAATCCTCTCGTGTGTATCAAGTTCCTGTCCTCGGCACCTCTCTGCACTTCATTTGTACATCATTTTCATTTATTTATTTGCCCTTTGCATCTTATGGATCACTGCCCCGAGTTTCACGGACACGGATGGATGAGGGTCTCTACCAGGTAGCCTACTCTCTCTCAGGCCCCACAATCCATCCCAGCATTGAGTATGGGCTTCTGGGTCAGACAAGCCCCCTTCGAACTCCACACTTACCCATTTTCCAGCTCTGTGATCTCATCTTGCTAAGTGGAATCTGTTTCACTACCTGTAAATTATGGATGCATTTACCAGCCTCGTGAAGCCGCTGCCATAATCAAGGCAGGTAACACGCACTTGGTGCACGGAGTACCTGGCAGGCATCTGATACAGGATGCTGAGGACGTACTGATGAGAATGTGAAATCTGTTCTGCTTCACTCTCTAACAGAAGATAGAGTCTCTAGCTTGATGACTAGAATTCTAGAATTCATTAAGAATATGTTCGGCACCTTTCACCCTCCCCCACCCACCGCGCCCTTGAGGAGCTAGCACTTGGGCACCTAGGCAAGCCTTGACCCCAGTGTGTGAATGGGGGTGCTTTCTGGGCACCGCGGCAGACCTACACACCTCTGTATTACCTGACCTGAAGAGTTGTTATTTATCAATCCTACCCCTTTCTTTTTCTCTTAAGTTTATTTATTTATTTTTGAGAGAGAGAGAGAGCATGAGCAGGAGAGGGACAGAGAGAATGGGAAAGAGAGAGAGAGAGAGAGACAGAGACAGAGACAGAGACAGAGACAGAGAGAGAATCCCAAGCAGGCTCTTCATTGTCAGCATGGTGTCCGAGCGGGGCTCAAATGCACGAACAGTGAGATCATGACCGAGTGGACGTCAAGAGTCAGACCCTTAATCGACGGAGTCAACCTGGTGCCCCACCATCCTACCCCTTTCAAAGAGGAGACAGCAACCCTTCTCTGGAGAACACAAGAGACTGAGGTGTGAGAAGGCTCGAAGTCAAGGAAGATTCCTTGCATGTGGGCGCCTGCTGACTCCTGAGGCGCGGTCCTCCGCCAGACGTTCTGGAGCGTTTCTGGCAGAGAAGCGGACTGTGGCAGTCCTGAGTGTGTGTCATTTCTGGCGTGATGAGACGTGGAGCTTAGCTAAGGGTTTAGCTAGAGGCCAAGTAGCGCTTAGGTTTCACACACTGTTTTCATTTTCTTCGGTTCCCCTTGTGATGGCACCCAAAGGCCAGCAGACGGCTGGTGGCTGCTGTAGGCCCGCTTCCTGTGTTGTTGCTGTCTTCCTTCTTGGCAGTGCCACCGTTCTCGCAGGCTCTCTTGCTGCCCATTTTTCAGACCCACATACTGTCTTCCTTCTTCCCCAAAGTGTTTCTTGGTCAAATTTGCTCTCCAAGTGATTTTTTTTTAATGGAAATGCAGTTGACGTATGGTAGTATATCCATTTCAGATGGATAACAGTGATTCCACGTTAATGTATGCTATTAAGTGATCACCATATAAATTTAAGAATGATGATTTATTTTACTTTATTCCACTTGAAAAGTAGGTATGACGTTTCCATTCCAGCCAGTGTATAATTTAAGGTTCTTTTGTCAGTGTTTTATTTATATTTTTCATTTTATAATTTTTTAAATGTTTTTTTTTATTTTTGAGAGAGACAGAGTGTGAACAGGGGAGGAACAGAGAGAGAGGGAGACACAGAATCTGAAGCAGGCTCCAGGCTCTGAGCTGTCAGTAGAGAGCCCGACACAGGGCTCAAACCCATGAACCGCAGGATCATGATCTGAGCCAAAGGTGGACCCTTAGCTGACTGAGCCACCCAGGCGCCCCTCAATGTTTTATTTATATTTATCTTTATTTTCCAGCTAGATATTATATTTATTGATGCAAGTCTTCACCCATTTAACCACTCAAACAACCAATAGTGATCAAAGACCCCCCCCCCATGTGCCAACTCTGTGCTAATAGCTCTCACACATGTTATTTTTCTCTTATTCCACACAAAAAACCATGAGGAAGGATTCACCCCAGTTTCACAGATTGTTCTTTGAGCCTTAGGTTTCCCAATAATTTGTCCATAAACCTTACAGTCTAAATCACACAGCAAGTATATGAAAGAACTGGATTTTAAGCCATGGTCTCACTGTCTACACCAGAGTGAACACTCTCCAGGGTGACCATGTTTGCTACCTGCTTTGTATTCATCAGAGTGTCCCCTTATGTGCTTCACGTTTAATTAAAACTTAATAAATCTTGATCAAGCCTTTGAAAAGGACACTGTAGGGATGTTTTCTAAGAACACTTTTCACTCTAACTTAATTTTTTCCTCAAGCTTCAAAAAAGCTGAGTAGAATTTAAGACCAGTGATGCAAAATTATGCTGCAGAACTTTGTTGATAATTTCATGACCATTTTTTAAACTTCTTTTTGGTTTATTTATTTTTGAAAGAGAGAGAGAGAGAGAGAGAGAGAGAGAGAGAGAGAGAGAGAGAGAGAGAGAGAGAGAGTGCAAGCAGGGGAGGGACAGAGAGAGGGAGACACAGAATCCAAAGCAAGTTCCAGGCTCTGAGCTGTCAGTGCAGAGCCAGATGCAGGTTTTGAACTCATGAACCGTGAGATCATGACCTGAGCTGATGTCAAATGTTTAACCAGCTGAGCCACCCAGGCGCCCTTCATGACCATTCTTCTGATAAATATGATTTGGGGTTCACTGAACTTGTGTAAACTGGTTTAGGGCTTGGCCCAGCTGGTGAGAAGGGGGATGATGGCAGCAGAGTTAGAGCCCAAGGCCTTGATCTAGGTCATGCTAGTGCTTTCAGGAGAATTAGACATTATCCAGAAATCAATATTTATAGGTTCAGTGACCAGAAAGCCTGCTTAGTAGATGGAATAAACTTCTGGAAACTCCCAAACATTTATAGCTGAATTGTTGTTTAGCTGTATAGGCTTGATTTTTTTTTTTTTTAATTAAGCCCAAGAGCCCATTACCAAGAATGCTTTCATCTGCAGAGGGACCCAGACCAGGCCCCTCTTGGGAGGCCATGGAGCCTTTATGGTGGCCTCTTAATCATTAGTGCACCAAAGGCCCCTGTAAGTCTTAAATGGTGGCTAGGGATCAGCACCAGAATCTCCAAAACTTTTCCACCCCTGATCCCACTCCCTGATGCATTGGAATGAAATACATACCCAGAGTGAAGGGCCCGGCAAAATCATCCTCTTTGACACTACAGGGATTTGGCTCCAAATCACAGGGCAATCTCCAGGGGAACTAGACTGGGTCACATGGAGCCTTTTTCTTTGGCCGAGGAACAGACTCAAGACATAGTCAAGGAGGCCTGGACAGCGTCTTCCACCCTCTTCCTTCTAAATGCACACCACCCAAGTTTTAGATCTCTGTATTCTATCTCTCCAACAGTAAAGACAGGCCAATTTAAGGAAACACTAACAAGCAAGTCACTAGACGAAAGAATGGAGCATTCGGCCTCATGCTGAGAGCAAAGCCAACCACTCTTGTTTCTGGAGTGAACGCCTCTTGATCTTCCTTCCAACAGAGAGAGAGGGAGAGCGAGAGTGAGATGAAGAGGCAGAGAGACAGAGAACCCCCAAAAGCCCAGAAGACATAGAAATCCATAAATCTTCTCAGGTTGGGTGATTCCTAACTAGGAACTGAATGTAGTCCCCTTTCCTTTCAGGCATATGGAAATAAGGGAGGGAGGAAAAAGACAACCAAGAACAAAAGAGAAGGAAAACCTGTTTCCCTAGCCTAATGACCCAGTGAATGTCCCACTACTTGTCCAGTGTACTTGAGAAGTCCTTGTGCTTAGAGGGAAGGGCATGTAGGAGCAGGCAGAGGGGGGTGGGCTCCCCCTAGGAGCCGGTCACAGGTGCTACTTCTAATCAGGTCAACAAGGCAGCATCAGACAAAGGTGTCATCAACCGTAGCTTGGAGTCTGAGCCACATTCATAAGAGAACTTGCACATGGGGCTGAGAGTACTTTTCATATTTAAAAGAAAAAATTTTTCTCATCTGTTCAATAGCATGGGGGCCTGTATCTTAGATGCTGGGAAGAATCTTGGGGCAGGGAAAGCACAGAAAACATAGCTGGGGCTAACACAGCAAAGAAGGGGGAAAGAAACACTGAAAATTGGCTGGGAAATATCACCTGTTGTGGGTCTGGCAAGACTAAAAAAGAAGAAAAACAAGAAGACACAAGTGACCAATATCAAGAATGAAAGAGGGGATATCAATTAAAAGGATAATGAAAACACAGTATGAAAAACTCTTTACCTGTAAATACCACAACTTGTATGAATGGGTCAATTCCTCAAAAAACCACCAACTACCCCCCCAAAACTCACCCAAGATATAAGCAATAAATTGAATTTTGAATTATTAAAGAAAATGAATTCATAGATAAAAAATCCTGCAAAAGAAATCTCTAAGACTAGAAAGTTTCACTGGCTAATATTACAAAAAATATAAAGAAATATCCATTCTATATAAACTCTTGCAGAAATAAGAGAGGAGGGAATACTTGTGAAATCATTTTGTGAAGCCAGGATTAACTTGATACAAAACAAGACAAAGATGATATTAAAAAAGAAAACCTCAAACAGATATCCTTCATAAATATAGATGTAAAAATCCTCCTAAAGTATTAGCAAATCAAATTTAGCAATTTATAAAAGGAAAAGTATACTGTATCAGGTTGAGTTTCCTGAGGAGCACAAAGCTAGTTCAACATTCAAAATCTGTCAACATAGTAAACAAGAAAATAACTCACATGAACAATATTAGTTAATACAGAAAAAGCACTTGACAAAATAAAACATCTATTTAATAAAAGATTTCTTAGCAAACCAAGAATAGAAGGGGGTTCCTCAATCTGATAAAGAGCATCCACAAAAAAAGTATAAACATCCTACTTCATTATGGTGAAAAAAACCTAAATGTTTTTCCCACAAGGTTAAGAACATGACAAGCATGTCAACTATCACCAATTTTATTCACCATCATACTGGAAGTTCTAGCCAGTGCAATAAGGCAAGAAAAAGAAGTTAAAGGAATTACAGATAGGAAATAATAAATAAAACTGTCTCTATTCACAGATGTCATGATTTTCTTTTTTTCTTTTCTTTTTTTAAATGAATGACATGATTTTCTACACAGAAAGCCCTAAGACAGCTATAATAAACCTCCCCAAACTAATAAATGGGTTTAGCATAGTCACAGAATGCATGATCTACTGAAATTCCAATAAAGGTCCAAGCAAGATTTTTTTTTATAGTTATAGAGAACCTTATTGTAAATTATGTGGAAAGGCAAAGGATTCCAAATAACTGAAACAATTTTGAAAAAGAAGAATTAAGTGGAAAGAATGGCAACACTCAATTAAAACCTTGCCATTAAATGAAAACAGTATGGTATTGGTGGAGAGCTAGACATATAAATCAATGGAAAAGGATAGAGAGCCCAGAAATAAACCAACACAAATATGTCCAATGGACTTTCAATAACTATTCAAAGGAATTCAGCAAGAAAGAAAAGTCTTTCCAATAAATGATTTTGGGACAATCTGCATACAAAGAAATAAACCTTGACCTAAATTTTATACCTTATAGAAAGGAGGGATAATTGATTTAAAGTGAAATCTAAAGCTAGAAAACTTTTAGAGGAAAACATAGGAGAATATCTTTGTCATATGGGTTGGGTAAGAGTTCTTAATCATGAAACTGTAAAAGAGAGAGGAATAAAAGGTATATGTAGTTTCATTAAAATTAAAACATTTGCTCTGTGCAAAAATATCATGTGAAAAGACAAACTAGAAGAAATGGAAGACTGGAAGAAAATGTTTACAAGTCAAAAATCTGACAAATGATTTTTATCTAGAATATGTAAAGAACTCTCAAAACTCAATGGTTAAAAAAAGAAAAATCAAAGGCAAACAAAAAAATTCCCAAAAAACAAAAAACACACACAGTTAGAAAATAGACTTGAACAGTCACTTCATTATGTGGAAGTCAAATAAGCATATGAAAAGATGTCCAAGAGTATTAGTGATTAGGGAAATGCAAATTAAACTCATGATCAGGTATTACTTTATATCTATCAGAATGGCTAATTTAAAAAAATGTAAATAAGTGGCAATACCAGTCCCTCAGATTGAAAACAACTAGAACTCTAACACATTGCTGGTAGGAATGTGACGTGGCACAGGTGCTCTGGAAAACACCGTTGATCCCGTATAAAGTTAAGTATACACTCATCATGTGACTCAACCATCTCACTCCCAGATTGTCCTAGAAAAATGACAACTTATATTCATACGAAAGTCTGTACATGAATGTTTGTACAGCTGTGTTCATAATTGCCCCAAACTGGAAACAACACAAATATCCTTCCATGAGTAAATGGATGAGAAAACTGTGCTTTGTCCACATAATAAATACTACTATGCAATAAGAAGGAATGAACTATTAATACACACAACGTGAGTGGATCTCAAATATATTATGCTGAGGGCAAGAAGTCAGTCTCAAAAGTTTTCATATTATGTGATTCCATGTGTATGATTGTGATGGTTAATTTTATGTGTCAACTTGACTGGGCCACAGGGTGCCCAGGTATTTGGTCCAACATTATTCTGGGTGTTTCTGTGAGGTTATTTTTGGGTGAGATTAATATATATTTGTTTTTATAATTTTTTTTAAGTTTATTTCTTTATTTTGAGAGAGAGAGATTGAAAGCACATGTGCAAGTGTGAGAACAGAGAGGGGCAGAGAGAGAAGAGACAGAGAATCCCCAGGAGGCTCTGAGTGCCATCAGCACAGAGTCTGATGTGGCTCGAACCCATGAACTGTGAGATCATGACCTGAGCTGAAATCAAGAGTCGGACGCTCAACCGACTAAGCCACCCAGGTGCCCAGAGATTGGTATTTAAATTGGTAGACTGAGGAAAGCAAACTGTCCTCCCTGATGTGGGGGGTCCTCACTCAATCAGTTGAAGGCCTGAATAGAACAAAAAGCCTGATCCTCCTGGGTAAGGGAAAATTCCTCCTGCCTGCTTTTCACCTAGGACACAGGCTAGGACATAACCCTAAAGTCCAGCATACATATGTGGATGTATATGCATTTGCGTAGGTACATATATAAAGAAAGATCTACTCTAAGGAATTGACTCATGGAATTAAAGCATGAGCGGGTTCTGTGGGAGACAGAACTGTTTGTATCCTGATTCTGGTGGTGATGACGTGAATCTATACAATGTGCTAAAATTCATAGAACCGTACACCCCCCAGAAAGCCAGTTTTGCTGATACTACTTTAAAAATAAGAATGCGTTGGGAACTCAAAGGAGGGAGAGAACAGGAGAAGGGTTGAAAGCTAGGAGGAGAAGGGTATCTGACCGCAACAGGAGAAGAGGCAGGTGGATGGTGCTTGGAAGGGACAGCATATGGGAGAAGCTGTATTCAGGGGCTGTGATCCTGGAGGTGCCGAGAGGGGGAATGAAGCCAGGGAGGCAGGTCAGTGCCCAATTATAACTGGCTCTGAATATCTCAGTGAGATCCCTACCCAGCTCTTTGAGGTATTTGCAGTTACTAAGTAATTTTGAGCAGCGATTCCATATTAGAAATCCAGGAGCATGGAATTCCAGGGGATTCTAAGCTTCCCGAAAACCTCAATACCAAAAAAAGGGTTTCTTAGATATTCATTTGTAAAATTCTTAAGTTTACAAACGAGACCCTCTATAAAATATCGCACCCACTAGGGAAATAACTCTGGGATTGATCTAAATCCGTGAGTCTCAAAGTATTTATGTAAACATCTGTCTCAATTGGGGTCCCGGCAGGAAACAGATGGCGTCCTCCAAAGGAGAAGCTGCAGAGTCTGCAGTAACAAGGCTATTTACACAGATGTGGGCTGGATGAGAGGGACCAGTGGGAGGTAGTCAAGTACCCAAGATGGCTGGCAGGAAGCTGTCATCACCCTGCTCTGAAGGCTCCGGAGAAGGAGGCGGTTCTAGAAACTTCCAAGAGCTGGTGCAATGGGAGGAACCACCCCTTGGGAGGGTGGCCCTGGGGGGAGGGGAGGAATGGGCACTGTCCAGCCACCATCTCTGTCTCTCTCCTGTAGCCCTGTAGCCTCCTTCTGGTGCTTCCTATTGGTTCAACTCAAGGGAGCCAGAGGTGCCATTGATGGAGTCTGGGGAGTGGCCAGTCTCCCAGGAACTGGGGGTGGGGGGACAGGTGGTGAGTGTATCTGGGGGTGGGGGGAAGCAGAGTAGCTGTCACATGGTCGTTATCCAATCAGGTTCAGGCCCCAGGCATGCTGAGCCCTCAGTTTACAAGGGTCCCATGGAGTGGGGGAGGAAGCTAAAGATGGAGGAGGGCAACCCAGTTAGACATGGGCTGTGGCTGGTCTCCGTCAAGGATCAAGATCTCTGATGGGCTGTTCCCCCCCCCCCCAATCAGAAATTCCCTCCTCCCTGACCTTTAGCAGGGCCAGGTGCTTTCAACACAATTTCCTGTATCTATGAAAGTGCTCATTGTTTGGCTAATTGCTTGTTTATAACGTGGCGTCTGGTTACAGGTGCTGGGACTTACCTAGGCTGTTCAGGAACACGGAGGGGACGAAGGTGGATCAAGTTCAGGGCTCCAAGTGAGTGTCCAGATTCTGCTGGGAGATTTCTAGGGAGAAGGGTTCACATTTTGGAGACGGAACTAGAGGCCGTAGCCTGGGGACCCAGGCTTGCTGGCTCCTCTTGCTGCCTTTGTCCCACTTTACTCCCATCAATCAGAGATAAGGAGAGCAGCCTGCACTAATGGGAGGGAGCCGAGACCACAAAGAAGTAGGAGTCATGAGAAATTATGAAGAGAGAGCCCTGGGGACCGGGACGCCTCTTGCTACATCTTTCCTAATTAGCAGCCGAGTTACTTGGGGGACCCCGGGAGACCAGCTAACGACCATTAGCTCCACACAAGAGCACTGCCGTCACTGTCACTGTCCCCGATGTTTCTCCTTTAGTCCTCCTGGGATGCATGTTTCTTGGCAGGTTTTGATTTGGGCACAGGCTTGATTGGGTTTCATGGAGAAATGCCCCAAAGCTATGCCCCCAAACGGTGCTATGACGGTTAAACATCACAGACGTTCAGAACTGGAAAAACCTCCGAAAGTCTCTGGTCCAATTTAATGTCAGGCTACTGGTGGGAAACTGAGGTTGAAGCAGGCTCAGTCATCTTTATTGAGCACTTACTAGGAGCCACGCTGTGCAGCAAACCTTTGCAGGAAGCACAAGGCAGCAGGGCTGGGGGGCTGGCAAGTGCTGTCACCACAAGGCATGTCTTCAAGAGCTGGTGCAGTGGGAGGAAGCACCCCTTAGGAGCGTGGCCCTGGGGGGAGGGACCATTGCCCCCCAGTGCGAAGGGCCAGGATGAGACCTCCAACTTCAGGGGCAAATCCACTCTTGTCTGCTATGACGCTTGTCCCCAAAAGGAGCATGTCGCTGAATTGGAAAGCATGGGCCTCGGGAGCATCACTAGAAATTCAAGATTGGTTTCTCCACTAGGCCCTGTGCAGACGGCTGTGGCTTTGGACGTGGGGCGTCTGGCAGCACCTGCTAGCTGGCAGTGTGGCCAACTCCACAACATCCCAGGGGGGTTGGAAGTTATTAATTCCCTGTCAGATCCTCCTGCACCTGTGTGGAATGCCATCATTATGACATTTGCCATGAATCTTTCTCTCCTGGGTCTCTTAATACCGGTGTGATGTCTTGTCACAGACGGCTGTCTTCAAACTTCCTTCAGAGGGTCGCCTTCTGTTAATGACAGACAGCATTGCCCTCCACCTGGAACTTTCTACCCACCCCCTTCATTCATTCATTCATTCATTCATTCATTCATTCAATTCAGAACATTTGTTGAGCATCTATTACATGCCAGGCACTTTGGATGCCCAGGTGAAAAAACTGGCTTGTGGTTTTCAAACTGGCTTCACAGAAAAGAGACATTTCTTATAAAATAGCAGGGTGACTCTCTATAGCAAGGGGGAAGGTGGAAAGGAAAGGCGTTAGAACTCCCTTCCATCTCTGCTCCTTTCCATGGGCTGACTCTGTTCTTCTCTGTTATTCACGTGTGGTGGGAGATGACCACACAGCAGACCCAGCCACCTGAGCACACCCCGACCTCCTCATGGTTCAAGAGCCGAGTTCCTGGAAGGGAGACTGGCTCCAAGTCTACACCCCCACATCTGGGTCACACACACAGCTAGCCTAGTCATATTGAATAAGGCGTCCGGGGCCGGGGAAGGCACCTGTGGGTTGGGATGGTAAGCAGCAGCCTTTGGAAAAGGGAGGCTAAGCTGACAGCCCAGTGGGTTGTCCTTGTGGGAGCGCCTCCAAGGAGAAGTGAAGAGGAAGCCCCTAAACACTGTGCTGTGAGAGGCTCTGGAAAGAAGCTTCACCAAAGGCGCCTGGGGGGCTCAGTCAGTGAAGCATCCAATTCTCGATTTTGGCTCAGGTTGGGATCTCATGGTTCATGAGTTTGAGCCCCATGTCAGGCTCTGTGCTGTTAGCATAGAGTCTGCTCAGGGTTCTCTCTCTCCCTCCTCTCTTTTTCTCTCTGCCCCTCCCCTGCTCTCTCTCACTCTCTCTCTCTCCAAAATAAATAAATAAACATTAAAAAAAAAAGAGAGAGAGAGAAGCTTCTCCAGATTTTTGAGCTCTGGACCTGGGTCAGCCTGACAGGCACACGAAGGTCTCCATGGAGCACACACCATTGGAGCTGAGTCTTGAACACAGAAAGGGGTGTGTGTGTGTGTGTGTGTGTGTGTGTGTGTGTGTGTGTGTGTAGGGGCCAGGTAAGGTTGTGATAGGGTAGCTCTTTAGGCAGAGAGAAAATGTGCTAAAAATAAAGCAACCTAGGAAAACATGGCCCTTTGGGGAACAATAGTATTTTGGCATTGCCGAAGGCTGAGAGGGGCTGGAAAAGTCAGCAAGGACTTGTGCATGAAGGGCCTCATAGACTCATATGTCACACTCAGCAGGGTAGATTTTCTCCCGTGAGTGATGGAGAGCTGGCTAAGAATTTGGAGTAAGGGAGAAACATGATCTCATTTTCTTCTTGGGAGGCTCACTCTGTTTGGGAGACATGCAGGGCATTGAAATGAGAGCAGCAAGGCGAGAAAGCTGTGTTGGTCCGGGTCCTCCAGGCAGCAGCAGTGAGACTGCATTACAGGCTTGAAGATTTCATAGTAGGACCACCTGGGAGAAGCCGGGGGGGAGCCATCAGACCATCAGGGAGGGAGGGAAGGCAGGATGACAATGTCCTAGACTGCTGTGTCGTCCTAGGAAGATTTGGAAAAACTATGAAAGTGTCCTGGAGCCCCCGTCGGCCATTGGAGGAGTATATGTGTCCCAGGAAGAGGCCTGTGTATCTCTTTAGACCACAAGCTTCCTGGTAGGGCCGCTGTGCTTGGGCATTGGTGGGGCACGCAGATTAGGCAATGGGTTTCAGAGTATTCAAACAGTCAGGGTCCTTGGTCAATTACGGTCCTTGCCAGGCACATTTTCGTGGCTGTCACACAAGCATAAAATAATAATCCAGGGAGATTATTTAATTAGACACAAACTAGGTCACCAGCAGTGCAGCAAAAAGATGGGGGAGAATGCATTGGAAAGTAGGATCAATTGCAATTGGTCATTGATCGATCACCATGACAGGACTGTGATGTACCGTTGTGCATGGTGTGTGCTGCACAACTTTATGGGCATGGTCCACCTTGTCCAAAAATGTGCAGCAGTCTTAAATCAATGTTGTATCTTATCTCTATATCATGAATGTCTGGCCTCGAACTTGATACATGCCAACCATTTTATGTTGCATATGAAAAAAACACAACTCCTGCCACCACGGAACTCACCGTCTCAGGAGGGTTATTGTGTAAATACAGAAAATAGAAAATGGCCAGTGCCGATAGCAAGGGCAAAAGTGGGTTCCAAAATTTATGCAGCTAGCTATGGCTGATGATTGACTAGAATCACATACTCTGTCTCCCAAGCCAGTCCGACAACCCCCAGACCTTGGATCAATCCAAGTTTGGACAAAGAAGCCAGAACTTGAATTTTTCTTTCTAAAATTTTTTTTAATGTTTATTTATTTCTGAGAGACAGATTGTGAGCAGGGGGTTGGCAGGGTGGTGGGAGGCGGCAGAAAGGGGGAGATACAGAATCTGAAACAGGCTCCAGCAGGCTATCTGCACAGAGCCCAACTCAGGGCTCGAACACACAAACTGTGAGATCATGACCTGCGGACGAAGTTGGACGCTAAACTGACTGAGCCATCCAGGCACTCCAAGAACTTGAAGTTTTTAAGCAACTTTTATGTGGCGGGCATATGCATTAATCATTCAACAATATTCAGGGGCACTAACCATGTTCTAGTCACTGTCCTTAGGTGCCAGGGATTTAGCAGTGAAGAGTACGAACAAAGAAACAACAGAAGAATGCAGTGTTAGGTCGGTGACACCGAGGGGGGCAAGCGGGGAAAGGAGATCAGGACATATGTGCATCTGTGTGTCCTGGAGGGTGGGGTGTGTGTGTGTGTGTGTGTTGGTTTAAGTGGGGCTGTTACAGACGCTGGAGAAGGAGTCACTGCTAAGGGGCTATTTGTGTCCTGATCTAAATGGGAAGGAATCAATTATGCTGAAACTGGGATGGAGATGAGCAATTCTCTGGGGAGGGAGTGGTAAATGCAAACAGCGTGTGCAGTGAGTCTGTTTTAGGAAGTGCACAGGGCAGGTGTGGAGAGGGAGGCAGAGACAGAGAGAGAAGAAGAAAAAGAAGGGGGAGGAAGAGGAGAGGAAGGAGGAGGAGAGGGAAGGGGAGGAGGGGAAGGAGGAGACAGCAACAGAAGTAGAGGGAGGAAGAAGAGTGGGGGAGGAAGTGGAGGGGAAGCAGGAGAGAAAGGGAGAGAAGAAGTAGGGGGAGAAGGAGGAGGGGGAGGAGGAGGAGAGGGAAAGAGAGAGAGAGATTGGAAATGAGGAAGTGGAGGTAGACAGGTAGTCCTGGAAATCTTAGTCGGGATTTTGGATTTTGCTTTGCCTGATGGATTGCCTTTGGAGGATTTGGGGCACAGAGTGACCCGAGCGGTCCCATTTTCAAAGGATCATTCTGGCTGCTGGCTTGAAACCAGACATCAGGGAGGTGGGTCCAGAGGCAGTGAGACAGATCTCTGGGAGAATCAGAAGTTTCTATTCAGAGTGATGATCCTGAGTTGTGCCAGATCCCAAGGTGCCCTTTGAAATCCTAGTGTGTGATTGAATGAGGTGAAGGAAAGTTTGAGTGGCAAGTGCGTTTAAAAAAGGGGCGAAGCATTTGAAAATTGGTCATTAACTTATCGCACGCGTCTGCTCTCTGCTCTCAGACTCTGAAGCTATTTTATGACCAGAGATTTCTGATTCCCCTACCACGTTCACAGGAGCAGCAGCTGCCTTCTTATTGGGAACCCAGCTCCCTAGTCCATTATCAAGAACTTCATTTAACTGCCCAGTCAAAATCTTTGCCTAATTTTGGTTTTCAAACATTCTGTGCTTGCAAAGAAGCAAACTCTTGCAGGAGAGCCAGCTTCAAAGGCTTGCTCGGTGCAGACATTGTGGGGTATGCAGTGTCACAGTCCCCACACAGTCCTCTCTGCTCCCTGATTCGAGAGCAAGCTCAGGTCTTCATCTGTACAAAAATTAACCAAAGGCTTTCTCTTATTCACTGCGCCACTAAAGCATCCTTAGGATGGCACCTCTCTTGTTACAGGAAAGAGAATGGAAGCAGGAAAGTCAAAAAGACCTGGAATGAAGAATCTTCCCAAATTGGCAAAGTCAGAAAGCAAGCTGTTAATGAACCTGACAGTTCTACAAGGGGCATCTGCCCATGTCTCGGGGGACATGGAGGCTACAAGCCTCTGAGTGTTTGGGGACACGTCGCTGGGAGGAAGCTTCTAATAAGATTGTGCTCTAGATCTCTGGACCTGCCTCAAGGTGCCTGAGCCCAGGAAGGGGGTCTGGGAGTGAGTGTCAAAAGAGCAGTGGGTCGAGGAAGGCCTTGGGTGGACATCCCATTGGAGTAAGTGGTCATGATCGAGGAGTTGGACCTTGGTCCTCCAAAGTGGAGAGAATGCAGGAGAGACTCGGATCTGCTGTTGACACGCCCGCATCTGGAGCATGCAGGGAGGATATTTCCGGAATGACAGAGCTCCTGCCTTCTTGTGAAATGCTGCTTCCTGCTGACAGGCTGTCCGCTGTCCGGCTCCAGTCCCAGCTCCGCTGACGCCCTCTGTGGCCACAGTGCGCCTGACCCCAGGGCCTTTGGGTTCGTTTCAACCCATTGGTTTACAGCCTGTCCACTTCCGTGACTTGGGCACCATGTGGCATGTCTCCTGCTCACCCCTTTCAATTTGATGGTTTTCCCCTGTCCTGCCCTTTAATCCTGGTGTATTCTTGCCCCTGCCAGGCCAGGTCACTGGAACAGTCTTCCCAGTGTAGACATGGTCTTTCCTCATTACCCTGTGGGGTCCACTCAGGCTCTGGGACGGAGTCTTCAACCCCAGGAGGTGGACCCATGAGCGGTTTGAGAACGCACGAACCGGGCGGTGGGTAGGCAGCCCCACTCTGGAGGGCAGCTGAGTTATGTTATCAGACAGTCTGACCTTGAGGGTGCCCTGAGTGAATATTCTCCTGATCCCCAACAACGTGAGTGGAGGCAAGGCACTCTCTGAGCCTCTGTCCCTGCGCTTGTACATCAGGCTGTCGTAAGAGTCCATGTGGCATTGACTATGGAAAGGCCATTGCTCAATTCATGTTTTTTCTGCCACTGTGATTAGAGCTTGCTCAGGTGGGCCCCCGGGCTGGTTGACTCATCCGCCAATAGTTCAGGTCCTGGCCCCTGCTCTCCTGCTGGGATCTGTGCTGCCTGCCTGCTCTCATCTGCCTTCATGGACCTCCTGGGCTTATCCCCTCCCCTGAAAACTTTGGCCAGACTTCCCCACTCGGTGACTATCCCTTACTCTCACTGATCCCATGCCTTCCTGATGGATGCTCTTGATTTATATCCTCTTCTCTACATTACATAATCTTCCTCGTCTGTACTTTCTTCCTCATCTGTAGAATCAGAGTAACTACTACCTACCGCATGGGGAAGGTGGGGAGTTGAAATCCACATGGGATTCCTGCAGTGTGATAGCGTGCATAGAGCTGGCTGAACCCCGGGTGCACAGGGAGCACTCAATATGGGTTAGCTCTTATTTTTGTCATTGTTCAGAGTATTCTGCCTACTGCCCATCCCCCTCCAGGTTAGCTCACTCTTCTCCCAGCAAACAATGCTATCGATAACCCAGTGAAGGATTCTTCTGAATTCTCTGCCTTTTTGCAATGAACGCTCTGATCCCTTCCCATCATCTTCTGATTGCCATCCCTCCTGCTTACGAAATTAATGGAACAATCACATCCGAAGAGCCTGCAGGAGTAACTAACTGCAAGATGCATTGTCTTGGCTCTCCGAATCTGTAATCCATGCCCAGCCTTTATAGAACCAGCCCTTCAGTTAGGGGCTCTATTGCTTGCAATGAATGAAAATCAGGGTTGTCTTGACATAGGAGTGATGATTCTTACTCTTTTGGGGTATTTCACGTTCTCAGCAACAGGTTGGAGGGGCTCTGGCCCAGGCTGGCATATGCACCAGGACTGTTTGGTGCTACCCGGTGACCCACTGCCTGTCCTACACCCTCATACCTGAGGAACTATCTGTGTGATAGCAGATGGGCATCCATTTGCCTCCTTGTTGCGGAAGTGACGACAGTTAAGAGAAGGCGTGCTCTGTGTCTATTGCTTTCAACGGGTTCCTTCTCCATCTCATCAGTCATCTCAGTGACACAGACCTTATTATGGTCGATTTTGTGTTTTAGACCTTGTGCATTCCTCCGCATGACTGTCAGCAGACTTGGGTGGGGAATCTCTACTCCCTACCTCAAAAACAGATACTACTCTGCTATGAGCAGAATCTCAATGCACAAAAGGAATTTAAAAATGAAGCTTTTGCAAGAGACTCTCTGTCTTCTGTTCTCCTGAAAACTGGACAGAACGGAGGAATGAACTGTAATGAGCTGTGTGGTATCGGTCAACCCAACCAACAAAGTCTGGCTCTGTCTGGAAATGATGGCTTTATACCACCATGCTTAGTTCCAACACGTTACCACTTCCCTTTATGGAAATAAGACTGCAGAGCCCATCCCGGGGACAAGTCTGGCCTCATAGGTACTCACGTGCAATTTTCTGTTGACATCGTTGGGAATTGCTTGCCATATGGCTGAGAGCACACTTTGGCCCTTTGCTGGTTAGCTGCTCCTGAGCAGTTTAACTGCAAAGCAGTCAGTAATTGCCTAGGCTAGTGAAATATGGAGATTTGGTGGCTTTCTGGGGAGCTTCTCCTGAATGGAGGGCATGGGGTATGGGATTACAGAGTGATGGCCCCTCTGTCCTGTGGAATGGCCCAAACCCCTTATTACAAGGCTCTTGGCCTGTCCCTGATCTAGCCTCTGTGTGGGGCACCAGGAGTTGAGGGCCTGGAGCCTGGGACCCGACTGCCCACCAGAGTGCTCCATTTGCTGAAGGACGAGCAGAGGGGATGCTTTAAAGGTCTTTAAGAAGAGCTGGGGACCGGGGTTGTGTGGATTTAATTCTCCAAGACCCCTAGCTGCCCAGTTCTAACAGCAACTGGGGTCCAGAACTATCTCTGGTTAAATAAACTGGTTTTATAATCTAGTTTTTTGTATCTATGACCTATATTTATTAGGTCATCATATTTAGTATATAATTTGATCATGTATCTTTTACAATATACTTATATTACTCTGACCATATTTATGATCTCGTTCTAGCTAAATGCTGTCTTACCCATGATAGATTTTGTGACAAGACCAGTAACCAGCTCTTAAGGTTTTCTTTTGCAACCTTGGTCAGGATGGGGGTAGGAGACCAAACGTATACAGAATGTTTGCTCCATGTTTACCAGTCCCTACATCTTCCTGGCAGTGATGAGTGAGGCAGAGTCCACTTCTCCCCATCACCATCCACCATGCAAGAAGCCCACAGGCTATGTGAATGTGTGTGGATTGTGCAAAGCTGTCCTGAGAAGCCCCAGCTCTGGGCAAGGGAACAGATGAGACATGTGACTATAGGGAGGAATCTTCCATTTTGGACTAAGGGAAGAGGTAAGGTCTAACAGCCAAGAGGAAGTAAATGGATCAGGGTGGGGAGGAGGGGGAGACCTGAGAAAGCCAACAGGTGGGCAAACCCAGAGTTTCTGTTTGCATGTGTGAGTGTGTCTTTGCCCGCGTGGTTGTCTGGGTGCAGCGATTCGGGCATGGGGGAGCTGAGGGCAGAGCGTTGGGATGGTAACGAGCAACTTGTGAGAATCTGGAGTGACGTTAGCACCTTCTGGGGAGCCCAAGGCCTGTTTTCTGCTTTCTCTTCCTGTAACACGGAGCCAGCTTGGCTTTGCACCCACCTACATCAATGTGGGAGCCACGGGAAGGTCATTAACACTCAGCTGTCTGACGCTGACATATTTGAAATCCCCAGCATGCTGGGGTGGGCAGATTTCAGGGGTTGTTTTTTTCTCAGGAACCCAGCTATTTCCTTTTCTCCTGGAAAACAGAACAAGATGAGGGCTTAGAGAAGAGAAGAAAGGATTTACTTAGATTTGAAGAGGGATTTCCTGGCTGTGAAAACACAAAGGGAAATATGATCTTTGGGATGGGGTGCCTGCAAGGGATCTGAAACCTTCCTTCCTTCCTGTAATTCTGAACGGGGAGGTGGGATGCTCCCCTGCCTTCACTCTGCTGCTTCTGGAGACAGGGACACAGTCTAGACACTTGCCCCATTGTCAACCCAACCCCCAAGTTCGATGAAGAATATTGATAACAAGGAGGACCAGGGGTCATTTGCCTACTTTGCTGTGGATGTGTTGTGCACAAAACTAGCCATTGGAGTATTTCGATTCCATGCTGGAAAAAATAATGATTAGCTTAGGAACACTCCTGTTGGAACATGCTTTTGTTAGAAAGTGGTGCAAAGAAAGAAAGAGAGAAGGAAGAAAGGAGGGAAGGAAGAGAAAGGAGGGAGGGAAGGAAGGGAAAGGAGGGAGGGACTGGAGGGAGCGAAGGGAGGAGGGAAGGAAGGAAGGATGGAAGGAAGGAAGGAAAGATGGAAGGAAGGAAGGATGGAGGGAAAGAAGTTTCTAGTTGAATAATGAGAAAGCATTTGCCAAATTGGCCAAATTATTGTGACCATATCATCCTCAACTGATTCAGTTGGTAGACAGCTGGCTGTGTAGAAGGTTAAAAGCCAGGAAACCTTAGTTCAAATTCCATCTCAACCTCTTGGAGCCTCCATTTTATCATTTGTAATATAGGAAGAATTGTTTCTATTTTTTTCTACTCTGAGGAATTTTGTGAAGATCAAATATTATAGGTCGAGGTGTTTTAAAAACTATAAAGCATGGGGTAAAATGAGGTATACTATTGCTTTTATTCAAACAATGAGTATGAAAGGACACAGGTCTGAACCAAACTGACTCCATGACAGGCTTCAGGTTTCCCCTCTGACTTTGGAGGCCTAAGTGTCTGTTTCTCAGAATCATTAGACAATAAAAGGGCACAGATTGCTCAACCAGGGACCACCCTAGTAACACCCAATCAGAAGCAGCCAACTAAAATGCTTAACATTCCTAAGGGCAGGCCTAGAGATAGAAGCTATAGATAATCACTTATTGCTTAAGGCTAGTTACACCCTACGTGGGGGTCCTTGGCCCACCCTGTAATTGGTTAATTTCAAAGATACTCTAAATGTTGTGATTGGGTCCCACCAAAAGTAATGAATACTCTGGACAATGTGAATGGTTAAAGTTGCTGCCAATGCTGTTATGCGATAATGATTGAATCACTGTACCTGTGTCACAATTTCCTGTAACTCCCACTTCCCAAAACCCATAAAAACCCTGCTCAGCCCTTGTTTGGGGTTCTCAGCAAGGATCCACTGCATTGGTGAAGTCTGTGAGCCCGAGCTCGAGTCCATAATAATAATAAAGCCCTTTGCTTTTGCATGTGTGACTGGGTCTCCCCGGTGGTCTCTGGTTTTTGGAACAGTATTGTGATCTGAGCATAATGAATACACTCCTTCTCTTAGGCAGTATTTGTGCAAAACACAAAAGTTGGTTAGATAGTGGATTAATACTTACTGGATCTGAACTTAACCCAGAATTTAATGACATATTCCTTTAGTTATGTTAAATATTCTATAAACTGTGAAGCATTATTTAAATTTAAAACATTAGTAGGAGGGGCACCTGGGTGGCTCAGTCAGTTAAACGTCTGACATCAGCTCAGGTCATGATCTCATAACTTGTGGGTTCAAGCTCTGAATCAGGCTCTGTGCTGACAGCTTAGAGCCTGGAGTCTGCTTCAGATTCTGTCTCCTTCTCTCTCTGCCACTCCCCCACTCATGCTCTGTCTCTGTCTCTCTCAAAAATAACTAAACATTTAAAAAATTTTAAAAAGCATTAGTATGATAGTGATTTTTTAAAGTAATTTTTATACCCAAAGTGGAGCTCAAAGTCATGGCCCCAAGACCAAGAATTGTACAGTCTCTTGACTGAGCCAGGCACACATCCCGGTAGAAGAGCAGTATTAACAACCTTTGTGGCATTGAAGGACGGTCTAGTGTGGTAGATACAAGAGTAGAGGTTCTGGAGACAGATGTCCTTGGTCTTGCCTTTCTGATGTGTCCTGCTTTTGTGACTTGGGACAGGTAACCCTCTTGAGCTCTGGCTGCTTGTGTATAAAATCGAGATAATCAAACTAGAACCAACCAGGTTGTTATGTGAATCCAGTGACTTCAACCACATGAAGTTCTTGAACAGCCTGGACCCATCATCAGCATGTAATACATTGTAACGATTATTACTAGAAGTGATAAGAGTAAGTAGGAAGTGATAAAAATTAGGGCACCTGGGTGGTTCAGCTGGTTGAGCATCTGACTTCGGCTAAGGTCATGATCTTGTGGTTTGTGAGTTCAAGTCCTATATCGGACTCACTGCTGTCGGCAGGGAGCCTGCTTCAGATCCTCTGTCCCCTTCTTTCTGCCCCTCCCCTGTTCACCCTCTCTCAAAAATAAATAAACATTAAAAAGAAAATGATAACCACTCAGGGCACCCTGCCTCAAAACACCAACCTTATTAATGATCTGCTAGGTTACCAAATGTCATTTTCTTACCTTGATACCACTTAAAACATGTTATGATTATGAAAATGGGTTCAGTGTATTAATCCAGAGTTGTGATATACATATTGCTTGTTTCTTAAAGATTTTTATTTATTTTTTAAAGTTCTATTGATTTAAGTAATCTCTACACCCATCATGGGGCTGGAACTCGTGACCCAGAGATCAAGAGTCACATGCTTCTCTTCCTGTGACTACCAGGCGCCCTTGTTCCTTAAATATTTTTAAGTTAAAATATAATTCATATACCATAAAATTCTCCTTTTCATAAATATATAACCAGTTATTTTGGGGGGGGTAGTCAAAGAGTTGTGCAACCGACACCATTATCTAATTCTAGGACATTTTCATCACCCCCAAAAGAAAACCTGTGTGCATTAGCAGTCTCCATCCCTAATCCTCTGGCCCCTGCAGCCACAAATTTATTTTCTGCCTCTATGGCTGTGCCTCTTTTGGGCATCTTATATAGGTGGAGTCATATAACATGCACTCTTTGTGTCTGGCTTCTTTCACTTAGCATGGTGTTTTCGAGGGCCATTTGCGCTGTTGTATGTACGTTTCGGTGCGTTTCCTCTTTTTTATAGCCAAATAATATTCCACTGTATAGATATACCCCATTTTGCTTTCCATTCATCATTTCTTTTTGTTTTTTTTTAATAGTGTATTGTCAAATTGGTTTCCATATTACACCCAATGCTTCTCCCCACAAATGCCTCCCCCACCATGACCATCATTTGATGGACATTTGGGCTGTTTCCACCTTCTGCTATGGTGGATAATGTTGCTCCGAACACGCATGTACAAAGTCTTGTGTGGACATAAGTTCTCAATCTCTTGGGCGATTCCCATGCATTGAATCACTGAGACAGGGTAACTCTATGTTTAACTTTTTTCTTATGTTTATTTATTTACCTTTGAGAGAGAGAGAGAGAGAGAGAGAGAGAGAGAGAGAGCAAGCAAGAGCACACTTATGCAGGAGCAAGGAAGGAACAGAGAGAGGAAGAGAAAGGATCCCAAGCAAGATCCACTCTGACAGCACAGAGCCCAACACGGGGCTCAGTCCCATGAACCAGAAGATTATGACCTGAGCCGAAATCAAGATTCAGACGCTTAACCAACTGAGCCACTAGGCGCCCCTCCATATTTAACTTTTTAGGGAGTACATTTTACTTGTTCATCTGAAATTCACATTTGATATTTTTTCAGATGATGTACACATTTTTCAAGTGTTTAAAAAAAAAAGAGAACTGTCACTCATCCCAGCTGTTCAATACTCTGCCAAGGCTGCCCTTGGGACATGATGTCCTGATGATGTCTCTTGCAGGAAGCACCTAAGTTTTCTGTGCTAGAACCAGGCAGGAGACAGACTTCAAATGCCAAATGGCAAAGGTCTAGAGCTGGAGTCCTATGTCTTCTCACTCTGGGTTGGGAGTGAAGGTAGAGGCAACGGGGCCACCCCTCCACTGCTCTCACAGGTGTGTGAACACGAGTTGTAAGCGGCTCAGATCACACTCAGCCTTTCCTGGAAGACACCAGGAACAGATCAGGATTTGGCTGCTTTGGAGTGTGATCCAAATGCTGTATCATATGGTAAAGAGTCTGTTGAATTTTACAAGAAAACGCCAAACTGTTTTCCGAGGTGGCGGTACAATTTTGCATTCCCACCAGCTGTGCATGCATGTTCCTGTCGCCCCACATGCTTGCCGGTGTTCTGTGTTGTCCACGTTCCAGATTTTGGCCATTCTGATAGGTGTGCAGTGGTATCTCACTGCGGTTTCGGCAGATACGTCCCCCACCATTGAATGCTAGGCAGGAAATGAGCCAGCCGGGTTTGCGGTAGAGGATGGGGAGAGACTAACTTAGAGTTCCTGAGGAAGGGCTCCCATGGAGGTGACCTAAAGCTGAGCCTGCAGGGTGAGCAAGGTCAGCCACATGAAGGGCATTTGCCCATTTGCTCTCAAATTTCTTGCGTGTGCTTCCTCAGCTCTGCTCTGGGTACCGAAGGACTGACCCCTGTAAACTACAATTCCCAGGCTCCCTTTCCGATTGGCTTCTGGATTGATTGGACACGTGGGAGGCACTGGCAGGGGTTTGGAGGGTAGAAAAAGAGACGATTGATGCTGCGTGGCCCCTCTTCCCTCTCAGCTTTAGGAGGGGCAATTCGGCATGCCTATGTCTCTCCAAGGTGTGGACCCTTCCTCTATACTTCCAGCTCCTGCTTGGGAGCCCCAGCTCCGAGCTCCATTAACACCGCCTCCTCCCTTGGTCTCTCCATCCCTGGGGATGGTAGTACCTTCCTGCAGTTTGCGAACCTCTGGATTGCCTCCCAGTCTCCATTTGTGCTTCCAGCTCTTCTAACACCATTGTCACCAATTTCCTGGGACTGAAGTCCCTGCGTTGAAACACCAGGTGTGTGTGGTTTTCTATGAATGGACTCTGACTGATAGACTGGAGTTGGGTGTTTGAGGACCGGGTTTGTGCTTATGGAAGAAGGAAGGGCTCAGTCAAAGTCATAGCCTGGAATGAACTTGGGGTGTTGGAAGGCTCATGAGAAGGCCAGCATGGCTGGATCCTGGGGGGTGATTCTGGGGGCAGAGGCAGGAGAGGAGGTTGGGGAATCAAGAAGGAGTAGCTCATGTTAGGTCTCCTCGGCTGATGTAAAGACTTTGGATTTTATTCTAAATACAGTGAAGCCCTGATAGGGCTTTAAGCATAGGTATGACCCCAACACAGCTAAAACTTCCTCTGTAGTGCCTATTACATCTGAGATTAGTTGTTATCACACAGTATTATGATTTTTTTCTTATATGTCCCCGCTAGACTATGAATTTGTTTTTTTTTAAGTTTATTTATTATTTTGAGAGAGAGAGAGCATGAGCAGGGGAGGGGCAGAGAGAGAGAGAGAGAGAGAGAGAGAGAGAGAGGGAGAGAGAGAATCCCAAGCAGCTCCACACTGGCAGCACAGAGCCCAATGTGGGGCTCTAACCCGAGAACCAAAAGATCATGACCTGAGCTGAAACCAAGAGTCAGACACTCAACCAAGTGAGCAATCCAGGTACCCCTAGACTGCAAGTTTCTTTTTTTTAAAATGTCTATTTATTTTTGAGAAGGGGGAGGGACAGAGAAAGAGAGAGACACAGAGTCTGAAGCAGGCTCCAGGCTCTGAGCTGTCAGCACAGAGCCCGATGCAGGGCTCGAACCCACAAACCGTGAGATCATGACCTGAGCCAAAGTTGGGTGCTTAACTGACTGAACCACCCAGGTGCCCCTAGACTGTGAATTTCTTAAGGGGAGAGTTCCTATCTTACTTGGTTTGTTTTCTCTAACAATTAGCATAATCTCTGGCACATAGTGGGTACCTAAACATGTCTGATGACTTAAATTTTCACTTTCTCTCCCCTGGCATTTTCCTCTGCCTTTATTGAAATGGTGACATAAATTGTAATATCAAAGTCCTCCCCCCCTTCCTGTGAGTCACAACCCCTGGCATATAGGCCTGTGTATTGCCCTTTCACACCAGCTGTGGGGTTGGCCATGTGACTTCTTTGGCTGATGGGACTTCAGCAAGCATGAGGCATGCTCTCATAGAATGTGGCTGCTATCATGTAAGAAACATGAGCTTTCCTGTTGGAGAAGCCACATGGAAGTGGACTGAATCTCCCTAGCCAACAGCCCCCAGGAGCCCTCGGTGTCTATGTGAGGCCACCTTGCACCTCCAAACTTTAGAGGGGCTCCTGCATGACCTCAGATGCTTGAGTGACCCACAGTGAGGCCGGCACCAACCCTCCCCAGCTGAGCTCAGCGCACCTTGCAGAATCGTGAACAGAAAATGATCATTGTTCTCAGCCACTCAATTTTTATGCTTTGTTAAACAGCAATAGGCCACTAATAAAGGTGGAAATGTAGAAAGCGGAATGAAAAAGATGAGCTAAGAGCAGTCCAGGTGGGTAGGAGAGTCTGTGGAGAAAGGTGTTCAGGGTCTGCAGAATATTTTCTGAGAGGCGGAGCTGCCATGTAGAGCATCAGGACGAGGGAAAGTGTAAAGGCACCTTACCCCTCTTCTGTCTCACTGATAACCGAGGTCTACGTGGCCCCACTGTGGATGTGATCCTGGCTGGGAGACCATGAGGGGCCAAGACCACCTAGCTGCTGCCTTCTTCTGAGACTGGAAATTTCCCTGCCATGTGTTGGTGGCCAACCCTGCATAAGGGCTTACCATGGTCTTGAATCCCCCCTTCTCCTGGTGTTTGGAGCATTCTGCTGTCCTCTCAGTGAGATGACACTTCTGGGGTTCATATTGCCACCTGCCATGTCAAGTACAGTGTGATGGATACCATCTCCTGTGTCAGGAATGGGTTTGGTGATTTGATGGTACACACAGAGCTATGGGGGAGCGCGGGGACTACAGAGCTGTGTCATTTTGTAGGAGGGACAATGGAGCGGGCAGAAACCATGCTGACTTAGGACAGAGCTGCAGGTTTAGAACGGGGATCCCAGGGCCAAACAGACGCCATCTTTGGTGTTCACAAATGAAACAGGTAGCTCCCATGTGACAAAGCATGTGGGAGGGAAGTGAAAGTCCATGCTTAAAGAGAACTCTGGGAGGTTTCAGTGACCCAAGTCTGGCTGCAGACCGTGGGCACTGGTCACAGCACAGAGTGACAAGGCCCAGGAGTGTTTTAAGACTCCAAGGAGTAGGTGAGCTCAGCAGAAATTGGCCAACACACAGTGGAGATGAGGCCAGCATAGCCCAGAGCAGGAAACTCCCAGCTAATGAAAGGGTTATCCAGGGGGTGCCTGGGTGGCTCAGTCGGTTAAGCATCCAGCTTCGGCTCAGGTCATGATCTCACAGTTTGTGGGTTCGAGCCCTGTGCCAGGCTCCATGCTGACTGCTAGCTCAGAGCCTGGAGCCTGTCTTCAGATTCTGTATCTCCCTTTCCTTTTGATCCTTCCCTGCTCATGCTCTCTCTGCCCCTTAAAAATAAATTTAAAAAACATTAAAAAAATTAAAAAAAAAAAAGAAAGTGTTATCCAGATGTCTTTAGTTAGTAGCTAACACATTAAGTTCACTGCCTGGGCCACGGTGTCATTGCTTATACTTGCTAAAACATGCTATGCTGGATACAGTTCTCACTCCTGGGAAGCAGTCAGTATATTCAACAAGCATTTTGATTACCTTCTTAATGTCCCCAAGAAGCCTTCATATTCTATACCTTCAGGTACTTTGGAAGGCGCTTGGACAGAGTGAGCATTATCTATGACAACCAAAGGAATTGTGTTCAGCAGAGGCTAAATCAGAGCCTTTGAAAAATTAACTTTTGACAGGTGTTCTTATGTGCCACACCTGAGCCTGAAATATGTCACCTGAGACGACCAGACTGTCACAATAATGATCATAATAATTAGTTGTTACTTTCCCCCTATTTTCTGAGATAAAATTCACATAACCAGTTTTCACTATAACCACACAAAATTAACCATTAAGATGGGTTGAATTCATATGAATGGGGAGGGGCACAATTCAACCCATATTGATAGTTAATTTTCAAGGTGCCCGGGTGGCTCAGTCGGTTAAGCATCGGAATTCGGCTCAGGTCATGATCTCACAGTTTGTGGGTTCAAGTCCCACGTCGAGTTCTGTGCTGACAGCCTGCTTCAGATTCTGTGTCTCCTTCTCTCTCTGCCCCTCCCCCACTCGTGCTCTGTCTCTGTCTCTCAAAAATGAAAAAAAATGCTAAAAATTTTTAAAAAATAGTATTCTATGGCTCTTTATCCTGGGTATTTCATATACATGGAATCACACTGTGTGTGATCTTTTGTGCCTGGATTCTTTCACTTAGCACGAAAGTTGTTACTTTTTATGGAGTATCCTCTGTACAGCAGCACTGTGTCAGGTAATCTACAGTCTTCACAAGAAACCTACACAGGAGAAATAATCTTCCCTCTTTTCAGAGGGAGAAACTGAGGTGCTTAGGTCCCTTTTCTGAGATCTACAAATGTCTCTGGTGGGATTTCTGACCAGGCCGGTGAATCTCCCTGCAGCGCCCCCACCCCGACCCCGGCCCCCACCCCCACGCCCACCCCACCGGCCCATATTTTCTGCTGGTTGGATAGTTCTTCATGTATAAAAGAGCAGGTGAAATAGACCCTTGTCTCCACGGCACTCATCCTCTGTGCTACCTGTGTCCTGGAGGCCGGCCTCTACCACTGTGATGGCCTGACTACTTAGCTCTCTGGCTTCCGGTTGGGTTTGGCCAATGGGAAGCAGAGTTGGGAGACTGGCATGAGTGGACGGGTGGAGCTCCTTTTTCCCTGCTTCTTCTCTCTGGGGCTCTGTCTTGGCTTTTCCCAAGACATCTCTTACGCAGACATGCCATTTTCTTTGCTTATGTCACTACAGCTTTTTCCCTTAACCCCGCCCACAATTCTCTAAGAACTTCCTTCACTGAAGTCCCTGCATTGACCCATCTGGAGTGGGGCAAATGCTCTTTCCTGCCAGGACCCTGGTGGGGATGGTTAGCTAATCACCAAACTTCGTGCATCAGCTGCACAATTTTTGCCATATTTGAGCAACTCCTGGGCGATTGCTTATGCCCTGACTTTTGTTGAAATCATCCTAATTTTGTTTTTCACCTAATAATGACTTGGCTTTACCTTAAGCAACAACAGCCATGAAATTATGGGCTTGACATGAAGGCTATGTATTTTTTCCCTGATAATCCATGAAAATCCAGATACATCTCTGATAGAAAAGGTGTCTGGGAAACACATCAAATCATCTGACACCGACTGGATGATCTCTTAGGCCGTTTTCATCTCAGATAAGCTGTGATTCCAGATAAGTAACTGAAACTGGGGGGCTCATCCTAAGTCAAAAACATCTAGTAATTTATAGATTTAAATTGTTTTCTTTCAGCTGTATCGCTGCCGCAAACAGAAACGAGGAAAACAGTTCTCTTCTTTATTGTTGTGCTGATGAAAAGCTTCTAAGTGCTACCAAATGTGGAAAAATCATTTGGGCTTTCATCGTTTTGTTGTGCTAACAACGGAGAGCGATCTGGTTTTTGCGCAAGATGGAATTTTCTCGCCTCAGGTGGCCCGCACTGTGGGGGGGATTTGGGAGGAAGACAGAGGAATGGAAACTTGACTAATTGGATTCATGGTGGGGGAGGGACCCCGATACCAGGCACGCTGAGGGCAGAGAAGTGGGGTGTAGCGTTGTAGCTGCTGACAAATCGTGGCCCCCTGGGCTTTGAGGGCATGTGAGTCCCTTAGGAGATAGGACAAGGGGGAGGCTCCCTCAGAGGTCACTCCCCAGCTGGGATGCCACTTTGCAAGGTCTTTAAAACTTTGTACCCTTGTGTCTCTCACTAGGGCTCTTCCTTTGGACTTTGACCACAGGACTCCCAGGAGCCTAGACTCAGCCCTTCTCAGCTGCACACAACTCCATTGGCCCTTCTTGAACCTTTGCACACACTTCTATGTGCATCAGAATCTCTCGAAGGGCTTGTTAGAACATGGGTTGCTGGGCCCTGTACTCATTGCCTCTGACTCAGGAGGTCTGGGGCAGGGCCTGGGAACTTGCATTTCTCACAAGTTCCCCTGGATGAAACCGCCGCTGCCTGTCTGGGAAACCACACTTTGGGAACCCTTAAAATGATATATATGCCAAGGGTCTGCCACGTGCCGGGGCCTTGAGATGGAAAGACGGAGGAGACAGGATCCTTCCTTTGAATTGCTTGCTTGGCAAATAATTCAAATTCTCCGAGGGTCACTTGCCTCATCTGTAAAAAGAGAATAATTATCCTTATCTTACATGGCTATTGTGGGAATTAAGTGATATTGAGTCACAGACCTTTGCTATTTTAGAAGGACACATCTCGAGACCTTTGCAAGTCCCCAATTCTATGAATACTATTAAAACATGTAATTTTCTCCATAAAATTTAGTTAAGCATAAGTGAAAATTTTAAGTGACCCTTTTAGGCCCCTAATGATTCCCTAAATATAGGATTAAAGCAATTTATAAAGCAATTAAAATATATTCTTGCTGGAACACTCGCTGAACAGTTTCAGAAATTACTTTTTCTCGGTTCCTTGTAGACTATTTGGTGGCTCCAAGCAACTTCCAAATTCGATATTTTACCCTTGAATTTATCCAAGACGACTTTTCACTTTCTCCTTATTTCTGTTTTTCATATTTGCAATGGGCTTCCGTATGGGGTCTTCTTCTCTCCCCATAAGGACACAAAATATTTCACACATCGCAAATGCTATGGCATATTTGACATTGGACAGAGAGAGCAATGAGGCCACATCAAGATACAGATGCAGGGGGCACCCACATGGCTCAGTTAGTTAAGCATCCGACTCTTGGTTTTGGCTCTGGTCACAATCTCATGGTTCATGAGTTTGAGCCTTGCATCGGGCTCCATGTTGACAGGGCAGAGCCTGCTTGGGATTCTCTCTTCCTCTCTCTCTGCCCCTCCTCTGCTCACACACACTCTCTCTCTCAAAAAAATAAATAAACCTTAAACAATTTTTTAAAAGATACAGTTGCTAGGCGGTGAGCTCACTTAGATCTCTGCAAATACACCGACAACGGCCATAGCCACCATGTTGCACAGCTCAGAAGACATCTTCTGTGTTGTACATCGCGTCTCTTGAAGTTGTGCAAAGTGGAGGTGCTATCTTACCACATGGAGACCTAATTTGTGACTGAGGGGTAGGCCTCCCAGGTGGCCCACAGGATTTGGAAACTAAGATTTGGAAACTCAAGTGAAGTTTGCAAATGCCAAGGCTCTGCCTGGTGTGAGAGCACCCTTTCAGAGCCTGTGGAACATTGTGGATTTTCTAAAGTTCCCTTCCTCAGTTTATACAGTAATTTGGGCATGTCTGGCCTTGGTTCCATTGTTTCTGGCCTTGGCTCTTCACATGGCCTGTTCGCCTCTGATGTACTGAGTTAGCCCCTCCTCGGGGCCTTTGTTTCTGACTGTAACACACCAGGAAGAGAAGCAGGTTTGCCCTTTGCTGTTAACGCTGCAACTTCTATTGCATGACGTAGGGTAAGGAGTGCGAATCCTTCGTGTCCCACTGGCTCCCTCCTTAAGTGACTTTCCCATTGATTTTGCCAGTCAGGGCTCCTCTACCAAAGTACCCGGGACTGGGCAACTGAAAAACAACAGAAATCTCTTTGTCACACTTGTGGAGGCTGGAAGTTCAAGATCAGGGTCAAGTGAAGGTTCTCTTTCTGGCTTCAGACTTCTCCTTGCATCCTCACATGTGGAAGGGGGAGGAAGCGCTCTGTGGAGCCCCTTTTAGGAGAGCACTAATTCCATTCATGAGCTAAGTACCACCCAAAGGCCCTGAATCCCGATACCATCACCTCAGGGATTAGGTTTGGACATATGGATTCTGGGGCAGGGGGTGGGGGAGGACACATTCAGGCTGTAACACCCATAAATATGTTTGGGGAATGAAATAATAGTCACAAAGGCATGGATTGATTTGCAGTAAGGGTTTGCATATATCATGCAGATGGGCTAACTTTTATTTTTTGTAGTATGAATTAACATTCATTAGACTCTGAGTTTTCCAGAAAAGATGTGTTTTAATGTAGTGCTATGATCATCATCAAACAGAACAAAAGTTGTAATATATTTTATGGAATAAACTTAAGCAAATTCAGGGTTCTCAACTACTGCATCATACTTAATATGGTGAAAATCAATTTAATTTTTTTAAATCTTTATTTATTTTTGAGAGAGAGAGAGAGAGACAGAGGGTGAATGGGGGCAGGAACACAGAGAGAGGGAGACACGGAATCTGAAGCAGCCTCCAGGCTCTGAGCTGTCTGCACAGAGCTGAGCTGGGCCTCAAACTTACAAACTGTGAGATCATGACCTGAGCCAAACTCAGTTGCTTAACCAACTCAGCCACCCTGACGCCCCATGAAAATCACTTCCATCAAATGTAGCTTTAATAAAAAGGAGCTTTCTGAATTTAGGAGGTTTAGGTCCTGGTTGAACAATGGTCTGCTTTGCCGATGAAGGGAAGTCGCTGCCTTGCTCTGGACAGGTTTTCAGTTCTGCGGGCCACGGGTTTGTTGAGCTGCTAGGTTTTTGTGTGTGAACCTCCACCCCGCTTTCCCAGGAATCCGACGGCCAGGGTAAGAGCTCAGGACCCCCTTCAATCATCCCCTGAGGCAACTGGCCTTTGCTTCTCCTATATTTGTGTGTTTGTTTTCGCAGGTGAATTATAGAAGTTCCTTTGAAATTTGCAGGCTATCTGTTCTCAGCGGGGACTTCAGGCACATTTGAGTATTTGGAAAGGACAGCGTTGTTCTATGGCTGTTTAAACATGAGCACACATTTCTTGTTATGGCTTGAATAGAAGCCGAGTGCTCAGTTCAAGGAGAATCCTGCATCCCAGTCACCTCAGAGTCCCAGTGCTGGGGAGGCCTCCTGGCTCAGCCCTGTGCCCCCCCGCTAATTCCATGCCTTGAGGGCCCCTCAGCAGGTCTCCTACCTCTCTGGAGTATTTATTTATTTATTTACATATTTACTTTAGTTTTCTAAATGTTTTTATTTATTCTTAAGAGAGAGAGAACACGCATGTGCATGGAGAGCAACTGGAGGAGAGGCAGAGGGGGAGGGTCATGGAGCATCCGAAGCAGGCTCTGCATTGACAGCAGTGAGCCCAAGGTGGGGGCTTGGAACTCACAAAACGTGAGATCATGACCTGAGCCGAAGTCGCAAGCTGAGCCCAGTGAGCCATCCAGGCGCTCCTCTGCAGCAGTTATTTAGACATTTGTAGACAACTGTCATACCCCTATGGCTTTTCTTTTCCCAGCTGAGAAATCCAGTTTCTCAAAACAATTTCCCATAGGAAATGGTCTTGTTGTCCAGCACCTCCCGGATGCGTTTCCTCCACCCCTCTGGCTTCTCAGTGTCCTTCTTAAGGTAGGGTGTCCAGAAATAATTGTGATATGCTGGGTGTTGTCTGAATAGAGAGAGGCATTTGGGGAGTATGACCTTCTCAATCCTAAATAAAATCATCTGTTTATCTGACACAGCTCGGGACAAACTGGCTGGGATTATATTTACTCTTTGAGCAAGAAAATGGTAGATGGGACTGCGTCTTACAGAAAACTTCAGTGCTCAGTGGTCCAGGAAACATTGTTCTAGTTGTAAGAGTGACTGCAGAGCTACCATTTACTTGGTTCACACATTTTACGTGAGTTAGTTTGGTTTAATTTTTATAATCCCAAGAGGTAGGTGTAATACCTGATAATGGCGTCAAATCCTAGTTTGTGTACAGGCAAACTGAGTCAGTGGGGTTCAGTAGCCTGGCAGGTGGTAAATGCAGGATTAAAAGGCTGTATATTTTCTGCTACACTCCATTCCCTTTTTATGCTTGGGATGATCAAGTAAAAAGAGGTGTTTAACGGAAAGATTTGCTGCCCTGAGAGAGAGAGAAAGAGAGAGAGAGAGAGAGAGAGAGAGTTTGAGCCTGACCAGGAAGAACCACCGTGGAGAATGCAGATAGGAGATTTGAAACAGACACCCTGTAAGACTCTGTGATCAATACCGTTCTTTCAGTGGATAAGCCATGTACATTTTCCAGATGGAAGCAAAGCCTGTGGGCTGTTTCTCCCTGACGTTACAGCAGCAGACCCAATAGATTTTGTAAAAAATTAAAAATCAGTAGGTAAATAAATACAACAAAACGAAAGTAGTTATGTTAAGTATCATTCAGATGAAACAGGATTGCATTACTTTTGTCCCTTCTGGCCTCTGTGGGTCATGGACCTGAAAGGGTTCTCCACCTGGCAGTGTAGACGAAATCACCTGCAGGGCATATTTAAAGACAGGTTTCCCTGGGCTCTGATGCTCATCTGACAGGTCTGGGGTGGTACCTTTATGAAGCTCTCTAAGGGCTTCTGATCTGCCTGTGATGTTGGCACTCAACTGTGGGCTTCCTACCTTGGACTGCAGGGTGAGTGAAGTCTGTAAAACAACCAGCCCCTCACAGAAAGGCTCTTGGATTAATATTTATTTGCTGAGTTGAACAGTTGGTTTGGTTTTTGCACAATTTCATGCACGCTTAGCACACACAGCAGACCACGGGTCTCAAAAACAGTGGAAGCAAAAATGTACACAGGTTCCTCATGCCAATAGATCGAAAGAGATTCATAAAATTATCTTCAGGCTAAGCTGCCAATTCCATAATTATCAGTATTCTTTTCATGTATGGTAAGAGCTTGCATAATTTTCCGGTGGTAGAATGCAGAGAAATCAAAACAATAAACTAAGAGATCTACCAATTCATTGGAGCACGAAATTTAAATCCGTGTTTGCTAACAATATTTCAATTTCTGGGCAAAACTAACATGGAGAGACTGAATAATTATATTTCCATCTTTACTTTGGGAGGAGTCCATTTATCTATGGCTTTGGTTAAGAGTGCTAAAAACTGGGGCACCTGGGTGGCTCAGTTGGTTAAGTGTCCAACTTCGGCTCAGGTCATGATCTCATGGTTCGTGGGTTCGAGCCCCGCGTCGGCCTCTGGGCTGACAGCTAGCTCAGAGCCTGGAGCCTGCTTCCGATTCTGTACCTCCCTCTCTCTCTGACCCTCCCCTGCTCACATTGTCTCTCTCTCTCTCTCTCTTTCAAAAATAAAAACATTAAAAAAAAAGAGTACTAAAAACCTGGAACTCTCTGCTGTGATATTTACCTTTGTCAGATAAGCTTATTGCCTAAGATTGTATTGATTGTGTCTTACAAACATACTCATCAAATGGTTGCCCCAAGTCCTAGAGTGAGAGACATTTAGCATTCAATTTAGGCTTTGGGATGGTAAGTCTTTGTATGGAGAAAATCAACAACAACAAAAAAATCATGCTAATAATCAGTTAGTGGTTTATGTGCCTTACAGTCTATATATAGAGAGAGGGGGTGAGGGGAGAGAGAGAGAGAATCTCAGCTCTCATGCTGAGCATGGAGCCCAATGTGGAGCTGAATCCCACAACCCTGTGATCATGACCAGAGCTGAAATCAAGAATTTGCTCAATGGACTGAACCACCCGGGTGCCACCCCTCTCCCCTGCCCCATTCATAAAACATTTAAAAATCTTTGACCCTTTCAAACCCTTGAAGTAAGGAGACTAAATTTGCCACAGAACTTCTACGGATTATATATTATATGTACACTATTCCACCTGTGTATGCTTTTCCATCAATTTGTATTCAAATTTGTTGTTCATATGCAATGCTTGAATCATGTCCCTTAACACAAAAACCTCTACTAACCCAAACTGAACGTGCAGAGGCTAGGTTTCGCACTCAATTTACAGAGGGATGCAAATTAAAAGCAAATGAGTGGATACCAAAACATGGCTAATCAGGAACCTGAGTGGTTCAGTTGGTTGAGCATCTGACTTCAGCTCAGGTCATGATCTCTTGGTTCTTGAGTTCGAGCCCCATGTGAGGCTGTGTGCTGACAGCTCAGAGCCTGGAGTGTGCTTCAGATTCTGTGTCTCCCTCTCTTTCTGCCCCTCCCCTGCTCATGCTCTGTGTCTGTGTCTGTCTGTCTCTCTCAAAAATAAATAAACATTAAAAAAAAAACATGTCTAACCTTTCATCTGTCAACTTATTGATTAGCTCACTCATTTATTTATTTATTCATTCATTCATTCCTCATATATGTCTTGAACATCTATTATGTAGCAGGTATTTCTTTCCATCCATGGCTAAAATCTTGAGGCTGTATCAGGTAATTGTTAGGGACTCAGGCTTCGGCACTCACAGATTTGGCTGGGAACCCCTCTTCTGCCATTTCTCACATGACCTTGTACGTTCTGCTTTTCTTTTTTCAGTTTTGGCTTCCTTATAAAATATGGGTAACAACAGTTTGACCTGACAACCATTTTGGGGGGAACAAGAATTTAAAAAATAACATATAAGGGTATTTAGCATTGCACCTGCCATGTAAAAGGGGCATGATAAATTATGGGCTAAAATTTTACTCTACAGTGAAAAGTGCTCTTCCGAAGTTGACCTCAGTCAGCCAGGACATTGGGCTCTGGTTGGTGGACCACATGTTTAAAGGAGGCACTGTTGCTCTGATATTTAGAAGCACTTTCTAGAAGACATTCCAGAAGCTAACTCCTTGTAAGTCACCATTGTGTCAATGTGCATTCTTTTGGTGATAAGTCACAGAAAACAACTCAAGTTGACTTATCCCGTAAAAAGAACTTACTAGTTCTTGGAAATTTTCAAGCAGTAGGGCTATCTGCAGGCAAAGCTTGATCCAGAAGCTCAAATAACTGGGAGTTGGTTTTTCTTGGTCCCACATAATGGTGGCTTCCTCCTAAAGCTCCTTGTGGTGGCCCTACCTGAGGTCACAAGTCTCTTACCAAGTATAAACAATAACCCAGACAGCTGTGAGTCCCACATCCCCACGGGGCCAGGACTAGCCTGAGCTACTTGTCTCAGATGCAAATTTTAAATGAACATCCAAAACACTCAATATTCAAGATACAGAATATTTTTATGCTAGATGTAAACAAATAAAAATCAGTGCAAAAATCCATGATGAACGAAGTATCAAAGATTTTTAAAAATTTTGTAAACTTTATTTTAAGTGATCGCTACCCCCAACATGGGGTTTGAACTCATGAACTCATGACCCTAAGTTCAAGAGTTGTATGTGCTGCCAACTAAGCCAGCTGGGTACCCCCAAATATCAAAGATTTGAATAAAGAAAGAATCAGAACCAGTTGAAGAGAGAGGGTTTCTCCACGTAGGTCCAGCTAACCTCCTTTTCCTTCTGGGCCCTGACTGAGTTCTGGTCTATCTAAGAACCGAGCACTGTGGCTAGAAAAATGGAAGACATCCACTGGCTTCAGCTAATAAGGGCTCAGTTGTGGAGTGAGCAGGGGCATGGATGGGGGGGTTGGATCAGTCCTGTTACAGTCAGTCAACTATGAATGAGAGAATGAAAGACTATGAAAATCAGGGCATTGTCGCTCTAGGAAAGGAGCATAAATCTCAGGTGTCAATATGGTGCCCATTGCTCTAGTCATTAATTTAATTACCCAGATTGCGTCTTTTTTCCAGTTTCCCAAATAATTTGTGAGTTTGCTAGACTATTACAAACTGACACTTATCATGATTGTCAGAAGTTCATGTTCTGCTTATTTGGTCTCCCCGCCCCCAGTTTGTTTGCTTGGTTTTAACGAGGTCAAGAAGGAAGAGGTGTCCTTATGAGGAGACTTTGGGTACCCATGGATCTACGCTGTTAGAGTGTGTGTGTGCTGGAGGGATTACTGGTATTGCAGTCCACAACGTCTTCTTTGGGTCTGTGTGCGCTCATAATAATAGTAAGGGCGTGCATGCACTCAAGCGCTGGTCTGCACATGCTGGGAAAATGGGGGGCAGTGGTTGACTTAGGGGCTGGATGTGAGCTTTTCTTCAGCTGAGCAGTCCAAACTGTCCAGCGTGGGGGGCCTCTCTCCTTGGGCACAATGGTGACTGTCACAAGTGCATTCTCAGTGAGGTACTCCCTGGGGATATTGATGCCCTTCACACTTGAGCTTTGGTATGCGTGTGTGTATGATAGATTCAAGGTGTTTTCAGGTGCACTAGCTCAGTTCATTACCAAGGCTGGTATTTTTACTTCCTCTTTCAACAGAAAAAAAAAAAAAACCCAACAACAACTCATGGAGCACCTGTGTGGTTCAGTTGGTTCAGCGTCCAACTCCAGCTCAGGTCATGATCTCTTGGTGTGTGGGTTCAAGCCCCGCATCGGGCTCTGTGCTGACAGCTCAGAGCCTGGAGCCTGCTTCAGATTCTGTGTCTCCCTCTCTCTCTCTGCCCCTCCCTTGCTCATGCTCTGTCTCTCTCTGTCTCTCAATAACAAAAATGTTAAAATTTTCTTTTAAAGAAAAAAAAAAGACTCAGGCTTACATAGGTTGCAAACAAATGTAACACCAAAGATGAATAAGAAGATAGTGGCTGAGGTCAGATTCAGATTCAGATCATTCTGGCCCTGAGGCTCATACTCCTTTTGCTGTCCCTGGCATTAGATCCTGAGTCTGGAGGCCGGGTCTGCTCCCTGGTTGCCTCCCCTGTCCAGGGCTTTGTGTTCCAAAGTACACCAGGAGCGGAACTTTTAAGTTTTGTTTTGAGTAGGACTTTGCCCTGTCAGTTCAGCAGCCTTTTCCAACCAGGGAGCTCTGGGGCAACTGAGGAACCCCTGGGAGTGCCAGTGAACACAGTTTAAAAACCACTGCACTGGGGGTGCCTGGGGGGCTCAGTTGGTTAAGCATTCAACTTCAGCTCGGGTCATGATCTCACAGTTCGTGGGTTCGAGCCCCGCGTCAGGCTCTGGGCTGACAGCTCAGAGCATGGAGCCTGTCTTCAGATTCTGTGTCTTCCTCTCTCTCTCTGAACCCTCCCCTGCTTGTGCTGTCTCTCTCTCAAAAATAAATAAAAGCATTAAAAAAACTTACAAAACCACTGCACTGGACAAAACCCTTTCTAGTGCCACCATTTCATGGCCACAGTTCTGAGTGTTCTCTGGAGGAACAAGAGAAGTGGAGAAATGAAGGAGCAGGAGGCACGAAGTAAATGAAGAGAGAAGAGAGAGTATGCAGGGTCCTGGCCGGCAGGGCAGACATGGTGGGAGACCGGAGCCATTTGGACGGAGGTGAAGAGCCCAGCATGAACTTGATGTGCAAAAACACATCAGGGTAGGGGTTTCCTGCCTTGTTCACTGAAAGTCTTTTTTTTTCCCCCTTTTAATATACTTTTTGTTTGTTTGTTTGGTTTGGTTTGTTTGTTTCTGAGAGACAGAGAGAGAGAGAGAGAGTGCTAGTAAGGGAGGGGCAGAGAGAGTGTGTGAGAGAGAATCCTAAGCAAGCTCAGCGCAGAGCCTGACCTGGGGCTCAGTCCCAGGAACTGTGAGATCATGCCTGAGCCGATACCAAGAGTCTAACTGACTCTTAACTGACTGAGCCACCCTGGCACCCTCGTATTTTCTTAGGACGCTGCCACTGTCCCCTCTATGAGTTTGGGCCTATTTCTGGGGACCTCATAAAATGTTGGTGTGATAAATGGTTAAAGCCAATTCCACTGAGGAAGGCATAATGAGAAAATCAAACTGGTTTTTAAAAATGGGTTGGTTTCAAGAGCTGTGAGGAGTTGGTAAATAAATTTTAAAAAAAAGGAACTCCTTTCTTTTTAGTTTTAAAAAGAAATCCATAACGGCTTTTCCTCATAAACTGCAATTATTTTTAAATAGTGCTGATGAATAATTTAAAGACCCACTGGGTGAGGCAATTAGTTTTAAGTGTGGATTAATTGCTTTCTTTATCATATTCCATATTCCCTTTTTTTGCATAATATGGACAGATATTTCATCTTCTTTAAAAATATTTTATGTGCCCGAAAACGTTCTGATAGGTGAGAAAGGAAGTTTTTGGCAGCCTTAAAAAACGTGAAGCACGCGCCTCCGTGTCTCTGCTCACCCCTGCCTGGGGAGAACAAACCAAACCCTTGAGCTTTCTTCTCGCCCCCGCCCCCTCCCCCCTACCGGTAATCCCACAGGCAAGGTGTTACCCATGGGAATGGGTATCTGTCAACCTTTCCAGAGCATGACCCTCAGTGAGAAATTGTGGCCCAGCGTCAGTATCTACACTGACGTATTCACACAAAAGTTGTATGGAACAGAAGTTTTCAAATACAACCCTGGAAGTTTTTCTGCTTGCCCACTAGTATTTCCCACTCCACGCCATTTAAAACATGGTCCAGCGTGATAACTTTTGGAGGAAGGGAGTAGGGTTCTGGGGTGAGTGGTCTATTTCTTGACCTGAGTGGCCGGTGTCGGGAGGTTCACTTTGTCATAATTCACTAGGCAGTAGAGTCCTTTCACATAGTTCCCTGTACCTGTGTTTGATTTTGCCATAGAAAGGTTAATCACGCATGTTCCAGCAGTCCGAAAGGCACTGTGCTACGGTGTGGAAAGCTGAGTGAATTGTACCATTTTCAAAGCAGAGAGAGAATGCTGAACTGAAAAAAGTAAAGGTGGGAGTGCCTGGGTGGCTCAATCGGTAGAATGTCTGACTTCGGCTCAGGTCATGATCTCACAGGTTCGTGGGTTCGAGCCCCATAGCAGCCTCAGTGCTGACAGCCCAGAGTCTATAATCTGCTTCAGATTCCGTGTTTCCTTCTCTCTCTGCCCCTCCCCCACTCATGCGGTGACTGTCTCTCGGTCTCTCTCAAAAATAAATAAAGAAAAAGAAAATTTAAGGGTGATTTTAAGGACCCCTGGAAACAACAGAGCAGCCGATCTCCCCTCTGGCCATGCTGAAGGCTGGAGGGGGTGGGGGGTAGGGAGGGCTTGAGAGCCAAATCCAAGAGTCTTGTTTTCTGACCCAAATCTGTCAACAGACAGGCCAGGCATTTAGCCAGATGAGACTCCTTCAGGTCGGGGTCTATAATTTCTTTGGAAGGAGACATTCATTCAGAAGGGAGAGACAAACACAGAGACAGAGAGGGAGCATTTTACTGTTATGGACTCCAAACTCTGTCTTTCCTCCCCTTCAGAAAGAAGAACACTCGTCTTAACCTTCCTCACAACAGGCTTCCTCTAATGGGTGTCTGTGAGTTAACATCGCATATTTATTTCCCTCATTTTATTGATCTGTCTTAAAACTGTCTTAAAGACCTGACTGACCTTTAGAATACAATGTATGTCGCATGATGGGAGCAGAAAATTTTGGGTTCTAGCCTTGGTCCTGACCTGCAGTAGCTTTGTGGTCTTGGGTAAAGGGAAGTGGATGTCTTTTCACCAATCCAGAGCAGTCGATTTTTACTATTTTTGTTCTCGAGGACACCATGGCATGAGCTTTTATCTCCCAGGTATTGCAGTTTTTACTTAGTGTTAAAAACGATTCAGAACCTGGACATAAGGCCATATTCCAGGTGGCATGTCCTTTCAATGTCATGCATGGAATGCGAAATAGATTTCGTTGAACCTTCTGCTTACTGTTGGTTAAAGGTGCAGACATGTTAACTTGTAGCTTTTTGTCCAGCAGAGATACGGAGTAATTTCTATCTGATTGAACTGATAACCCCAAATGTTACAGTTTATGACCTTGTTGAACTTTAAATGGTTTTGTATCTAACCTAGAAATCATATCCTCACATTTCTTTAGTAAAAGTGCTTTTAAATATCTAGTGCTTCCAATGTATTTTGAGCAAGTCTTATGGTATTACTGGTTTCTTCGTTAATTAATGAATTGAGTAAAACCTTTGACATATGTTCATTTTACATTTACACGAGAGTCAAGGTTTTATCTTTTTGAAAATTATGCTTTTTGGAGGTTGCTATTCAGAGATGCCGGAATGGACTAACCTGACAGAGCCAATTAACCATGCTGCTTGAGACGTGCATTTCAAGGGCCATGTAAGCCCAGGCCCAACTTTTCTTGCTTCCAGAATGAATCCCAAGTGACTACAGAACTCTTAACTTTGTTGCCTTTCTGGTTTCCCTAGATTTCTTTCTTTCTTCCTTTACTTCTTTCTCTTCTTTTCTTCTTCTATTTTTTTTTTTTTTGTATCTAAAGATGCTGTATTTTTGTTTGGGTTATTGTTTGTTCTTCCCATTGGTGTGTGCCCCAACTGGGAATTTGGTTTTTAGTCTAAATGTTTGGTGATCTCTTGCAAATAGAAGATGGACATTCATTTTCTATGGGTGAGACAGATCTCATTCAATAGTCCTTTTTTTTTTTGACTGTATGTTTATTTGTGAGCACAAATCAATTAAGAATTTCATGCTCATTAGAAAGAAGAGTTGATGGTGCACCTTGGTGGCTCAGTGGGTTAAGCATCTGACTTCAGCTCAGGTCATGATCTCACGGTTCGTGGGTTCAAGCCCTGTGTTGGGCTCTGTTCTGACCCCTAGCTCAAAGCCTGGAGCCTGCTTCAGATTCTGTGTCTCTTTCTCTCTGCCTCTCCCCTGTTCATGCTCTGTCTCTCAAAAATTAATAAATGTAAAAAAATTTTTAAATTAAATAAACATTTAAAAAATTTAAAAAAAAAGAAAAAGGAGTTGAGATTTGAATCACTGAATTTTTGTGTTTCTGGGATTACTTTTCACTGAAGGCTGAGTGAAGCTGTAAGGTCTCTGTGTGTGGGGGTCCCTGTGTCTGTGGCAGAGAAAAGGCCTTGGTGTCTCTTTGCACAAGCAGGAAGTGTTTTCTTACATCCGGATTAGATTTTTACATCTTAAAGGGGCTCTGATCTGACTAGTTTCCAGAAATTGACAAATCTTACATAAATCTCCTATTTTCCAAATTTATAGAAAATAAAGAAACCTCACTTTCAAGTAATAGATTTTTAAAAATGCTTCTTAATGAAAACAGCTCATAAACACTTTAATATAAGAATTCAAGTTCATAGTGTTAAGATAAACCTTTGGAAAAATTAGACTGGTGTAATAATTTTGGTTTAAAAATAAGTAATAACTGTCTTTTCTTTGATTTTATCAGTCTGGAGATCATGCTATTCTTTCTCATGAACTTCCTAACCTTTTAATATTGGTTGGCTGATCAAATAATCTAACATTACTCTTATATAGTATTTAAGATTATGAAAAATGTAAGTTTTGTTTTACTAACTCAAGTGATAATTCTGAAGAATGTTCATATCACACTATTTATGCTCTGTAGTAAGTCAGTTTGGACATACTTTCTAACGTCCTCAGGTAACTTGGAATCCTGAATTAATATTACATTGAGCTCATTGATAATTGTTGTTTACCAAGGTGATTTGTGAGTCAGAATGAATAATGGAACATTCATTACCAAGCATAATTTTAAACTTATATACTTGGCTTATTATTTTTATATGCTAAAGAGTGGCTATATTTTGGGGTCATTTTAAGGAATCTTGTTCATTTCTCTCACATCAAGAAGGAACAAAGAGGCATACAGCTCTAGGTCATTCTGTTATATCTACCCATGAACTTTGATAGTTTGCTAAAATGTTTGTGTCCAACAGTGACCTTTCAATAACCTTCCTCTCAGGTTCCTCTGTGAAATTACTTTGGTTAAACTGAGTTATTTTGATGAAGAGTTGGGATTAGTATTGGTGGTAACTTCTGTAACCATTTGTGCTCAGCCTCCCCTGGGCAGGCTAGTCAGTGCGAAACAAAACAAAACAAACAAACAAACAAACAAACAAAAAAAGCAACAAGAAGAAATAAAAGCCATACAGATTAGAAAAAATAAGTCAAATGGCGTGGCTGCCTATATAAAAGACCCAAAGAGACTCCTAAAACTGAGAGATGAGTTTATCAAAGATGCAGGATACAAGATCACTATATAACTATCAGTTATGTTTTTATGTGTATTAGCGATGAACATTTGAAACTGAACTTTCAAAAACCCTACCATTGACATTGGCCACAAAAATCGTGAAGCACATAGGTATGAATCTAACAAATTATGTAAAACACCAAATGCTGATAATTATGGTACAATGATTAAATAAATAAATAAGTAAATAAATAAATAAATAAATGCTAATGGCGGTGCCTGGATGCCTCAATAGGTTAAGTGTCCAACTCTTGATTTCAGGATAGGCCATGATCTCACCATTGTTCCTCCTCTGTCCCTCCTCCACCAGCACTCTTTCTCTAAACAAACAAACAAGCAAAAAAACAAACAAGTAAATGCTAAAAGATTTAATGTTGTCAAGATCTCAATGCTTCCAAAATTGATCTATAAATTCAGCGCAACTCTAATCAAACCCAGAAGAATTATTGTCGAAGTGGTCAAGCTAATTCTGAAATTAACATAGAAAGGCAAAAAATATAGAAGAGTCAAAGTATTTTTTGAAATAACAAAGTTGAAGGACTCCTACGACCTGATTTCCATATTTATTATAAAGCTACACTAATTAAAACAGTGTGGTATTGGCAAAAGTTTAGGCACATAGATCAATGGAAGAGAATAGAGATTTAGAAGGAGACCCTTGCTTCTGTGGTTATTTGATGTTGGCAAAGCTTCAAAGATAACACTAGAGAAATTATAGTCTTTTCAACAAATGCTACTATAACTGGACATCCACATGCAAAATAAAAACTCTCAATCTATACTTTGTGTAAAGTACAAACTATAAAACTTCTAAAAGAAAATCTTTGTGATCTTGGGTAAGACAATAATTTCTCAGATATAATGCTTATAAATTAGGATTCCTACAAGAAGATAAATGATGAGTCATACTTAATTGGAATTAAACACGTTTGCTTTCAGAAGACACTCTAAAAACCATACATTAGCAGAAAATGTTTGCCAAACATGTATCTGATAAAAGACTTGCATCTAGAATGTACAAAGAACTCTCTAAACTCAACAAAAAGGAAAAAAAATTGAAAATGGTCAAAAGTCTTAACAGACATTTTATTAGTGAAAATACACAGAAGGGAAATATGCATATGAAAAGATGCTCATGATCATTAGTCTCTAGAGATATGCAAATTATTTTTTAATGCTTATTTATTTATTTTGAGAGAGAAAGAGAGAGGAACCACAAGCAGGGGTGGGGTGAAGGAAGAAGGAGAGAATGAATCCCAACCAGGCTCTGCACCATCAATGCAAAGCCTGACACAGGACTCAAACTCATGAACTTTGAGATCATGACCTGAGCTGAAACCAAGAGTTGTACCCTTAACTGACTGAGCCACCTGGGCACTCCTTAAGGATATGCAAATTAAAACCACCAACGATACCACTATGTAATTATTAGAAGAGCTAAAACACCACTGCCAATAACAACGGAAACCAACCAAGTAACAACAGTTAATACCTGACAAGACTGAGCACGTGTGCAGGCATAAAGCAACTAGAACCTTCATACGCTGTTATAAGAATGCAAAATAGTATAGTCACATTGGAAATAGTTTGACAGTTAAACATTTACCTACCATAAGACCCAGGACATTGCCCCTAGATATACCTGGGTAAAATAAAAATTCACGGTTTGCACAAAAGTCTGTACACGGATATTTATAGAATCCGGGAGTCTTTCAACTTGCAAATGGATAAAGAAACTGTTGTACATCTAGACAATGGCATACTACTTAGCAATGTATAGAAAAAACCTACTGAGATATGCAACTCTGGGGACGAAGCTCAAGAGCGTTATGCTAAATGAGGGAAGCCAGACTCCAAAGGCGACATCCATCTGTAGGACTCCATTTATAGAACATCTGCAATAAGCAGAACTATAGGGACAGATAAGGAATTAGTGGTGGCCAGGGGGATGGGAGTGTGGTGAGGGTTGACTGAATAAGGGCATAAGGGGACTTGTGTAAAGGGGACTGAGGGCTTTGTGTAAAGAATCGTTCTATGTCTTGACCATGGTGGTGATTACCCAACTCGGTGCATAACATGTATTGGCACTCCAGACCACACTCTAAGAAAGAGTGAATTTGACTATGTAAATTATACTTCAAAAACTTGTCGTGGTGTTTAAACCATAGAAGGAGCAAAAGAGATAGAGAAATAGAACTATGTATGCAAAGTGATGGAATTAGGTTTTGTTTTCTCAAAAAAAAAAATAGATAGTTGTTGGTTTGTCTTAAAATGTCAGTTAGTTCCAGAATACAAGAGCTTAGCGAATATGTGTAGCAAGATGTAGAGGTATGAAAACAAAGAATTTTATTTGTGGGTTTATAATACAAGAGTCTGAAAAGAGGATACAAAATGTGTTAAAATATTGGCAAAGGTTGCTCAGTTTTGATGGGCTCACCCCCAAGATTATGTAGAGGAAAAAGGAAAAAACTCAAGAACAGGTTTCTGCTACCACTATATTAACTCATAACTTAAATTTGTCATTCTCTCTGTTAAAATGATAAATTGGTTTTACGGCCCTTATCTATGTAGATGGCAAAGATTCTGGGCCTCACTGGAATAATTTGTTGACTTCTGTGTTGACTTTATCTTGTGTTGATTATTTAAAAACTAATAACAACAAAGAACAAAACATCTTCACTGTAACATAAGTTCAGCTTCCTTATAATCATGATGTCTTTAAAATAGTTGTGAAAATTGGGGCACCCGGGGAGCTGAGTCAGCTGAGTGTCCGACTTCAGCTCAGGTCATGACCTCACGGTTCATGAGTTCGAGCCCTCGAGCCCACTTTGGATCCGCTGTCCCCCTCTCTCTGGCCCCTCCCCTGCTCTCTCTTTCTCTCTCTCAAAAATAAATAAATAAACAAATAAAAAAATAAATAAATAGTCACCTCCATTAAATAGGTAGCCATATAGTTTCCCTCCAGCACCCATGGTCCTACCTTCATCAAGTCACTACATCTTTAATAACTTGATGTTGCCCAAATCTGAATCCTAAATTGAAAAAAATAAAATGACATTCCCGGGATATTAAAAAAAATTTTTTTTATGTTTTTTATTTATTTTTGAGAGACAGAGAGAGACAGTGCAAGCAGGGGAGGGTCAGAGAGAGAAGGAGGTACAGTATCTGAAGCAGGCTCCAGGCTCTGAGCTAGCAGTCAGCACAGAGTCCAATGTGGGGCTCAAACCCACGAACCATGAAATCATGACCTGAGCCAAAGTCAGACACTTAACTGACTGAGTCACCCAGGAGCCCCATTCTTTTTACACTAGAAACAATATTTCAGGTTTTCAGGCAATCTCCTGGAAATCATAAATGTTTGTTATGTCACCTCATGAAAACAGATGCTGGGAATAATTCAGGGTGTTTTTGTTTTGCTTTACTTCATACTTTCCAGTCAACTCAACATCCAACACATCATGAGAGCTGTGTGGTGAAACCTGTCAAATCAAGGCATATTGCACTTTCCCAGATTGAGTTTCCATAGTTAAAGTGTTCTTCATTCAAATATCTCTTTACGGGAATGCCCTGGAGATTGGTCAGTACTCTTGCTATCCATGTGTTCTGACCCTCAGCGGAAACAGGATTCAGAGTCTGATGAAATAGTTATGCGCTCTACCCTGGTATAGAATTTTCTTCTCCGTTCTGATATTATTGATTACTGTAATGAATTAATCATGGTCATAATCAAAGTCTCATAATCCAAGAGGCTTCTGTGTTCTTCTGATGCGTGCTCAAAGGTTGTGGGCCCCATCTGTGTCTCCAACAAGAAAGGACCGTCCCAGAGCCTCTGGGGAAAGGATTGTACCAAATACTCTAAACTATGGATAGCTCTAAGAATAGATCTTTGGTACAGGCCTCTGAGTGGCCAAAACTGCTTTCAGATTGCATCAGTAGACAGAATCAGACTTCCAAAAACTCTCTTTGGCCTACTGCATTAAAACAGATTGTTTACCCAGACCCAGCAGAATGGGAATCATACAGGCCTGCTTGTGTCATGATCTCGCAGTTCATGGGTTCAAGCCCTATGTCGGGCTCTGTGCTGATAGCTTGGAGCCTGGAGCCTGCTTCAGATTCTGTGTCTCTCTCTCTCTCTGCCCCTCTCTCACTTGTGCTCTGTCACTCTCTTTCAAAAAATAAACATTAAAAAATTTAAAAAATTATACAGGACTGAATGGACAGATAGGGGAAATTTAATTTGGGTTGTTTATTTGATGTGGTTTTAATGGTCTATATTTCACAGACATATAAGAAAATATGAGAAAGCCTTTTCTCCTTTTTCTTTCCCTAATCCTCAGCTGGATAGACTACTTTTCAATGAAAGGGAAACTTGTAATGGCCTCTGATTCTTACCGGATTCCTCAGAGTTCAGAAATACTTTTAATAAGTCTCCTTATTTATTTATGGCAATATAGTTTTTGAATTTTTAAAAATATTTTTAATTTATTTTTGAGAGAGAGAGAGACAGTGTGAGCAGGGGAGGGGCAGAGAGAGAGGGAGACACAGAATCTGAAGCAGGCTCCAGGCTCTGAGCTGTCAGCACAGAGCCCGACGTGGGGCTTGAACCCACAAACCGTGAGATCATGACCTGAGCCGAAGCCGGATGCTTAACCGACTGAGCCACCCAGGCTCCCTGGCAATAGTTTTTGAGTTTGTAAGAATCTTTTTTTTTTTTAACCAGACTGTAATTAGGCAGATCCATCAGGTAACAGAGGCCATAACTGGATTGTCGTATTTGAAATTGCCTTACCATTTACTTTGGTAAGGCAAACCCTCTACTGAGGAATATTACTGCAATGGTTATTTCATGGTTGCCGCATGGGGTACTTAGATTAAACATTATTTCTGAATGTGTTGGTAAAGGATGAGATTAGCATTTGAATCAGCAAATTCAGTAAGCCAGATTTCCTTTTCCCAATGTGAGAGGGCATCATCCATTCTATTGAGAACCTGAATGGAACAAAAAGGCAGAAGAAAAAAGAATTCATCCATCTTTTGGTGGAACTTGGACATCAGCTTTTGCCATAGAACTGGGCTTTAAATTATTACTTTTTAAAGTTTATTTATTTTGAGAGAGAGACATAGAGAACAAGCAGGGGAGGAGCAGAGGGACAGAGGAGAGAGAGAGAATCCCAAAGAGGTTCTGAGCTGTCAGCACAGAGCTTGATGGGGCGCCTGAACCCATGAATTGTGGGACCATGACCTGAGCTGAAATCAAGAGGCTTAAGCCCCCCCGGTGCCCCTGGAACTGAGCTTTATACCATAGACTCCCCTCAGGCTCAGACTTGAATTATACCACCAGTTTTTTTGAACCTCTAGGTAGCAAACAGCAGATGACAGAACTTTCCCGTCTCCATAATTGTATGAACCAATTTCTATGATAAATTATTTTTTAAAATATATGTATATCTGGGGCACCTGGGTGGTTCAGTCAGTTAAGTATCTGACTCTTGGTTTCACCTCAGGTCATGATCTCATGGTTTGTGAGGTCAAGCCCTGAGTCGGGCTCTGTGCTGACAGTGCGGAGCCTGCTTGGGATTCTGTCTGTCTCTCTCTCTGCCCATCCCCTGCACTCGCTCTCTCTCTGTCTCTAAAAAATAAATAAGCATTGAAATAAAATAAAATAAAATAAAGTAAAATGTATATCTATTGGTTTTGTTTCTCCAGAGAACTCTGACTAATACAATTATTGAGCTGCTAAGTGGAGCCAATGCCGACAAATCACTCCCAAGGAAACAAGTTTGATATCCGACTTACAGAGTCTTAGTGTCATGGTTGGTAAGGAAGCTTACCTCCTGTTGGCCAGGGATCTTTATAGATTTGGGAGTCCTCGAGAAGAGAGGAATTCATGGGGTGCCTGGGTGGTTCAGTGGACTGGGTGCCCGACTCTTGATTTCAGCTCAGGTCTTGATCTCGCAGTTCATGGGATGGAGCTCTGCATTGGGCTCCATGCTCAGTGTGCTTGAGATTCTCTCTCTCCCTCTTCCTCCTCTTTGCCCCTCCCCTGCTCACGTGTGCATGCTGTCGTTCTCTCAAAATAAATAAATAAACATTTAAGAAGAGAGGAATTCGCCCCCCCCCCACAATGTAGGTACATACACCACCAGGTAGAAATATAGTAGAGAGGGGACCTTGTACTTTCTTTTGTAGCCTTAGGATAAAAGGACAAATTAATAGAGGTTTTCAAAAGCTCAGTCTAAGATTTTTTATTGAAAATTCCCACACAGAAGTAGCTCCATACTGAAGGGCTTTAGATTTGCAGAGCAAATTTAAGGAGATCGCGCATCAGTAACAAACACCTTTTCTGCACGTAAGTGAATCATCACGCCAAACATGCTGCCACCAGCCTTTTGGGGGGTAATTTTTGATATTGGGAGGATGGTGGAGATACTGCCGAGCTATCCAAGACTTGTAAATAATGTCAAAAAAAGGGTGACATATCCTTTCCATGTCCTCCAGGAGCTCAGCCCCACACAAATTTAGAGGGGTTTATCTCGTTCGATTTATTGTTTAATATTGATTAAAGTTTAGATTTAGTGAAATTACATGTTAGCTTTTATAGATTTTTGTCCAGTAGAGATACAAATGATTTCTGTCCTGTGGAACAGATAACTCCACAGTTTATAGCTGATTGCCCTCGTGGACATTAAAGGGTTTGTGTCTTGTCCAGAAATTTTATCCTAATAGCCGTTTAATTAATTGCCCGTAAAAACTTGGTTTTTTAAATGCTACTTGAATCAGTCTCAACATCTCACTTGTTCCCTCAGTAATTAATGAGCAGAATAAAATCTTTGACAAGTGTTCGTTTTATATTTGCATGAGTTATGATTTTAAAATTCTGAAAGTAGACTTGAACATAAATAAAGTTCTGTCTTTTCTTTTTTTGTGATCTCAGAAACAAGGGGAAGGGATCCCAGTGTGAGCGGGGCATAACTGAGTTGATGAAGAAAAAAAGCAAAGAAATTTAAAGCAGGTAACTTTTGCCACACTCATTGTATGGGTTTGGCTCAGCTTTGGGGAATTACCATTAACAAATCATTTATATATTGTTAATCTTAGCCATTCTGACAGGGGTGAGGTGGTCCCTCACTGCGGTTTTGATTTTTATTTCCCTGATGATGAACTAAAATTAACAACTCAGGAAACAACAGATGCTGGTGAAGATGTAGAGAAAGGGGAACCCTTTGGCACTGTTGGTGGGAATGCAAACTGGTGGAGTTACTCTGGAAAACAGTATGGAGGTTCCTCAAGAAGTTAAAAGTAGAACTACCCTATGACCCAGCAATTGCACTGCTAGGTATTTATCTAAAAGATAAATATGCTGATCTGAAGGGGCAAATGCACCCCAGTGTTTATAGCAGTGCTATCGACAATAGCCAAATTTTGGAAAGAGCCCAAATGTGCATTAACTGGTGAATGGATAAAGAAGGTGTGGTATGTATATACCCAGTGATGAAAAAAAGAATGAAATCTTGCTATTTGCAACAATGTGGATGAAACTAGAGTGTACTATGCTAAGCAAAATAAGTCAAGCAGAGAAAGACAAATATATGATTTCTCTCATATGTGGAATTTGAAAAACACAACAGATGAACTTGGGGAGGGGAAGGAAACATAAGAAAAAACAGAGAGGAAGCCAAACCATAGGAGACTCTTAAATACAGAGAACAAACAGGGTTGCTGGAGGGGAGGTGTGTAAGGAGATGGGTTAAATGGGTATGGGCATTCAGGAGGGCACTTTTTGGGGATGAGCACTGGGTATCATATGTAAGAGATGAATCACTGGGTTCTACTTCTGAAACCAAGACTACACTGTATGTTAACTAACTTGAATTTAAATTTAAAGCAAATCATTTGTAGACTACCTTCAAGAACCATCTAGAGAACTCAAAATGAGATGACTCTAATCCTAGATGAGGTGTGAAGCTCATGCCAGACCATGATATCCAAACTGGTTTTTGACTCAGAGATTTGAAGGGGTCCATGATGGACCCTGAAAATATCTGTTGAGTAAACATCAACACAGAGAATCAGAGACCTCTAGAAGTTGAGGGCTATTTCTCCCAGCCTTGATAATTGGACCCCTTGGTTTTTATATTCACCTGTTCTAGAATTGAGTGTGCCAGACCTTCCTGGACATGTTTTGTTGTTAGCTTGGCTTGTCACACACTTCTCTGTTGGCATAGTCTTTGACTGATTCCAATTTACTCAATTCAATTTTGCCCAGGGCCAGCTCATGGCCCATAGTTATGATTGCATAGTTTGTAACAGACAGATGATGACAAATCCGGGAAAGCTTAGTATGTGATTTGGGTGATTAGGGCCATGTAGTGAAGGCAGAGAGAGGAGGGGGTAGAAGAATGGCATCTGGGCACAAATTCTCCTCCAGTTTGCAAAAATGATCAAATCGACTTCGTTTTATGCCTGTTCCATTCTTAACATAGAAAAATAAAATGACAGAGCTTGACTATTGAGTTGAGAGCTCTTAGGCACACATGGTCTGTAGAAAAACTCAAGGTTAAAATCCAGTCACTTTTTGGAAACAAATTCAATTGCATTCAGATGCTCTAAAGGAGGAGGGTTAGGAGGGGACAGTTACAGGCACCCAGGAAGTAGGTGATAGTGGTCTGGACCAGGCTTACAGCAATGGAGTGTGGTGGGAAATGTCAGATTCAATCATATGTATTTTGAAAGTACAGCAGAAAGAACTTAATGATGAGCTTGTTATAGGATGTAAGAGAAGGAGAGGACCCCAGGTGGTGTCTAGATTTGTGGCCCGAACAACTGGGTAAATGGCAGTGCCCTTTATCAACATGGGTTGATGGGAGCATAGCAATTTGAGCAGAGCAGAACATGTATCCATGTAGGACTTGTACATTTGAGATGCCTTTGAGACATCCAGATAGAAACATCAGGCAACTGGAGCCAGAGGCTAGTTCTAGTGGGGAGAGGAATTTGAGAGTGGTCAGCCCATTCAAAGTCATGGGGTGAAACATTATATCCTAAGAAAAGGGTATTGGTGGGAACAGAAGAGTGTGAGAATAAGGCCTTAGGGATGTCCTACCTTTAGGAGTCTGAGAAAGGAAGGGGACTTAGCAAAGGAAGCTGAGAGGGAGTAATCTTTGAGGTAGTAGGAAAACCAGGAAAAGGGGCATCTTAGAGCCTAGAAAAGAAAATATTTCAAGGAAAGGTGTTCAGCAATGTCAGGTGCTACTGAGCGCTTAGGCATGAGATGAGGGAAAAGAACTGACCATTCACTGGCATTGACCTGACATTGGTCATCAGTGGCATTGCTAAAGATCCTATCAGAAAAGAGATAGGGAGGAAAGGTTGATTTATACAGAGTGGTTAATGATACGGATTTTTGGAATTAACTGGATGAAGGAACAACTTAATTAGGACGTGGTATGTACCAGGTGCTTTACAAACATGATCTCATCCGATCCTCTAAACAGCTCTACTCTACGAGGCCGTCAGTATTATCATACTTATTTTATAGGTAAAGAATCTGAAATTAAAGTACTTGAACAAATTAGTGTCACTCCCCATCTGTGGTAAAACCAGGAGCCACACAGAAGCTATTTGACTTCAGAGCCATACCTTAACCATTTGGGCAAACTGCTTCTTACAGCTAAAGTCTTGCTGTCTGATTGGCCAGCTGGGTCATTTTTGGGTGTGACTTAACTTCTCTAAGACTCAATTGCCAACATCTTTCATAAAATGGATATCTTATATATAGAGAGAGGATTGGTGAGCACTAATTGAGTTATTGTATGCAAAGTCTTAGCACAGAGGCTGACATGGTGTTATTGTCTGGTGTAACCTACTCATTCTACAGATATGGAAGCAGAGCCCCAGAGAGCCCAGAAAACTTGTCACAGGTGCATGGAGAGTGTCCCAGGGAAGACCGTGCAAATACTCTGACTTCTGTTCCAGAGCTCTGAACTCTAAGGACTGTTGGCCAGCTATCTTCTTTGTCTTTTTTTATTTTTATTTTTTTATTTTATTTTTTAATAATAGTTTATTGTCAAATTGGTTTCCATATGACACCTAGTGCTTCTCCCCACAAGTGCCCCCTACCATGACCCTCACCCCCCCTCCCTCCCCCTCCCCCTTCAGTCCATGGTTTGTTTGTTTTTTTTAATGTTTATTTATTTTTGAGAGGAGAGGGAGGAGCAGAGAGAGAGGGAGACAGAGGATCTTTGCTGACAGCAGAGAGCCCAACGTGGGGCTCGATCTCACGACCTGAGCCAGTTGGACCCTTAACCAACTAAGCCACCCAGGCACCCGAATCTGCTATCTTTCTTGGAAGTTTCCTACCTTGGTACCAAAATACTCCTTGATGCAATTCCAGTGCACTTGTGAGCTACTCAAAATAGTTCGGCCCAGGCAACAAATAACTCACAGTGTCATTTCTGCCTGATGCTTTTTGAAGTAGCACCTTTCCCCAGAGTGCTCTGTCACCGGAGTGACAGTCCCTTGTGTTGTACATCTCCCCAAAGCTGACACTCTGCTTTTGTGTTTTAAAATGCCCAAAACAGATCACAAAAAGTGCCAGTTCATCCTAGAAAGCAAGAGGGGGCCCTTTAGGCTGTCCTGTGGCTCAGTGGGGAGAAATGTCTGACAATCTTTATTTATTTATTTCCTTTTCAACCTACCTTAGCTGTGGTCTGGTTAGAAAGAAGGTTCTGAAGGATGGAGCTTGATTTTGTAGGGTGCTAAATCTTAGAGGGTTTCATAGTGGCTTAGACTCAGAATCATGGATGGCAACTATAGAAGGAACTCAGAATGGCCTTCAACTTGGGGTTGTGGGGGACTGTGAGACCCCTTCAAGAGCCCCTGTGAATCAAGGTAAGGCTGAGAGATGATGGGTTAGGACTCTGGCTTCCAACTCCATCCCTTATCAGAATAACTTCTTTTAAAGTTTGTATATTGACTTTGGGAGAGAGAGAAAGGGTGGGCAGAGGAGTGGCAGAGAGAGGGAGAGAGAGAATCCCAAGTAGGCTCTGCATTGTCAGCCCATAGCCTGATGCAGGGCTCCAATCCATGAATCTTGGCATCATGACCAGAGCCAAAACCAAGAGTTGGACGCTTAACCAACTGAGCCACCAGGTCCCCCTTCCAGTCCATATCAGAATAGCTTTGTCTTTATCTGCTTCACACACAGGTCTTGCTGTAGACAACATCTAAGAAATGTGTTCTAGTTTAAAAATCATTTATTGAGGGAAACCTGGCTGGCTCAGTTCATTAAACACATCCCATCATGAGATCATGACCTGAGCTAACTCTTGATCTCGGCTCAGGTCATGATCTCATGGTGTGAGATCAAGTCCCACATCAGGGTCTGTGCTGACAGCACAGGGCCTGCTTGGGATTCTCTCTCTTCTTCTCTCTCTGCACCTCTTTCACTGGTGCACACATGCATGCATATGCTCTCTCTCTCTCAAAATAAATATATAAACAATTTAAAAAATAAATAAAAATAATTGGTTACATTGACTTTGTATCCTGCAATATTACTGAATTCATTGATTAGTTCTAGAAGGCTTCTGGTGGAGTCGATCGGGTTTTCCATGTAGAGTATCATGTCATCTGGAAAAGGGAAAGTCTGACTTCTTCTTTGCCGATTCTGATGCCTTTTCTTTCCTTTTGTTGTCTGATTGCTGATGCTAGGACTTCCAGCACTATGTTAAACAACAATAGTGAGAGTGGACATCCCTGTTGTGTCCCTGATTTCAGGGGGAAAGCTCTCAGTTTTTTCCCATTGAGGATAACATCGGCTGTGGGCTTTTCGTAAATGGCTTTTATGATGTTTAAGTAAGTTCCTTCTATCCAAACTTTCTCGAGAGTTTTTATTAAGAAGAAATGTTGTATTTTGTCAAATGCTTTTTCAGCATCTATCGACAGGATCATATGATTTTTTCTTCTGTTTTGTTGATGTGGTGTAACCCAGGAATAAATCCCACTTGATCATGATGTATAATACTTTTTATATGCTGTTGAATTCGATTTGTATCTTGTTGAGTATTTTTGCATCTGTATTCATTAAGGATATTGGCCTGTAATTCTCTTTTTTTGTTGGGTCTCTGCCTGGCTTAGGTATAAGAGTGATATGTGCCTTGTAGAATGAGTCTGGGAGTCTTCCTTCCATTTCTATTTTTTGGAATAGCTTGAGAAGGATCAGTGTTAACTCTGCTTTAAACGTCTGGTAGAATTCCCCTGGGAATCCATCTGGCCCTGGGCTTTTATTAGGATACAAAATCAACGTACAGAAATCAGTTGCATTCTTATATACTAAAAATGAAGCAACAGAAAGAGAAAGCAAGAAACGGATCCCATTCACAACTGCACGAAAAACCATAAAATACCTAGGAATAAACCTAACCAA